>NW_011495039.1:5507398-5533288 GCF_000754665.1 Bison bison bison | reverse complement strand
GAATTTCTCATGATGTACTCTGCATATAAGTTAAATAAGCAGGGTGACAATATACAGCCTTGATGTACTCCTTTTCCTATTTGGAACCAGTCTGTTGTTCCATGTCCAGTTCTAACTGTTGCTTCCTGACCTGCATACAGGTTTCTCAAGAGGCAGGTCAGGTGGTCAGGTATTCCCATCTTTTTCAGAATTTTCCACAGTTTAATGTGATCCACACAGTCAAAGGCTTTGGCATAGTCAATAAAGCAGAAAAAGATGTTTTTTCTGGAACTCTCTTGCTTTTTCGATGATCCAGTGGATGTTGGCAATTTGATCTCTGGTTCCTCTGCCTTTTCTAAAACCAGCTTGAACATCTGGAATTTCACGGTACACATATTGCTGAAGCCTGGCTTGGAGAATTTTGAGCATTACTTTACTAGCGTGTGAGATGAGTGCAATTGTGCAGTAGTTTGAGCATTCTTTGGCATTGCCTTTCTATTAGAAGTAAATTAAGGAAACAATCTCATTTACAATGAAATCAAAAAGGATCAGGTACATAGAAATAAATTTAACCAAGGAGGTACGAGACATGTACTATGAAACCTATAAGACGCTGAACAAAGAAACTGAAATCAACACAAATAAATGAACAGATTAACATGGATAAGAAGAATAAATGTTGTTAAAATGTCCATACTACACAGAGCAATCTACAGATTCAATGCGATCCTTACGAAAATACCAATAACATTTTTCACAAAACTAGGACAATAATATTAAAATGTGTATGGAACCACACACACACACACAAAAATCCCAAATAGCCAAAACAATCTTGAGAAACAATAACAAATGCTTCTGGACATCAAAACAGTGTGATACTGGCTTAGAAACCGACAGAGATCAATGGAACAGAACAGAGTCCAGAAATAAACCCACGCACATATGGTTAATTAATCTATGAAAACAGAAGCAAGGATATACAAGAGGGGAAAGACAGACTCTTGAGCAAATGGTGTTAAAACAACTGGACAGCAACATGCAAAATAACCAAACTGAACTACTTTCTCACACCATATGTAAAAAATAAACTCAAAGTGAATTAAAGACTTAAAAATAAGACCTGAAACCATGAAACTCCTAGAAGTAAATCTAGGCAGTAAACTCTTTGACATGTCTTAGCAAAATAGTTTTGGATTTATCCCCTCAGTCAAGGGAAATAAAATCAAATATAAACAAATGAGAACACACTCCAAACTAAAAAGCTTTTGCACAGCAGAGGAAATCATCAACCAAACAAAAAGGCAGTCTACTGAATGGGAGAAGATATTTGCAAGTGATATGTCTGAAGGGGGTTAATATCAAAAGTATTTAAAGAACTCACAGAACTCTATAAAAAAAAAAAAAAAAAAAAGATCCAATTAAAAAAAAATGGGCAGAGGACCTAAATACATATTTCTCCAAAGATGACATGCAGACAGCCAACAGGCACATGAAAAGATGCTCTGCAACACTAATTATCAGGGAAACACAAATAAAAGCTACAAAGAGGCATCTTGTCACCTGTCAGAATGGCTGTCCTCAAAAGGATGACAGATAAGAAGCACTGGCAAAGCTGTGAAAAGGAAACCTCAGTGCACTTTCGATAGGAATGCAAATGGGTAAAGCCACTATGAAACATAGTATGATGTTTACCTGCAAAACTAAAAATATGACCCAACAGTTCCACTCTTGGGTATATACCTGAACAAAGTCAGAAAAGATATACGCACTCTGTTCTATAACACAGCCAAGATATGGAAGCCTCTTAAGTGTCCACGACTAAGAAGATGTGGTAAATGTATTCACAACACAGTATTACTCAGTCATAAAATAGGATAAATCTTGCCATTTGTGACAACACAAAGACAATTACTGCATGATATCATTTAGATGCAGAATTTAAAAGCCAAAACAAACTAATAAATAAAACTAGATAAACAAAGCCAGATACAGAGAACAAACATGGTTACCAGAGCAGGGAGGGGTGTAAGGGGATGGGAAAAATATGTGAAGGGAATTAAGAAGTACAAACTACCAACTGTAAAATCAAAGGGATATAATGTACAGTATGGGGAAAATAGTCAATAATATTAACCGTTTTATATGATGCATAATCTATAAAAATATCAATTCACTGTGTTGTACACCTGAAATAAACATACTTGAGTTAAAAAAAAAAATCATTCAAGGAGTCACAGAATCTCAAGGTCAAATAGAGAATGTTAACCAAAAAAATCCAACAGTATCACAAATGGATGAAGCCACTTCACTGAACAGAGTTGGGGAAACAGGTGCTAACCTGAGTAACTTGAGAAATAAATAAGATCCCTAAAGTCAAAAGGATCTGTACATAAGCACTGTACTCTAATTCATAAAGTTGTTTCCCACAGGGGTAATATGTTAACAACTCTGAAACCACTCTACAAGTGTATGGAACTGAACAATTACTTACATCTTAATGGAGATGGGAGCCGGTTCTCTCACTGTTGGAGTAGGAGGTAACACATAGCAAGGGGAGGAGAACAAGATCTGTGTCGTAATGGATTACAGTTGGAGACAGTCATGTGAAGTTATTTTCAGATTATTATCAAAAATACGATTACACATAAAAAGTGTATAGGCAGGCACCCTGGGTCAGGAAGACTCCCTGGAGAAGAATATGGCAACTCATTCCCATGTTCTTGCCTGGGAAATCCCATGGACAGAAGAGTCTGGAGGGCTACAGTCCATGGCATCACAAAAGAGTCAGACACGACTCTGCAACTAAACAACAAACATATATACTCAAATTAGTCATTTCTTTACTTTGCCAGCTGAAGCAATTAACTCATGTAACACTCATATCCTAGTTAATAATACTATTCACCAATAAGACTAAAACACACACACACACACACACGAATTGGGGCTGGAGAAGGCAATGGCACCCCACTCCAGTACTCTTGCCTGGAAAATCCCATGGATGGAGGAGCCTGGTAGGCTGCAGTCCATGGGGTCTCGAAGAGTCGGACACGACTGAGTGACTTTACTTTCACTTTTCATTTTCTTGCATTGGAGAAGGAAATGGCAACCCACTCCAGTGTTCTTGCCTGGAGAATCCCAGGGACAGAGGAGCCTAGTGGGCTGCCGTCTATGGGGTCGCACAGAGTCGGACACAACTGAAGTGACTTACCAGCAACATGCAAGATTAATCTAGAACATCTTGTAGGGCTAGAAAGTAAGGAAAACTCAAAAGAAAAACAGACAAAAATAAAGCACACAGTAGTGTGGGTACATGAAGGGGATATGGGCATGAACTGAAAGAACTCCCAAGGGCTAAAGTTAGAACAATTTTAGCAACAAAATAAAGCAGTATTGGATTATAAACTAAAGTATAAATATTTATGAGTCTATACAGCTATAAATAAGTTATTCAATAAATAAATGGCAAATAGACAAATGTATATACAAGAACAAATAATTCTATGAAGACATTAATGATGACTGTCAGAGCTGATTGTACTGTTTCTACATGTAGGCCCCCTCTCTGCCTCTAAAAATTCTTGTCCCCAGACTGGGGTGGGGGAGTCAGCCTTTGCACAGGAGTCTGCCCTCTTGGCTTAGTTGCTGGCATCTAAAATAAAGCAAACTATCCTTTCCACTAACCTGGGCTCTTTATTGACATTTGAGTAGCAAGCAGCTGGAACCCATTTTTGGTTACAGGACTTCTGGACTAAAGATGGCATTTTGCTAGCTGGTGGAGCTGTTGATGGGAATAAGGTACCCATACTGTCTGCCCCAATGGAATTTACAGTCTAGCATGGAAAACATATTAAACAAACGTGTAATAAGTGTTGTGAAAGGGGACGTTCCTGAGCTTTCTGGTCATGTACTCTGGTTCAGTTTTCAAAAATTGAGGTTAATTTTCTAGAGAGAAACCATCAGGCAGGCTAACTTGAATGGAGTCGGGAGTAAGTACCATTTTGAATGTGTGTTACTTTTCCCTGATTCTAGAATGCAAATATTGGGTGGGGGTGGGGTGGGGCGGGAAGACTTAAACTACATGTTAAATATGGCAACTCACTTCTAATAAAATCAAGTTAGAGTGACTTTTACATTGCCATCTAAATGTAGTTGAATTTCAGATTTTAGGGCCCTAGACCAGCTATAAATAATCAGAATGTATGAGACCGAGCCTGGAGATACTCATTTTAAGCAAGTAACCCAAGAATTCACTGTACATTTTAATATTAGGGAAGTAACTGATTCAATTTCAACTCACCAATACGCCATTTGTTTCTAGCTTCTGTAGTCTGTTCACATTCTCTAGTTCCAGGCTTCTTTCTATTTTTAAAGTCAGGGAAACAGAGATGGAATTCCCAACTTATGACTGAGACTCTCCTCCTATCTCACTGACCACAGCTGGGGAAGTTTCTCTGCTTTTAAGGATCCAAGTGATTGGATTGGTCCCACCTGGAAAACCAAGGTTAATTTCCATTCAAGATCCTTGAATGTATTTGTCTCTGAAAAGTCCCTTCAGCTATTTTGGTAACATATTCCAAGGTTACAAGGATAAGGAGGTGGACGTCTTGGAGGGGAAGGGTATATTATTCTTTCTACAATAATACATATTGTGTGCTGAGTGTCATTTCTTAGCTACTACACATTAACCATGGTATTGGTTATTAGCATATCCCACTTACACAGGTGAAAACAAGAGTAGAAAGAAAAGCTTTAGGAGACTTACTGAAAAGATTTTTCATCACTCTACTTTTGATCCAAATGTAATCTTAAATGCAAAGCAAGAACTTGTATGAGTCTTTTCCCCATTTAACTTTTATATCCGATTAAATGCATATTAGTATTAGAAGTCAAAGGGAGACCTATGTAGAATATTGGAACAGGAGCTGGCACTCTAATGTGGATCACCATCTTTGTACTTACATTATGCTATCACCAATACAAAACCAAATGTGAGGAATTTTACTCATAGTCCACAATCTTCAACATAATCTCCTAAAACAGACTGCCATCAGCCTTTAAAAGTTTGAGGCTTACTTGCTTGTATTCAGTTTGGGATTTATGCTTTTGTTGTTCTGTGGCAAGTTTAGAACTCACTAAGGAGTTATATATTGAAGCACAGGTAATGTGTACTTGAGGTGTTTGAAATTTTTCTTGAGAGGACGGTTAGTAGTATAAGGCAAGGATCAAAGAAATAAAAAGCATGTGGATTAAGACCTGCTTTGTTTTTAAACCAACCACGGTTCTTTTTAGGCAAGAAGTAACTCTCGGCACCCTCGAAAGGAAGATGCCACAATCAACGTCACACAGATGACAATGCAACAAGGCGGGAGCTCGAAATAGCACAGTGCACTCTGTTCTGTGCAAAGAGCTACAACCCTTCACTTGGGACGCCCCACAGTGACACGCTGTTTTCATCACATGTGCCTACTCAGAGATAAACAAACCCAGGGGAGATGTGCACTTGTGGAAAGATGTTCATACTTTTCATTTAAACGTCTCTGCCCAATGTTTAGAAGATTAATGAAATCTGTGTTGACTGGTTTCCATTGGAAGTTTTGTGTGGCAAGCACAAAGCAGTGTTAACTACACTTACTGTAAACCTTGAGCACCAAAGCAAGTTAAATTTGTATCAAGCAGTATTAAACTAAAGAATCCTTCTAAATGATGAGATGCTTTTGTACACAGGATCGTGTTTTAAATATGATTGTGCTGAGCCCATAATCTGATATTTTATTACATAAAGATTCCACTGAGAGACATAAAAGAGTGAGTTAAGGAATTCTACTGTCATACCAATCCCATTTTGTTATAAATCTCTCTAAACCAACTCAATGTCATCTAAAGCACATTTAAAGAAAGAAACATGTTTCTCTTGTCCATTCAACAACATACCAGAAATTTCCCCCCTCATACAGCACTTGATTAAAGGTCAGATGTTCTTTGGAGAACTGACTATAGCATCAGAGAATGCTTTTAGTGGCTTTTCACATAGCTCTTCATAAAAGAACTCTGGATTTTGAGCTAGCTGTGATAAAATCAGACTAGGGTGTCAACGTCAGACACTATTTAACAAGGAGAGAGAGTTCATGTTACCACAAGGCTTCTCTTGGCACAACTACTCATCAGGGGGCTTGTCATTCTCATGCACCTCAGCAGAGGTGCTTACACTCCCTATTGTTTCTGATCCTTAGAAGAGTAGCAGCAACAAACAGAAATCTCCTCTTTCCTCTCTCCCTGTCCTCAACCCCTCATGGGCCATACAGCTACAAAAGTGTAATCCAGCACATTAGAAAGAAAATAATAAAATCTCAAAAGATGAAACTGGTTGGGAAGAAAACAATTTCCTCTTCCCCTCTTGGTCCTTTTGGCTGGTCAAGTAACTAAAATGATGTTTGAGAGAGAGTAACAAGAAAAACTAGGGCTTGCCAGGTGGTAGTTAGTGGTAATGAACCTGCCTGCCAATGCAGGAGACATAAGAGACATGAGTTTGACCCCTGAGTTAGGAAGATACCCTGGGAGGGCATGGCAACCCTACTTCTCCAGTATTTTTGCCTGGAGAATCCTGTGAACAGAGGAGCCTGGCAGGCAATAGTCCACTGGGTAGCAAAGAGTCGGACACGACTGAAGTGACTTATCACAACAGGAGAAAAAAAATTAATTTTGTATGGAGAACTCCATGGACTACAAGCTCAAAGAACAGTCAGGCAATTGGAGTGTATTTGCTATTCTGAGCTTAAAAGAAAGGAGTAGGGTCTGGGACTTCAAAGGGAAAGAAAGCAATTCACAGGAAGATGAAATGAGCAAATGTTTGGTAAAGAATGTCTGCTGGCCATACAGAAACAACTGGACACAGAGAAGAATTGTAACAAATTGACTCTGCTAGGTTCCTCCTAGTGAACCACCCCCAGTTCATATTATACCTTATTATCTGTGGTGATAGCTCTCTTCCTAGAATAGGTTCTCTACCTAAATTATTTTAGGCAGTTATGGGGAAGATCAGAGATTCCTTCTAAGTCTTTTCGGCATTAAAAATAATCAGCCTAAAACAATTCTCATGACAAAGAGACATATTTTGAGGTGGCAAATTTTGCTCTCTTACAATGCCTTGGACAGAATGCAGATGCCTATTAAATTGGCATCTTCACTCCTAATTCTTAACTGTGTTCCCAATTGATACTTTAAACTGCTGTCAGATAGCTGCAGTGAGATATTCTGTAACAACCATTTATCCAGAAACTGAGATAATTTTTTTTCTCTCATTAAATTCTGTTCTGTGTATCTGATTTCTGTCACTTTTACTATCATTCTTTTCTTTTTTTTAAAAATTTTATTTTATTTTTAAACTTTACATAATTGTATTAGTTTTGCCAAATATCAAAATGAATCCACCACAGGTATACATGTGTTCCCCATCCTGAACCCTCCTCCCTCCCCATACCATCCCTCTGGGTCGTCCCAGTGCACTAGCCCCAAGCATCCTGTATCGTGCATCGAACCTGGACTGGCTATCATTCTTTTCAAGCTAGATACTTTGGAACCATCTTTTCATTTAAGGCAAAATGTTTACTGGACTCTCAATTTCTTCCCACTATTGTTCAATTTTTCATAGTTTAGGGCCCATTCAAGAAGCTTAATGACTTCTTGTTTGAACTTAATATAGTAAACCTATGGGGAAAGAATCATAATTTTGAAAGCAAATATTAAAAAGTTTAAAACAAAATCTGGAATATCTAGAATTGGCTGGGGAGTGACAACAAAAATCATCAGTATCAATTTTATTGAAGGTATTTTGTGATGTCAATATTCTTCAAACATGCAACTTGTATTTAAATTAAGCCCTTTTATTTAAATTAAAACTTTTAAAAAGTTATTTTCCAACAGTTTTTAAAAATTATTTACATTCCTCTGAAGATTTAGCAAAAACCCTTAATGTAATTGCTATACTGAAACTGCTTTAAAGTTTCTATATTCTTTACTCACACAAATTCCTATTTTTTAATAGGGATCTGCATACCTCTTAAGGGATGCCAACAAGGACAAGTGTTAGTCACTCAGTTATGTCTGACTCTGCAATCCCATGGACCGTAGCCTGCCAGGCTCCTCTATGCATGGAATTCTCCAGGCAAGAATACTGGAGTGGGTTGCCATATCCTTCTTCAAGGGATCTTCCTGACCCAGGGTCTCCTGCTTTGCAGGCTGATTCTTTACCATCTAAGCCACTAGGGAAGCCCAACGGATGCCTTGCTGGCTATGAAAACATCAGGAAAGGAACAACTCTCTCATCCCTTCCTAGCCACCATCCTCATTCATATCTCTGATACTTTCCTTCTTCTCTGAGATTTACACCATGAAGATGACTCGGTTTTATTCAAAGAAGGGTCAGTATGTTGCTGCATTGGCTTGAGAACAAAGCAAGTGAAATTAGTCTAAACTCTGACAGAACCCTGTTGAAAATTCTGTGGTTTAAGTACACCTGAAGGCACAGAGATTCAAACTAAATAATACGTGAGGTTGCTATCAATGGAGCAAGTGAATCACAAAATACTGAATGACTACCATTTGTTTAGGATCACGTTAGACCGGGTGATGCTCCCTCAAGATTGATGCCTGTCCTTAAGGATCTTGGAATCAAGTGGGTGAGTCCAGACTAAGAAACAAATCAGAGCAAAGCTGATTTATAGATAGTATAAATCATAAGTCATATAAATCATAGATAGTATAGTCATAAGCTGAATTGTGCAGGCCAGAATTGTCATGCTAGAGGAAGACTGTCCATGGGCCTAAAACTATCAGAAAAGGCACAACACAGTGATTAGCCTAAGCAAGATAATGAGGAAAGTAGACAGGTAAGAAGTGAGAGAATGAACATTTCAAGCAACATGAATATTATGAATAAAAGCAAAGAAGTGAGAATGATGGTGGTGAGTTCTCAAAGCACTAAGCAGATGTGTGTCTACCTCACAATGTGGCCAGAGCAGAGGGGATCTGCAAAACGGTTCTGAGTGAAGCTGAGTATACACGGAGAGGCCTGACTCTTGATAAAGTTTTGGTTTGGAGAAGATTATTGTAGGTTAACGAACAGATGTATTAGAGGAACAGAAGCCTGTGTGATAGATAAACCCCATAATCTCAGTGGCTTAACTTAATAAACATTCATTGCTTACTTAGGTAAAGTCCAAATCAGGTTGTTTCCTATTGGAGACAAGTGTGCATTTGAGCTGATGAAATAAATATTAGGTTGGTGCAAAAGTAATTGCAGTTTTACATTTCTTAGCTAAGAGCTGAGAAACCTTCATTACCACTAACTACCACCTGGCAAGCCCTAGTTTTTCCTGTTAAAAGTCAAAAGGTTCATAGACTAAAGACTTCTACAGAGATCAAAACTATGATTCCAAACCAATAAAAGGAGTAGAGATAAAATATAATTCCAATTCCATAATTTATATAATAATACGTGTGTTCTCTATACTAGGCTGTTCTCTATGTATAAGTTACAAAGTAACTGTGGTTTTGCATTGTTGAAATTTGTCATTTGATAGTGGAATACATCCTTAAAGAAATGTGGTTATGTTATACATCATTTTAATATGCATTTCTTGCTAATGTCTTACTACTTGCTATTTATTTTATATGTATTATAGACTACAGAAATGATGTTAGACAAAAGCAAATTCAAGCATTTTTTTATTCCAGTTCAAAATGGGTCACAAAGCAGCAGTGATAACACGCGACATCAACACGCATTTGATGGCCCAAGAACTGCTACCAAACATACAGTGCAGTGGTGATTCAAGAAGTTTTGTAAAGGCAATGAGATCCCTGAAGATGAGCAGCATCATAGCTGACCGTCAGAAGTTGACAATGACCAACTGAGAGCATCATCCAGCCTGATCCTCTTAGAACTACACAAGAAGCTGCCCAGGAGCTCCACACCGACTATTCTACGGTTATTTGGCATTTGAAACAAATTGGAAAGGTGGAAAAGCTCTATAAGTGGGTGCCTCATAAGTTGACAGCAAATCAAAAAGAAGTTGTCATTTTGAAGTGTCATATTCTCTTATTCAGTGTAACAACAACGAAACATTTTCCAATCAAAATTGTTACATGCAATGAAAAGTGGATTGTATATTATAACCAGTGATGACCAGCTCAGAGGCAGGACTGAGAAGAAGCTCCAAAGCACTTCCCAAAGCCAAACTGGCACCAAAAAAATCATGGTCACTGTCTGGTGGTCTGGCAGTCTGATCCACTACAGCTTTCTGAATCCCAGGAAAATCATTACATCTGAGAAGTATGCTCCGCAAATCAATGAGATGTACCAAAAACGGCAATGCCTGCAGCCAGCACTGGTCAAAAGAAAGGCCCAGTTCTCCACAACAATGCCTGACCACACCTCCCACAACCAACGTTTCAAAAGTTGAATGCGCTGGGCTACAAAGCTTTGCTTCATCCACCATATGCACCTGACCTCTCGCCAAGTGACTACCACTTCTTCAAGCATCTCAACAACATTTTGCAGGGAAAATGCTTCTACAACCAGCAGGAGGCAGAAAATGCTTTCTAAGAGTTTGTCGAATCCTGAAGCATGGATTTTTATGATACGGGAATAAACAAACATTTCTTATTGGCAAAAATGTGTTGATTGTAATGATTCCTATTTTGATGAATAAAGATGTGTTTGAGTCTGGTTATGATGGTTTAAAATTCACAGCCCAAAACTGCAATTACTTTTGTACCAACCTAATAACACCATAGCTCATATACAGCCTTCTGCCAACATGCATTCATTATAATCTCACTTAGCAAACATTTCTTAAACACCTACTATATGTTAGGTACCATGTTTGACTGACACTGGAAATATTGAGTGAGGAAAAGATACGGTCCTTGCCCTTGGAGGAGCTTTCAGCTGATGAAGCCAGACAACAAGAAAAGTGAGTATTACATTGTCTCCTGGAGAGCAAAATAGGAAGGAAGCATTTCCTAGAGTAGGAATCACAGAGCTCGAACAAAAGCCTTTAATGAGGAATATTTGACTGCCCAATGGGAGCAGTTGCTCTAGTAAGTGCTGGAAAAAAGCATTATAAATTCCGAGTTCAGTTCCAAAACACCTGGCTTTTCAAAGTAAAAGATCATCATACAGTCCACTTGTTTTTAAACATGGCTGCTCAACAGAATCACATCTGAAGCTCTGGAGAAGAAAAAAATGCCTGGGCATTTGTATTTTTCAATAAATTCCAAGGTAATTCTAAAGTATCCCCCAAATGTCAATAGTGCCCAGGTTAAATGCCTTAAACAATGATTGATTGGCCAAGAAGTACAAATACTCCAGCTCTCTTGGACCTGATTTGGATACTTCCGAAATATGACCTATGCTATCTCCAGAGCTCTCTGTGAGATTGAACAAACTACTTCCTTATAAAAAACAAACTTATGGTTACCAAAGAGGAAAGATGGCAGGTAGGAACAAATCAGGAGCTTGGGATGAATACATGCACACTACTAAACATACGATAGAGAACCAACAAGGACCTATTGTATAGCACAAGGAACTCTACCCAATATTCTGTGCTAACCTATGCTTTTGAACTGTGGTGTTGGAGAAGACTCTTGAGAGTCCCTTGGACTGCAAGGAGATCCAAGCAATCCATTCTAAATGAGATCAGTCCTGGGTGTTCTTTGGAAGGAATGATGCTAAAGCTGAAACTTCAATACTCTGGCCACTTCATGAGAAGAGTTGACTCATTGGAAAAGACCCTGATGCTGGGAAGGATTGGGGGCAGGAGGAGAAGGGGACGACAGAGGATGAGATGGCTGGATGGACGTGAGTTTGAGTGAACTCCGGGAGTTGGTGATGGACAGGGAGGCCTGGTGTGCTGCAATTCATGGGGTCACAAAGAGTCGAACACAACTGAGCGACTGAACTGAACTGAACATATATGTGAGAAAAATCTTAAAAAAGAATGAATATATGAGTAACTGAATCACTTTGCTGTACATCTGAAACTAATACAACATTGTAAATCGACTATACTCCAAAAAAATATTTTCTTAAAAATTACAAAAAGAAAAAATGCATCTGGATTTTAAAACATGATTACAGGGTTTTTTTTTTTTTAAATTAAATGGCAGTTTTTAGTGATATAGAATTCTATTATTTTCTGTTGACCAATCATGATCCAATGATTAAAATGAATAATAGTTACATAATCACAATAGTCAAAGATGTTCATCAGTCTTCACAATCAACAGCCAGGCAAAAAAATAAAAGATAATTACAACTGCAAGCCACAATGGAAACATGATCAATTTAACAAAATAAAGTAGTTATATACAATTTGTGAGGTTAAGTAGAAAAATGTTGTAAGCAGAAGTGCACACATGCATGTATTTTCATCCCACTTTCAATGGCTAAGTTAAAGATATCTCTTGATAAATGCCACATAGCATTTGAAAATATGTGGGTTATTTTCAAATATCATTTGATAATGATTTCTAACATAATTTCACAGTGATATGAGAACAGACTCTGTATGATTTCAATACCTTTACACCATGAAATATTTTTTTACCTTGTTTTATGTCCCAGGATATGTTCCAGTATCTTCTCGTTTATAGTCTATGGGAACTTGAATAGAATTTGTATCCTGCTCTTATATGAAAATTGTATAAATCTTAATTGTGTTGAATTGGTTCATGGTGCTTTTCAGGTCTATTATATCCTTCTACTTTTCTGTCTATTCATTCTATTAATTTTTAAGAGTTTGATATAACTACAACCAAAAATCTTAATTTATCTACTTAAAAAACAATTGTAATATAGAGTGGAACTATATCCTATATAGTAACTGTGTTCAGTATTTTCCAAGTCTTCTGTAAATGTGTTATCATACTTTCATAATTTAAAAAATAAAAAGAAGAAAAAAAGCAACTGTACTTCTATATACTTTCAATAAACAATCAAAAACAAAAACAAACCTGGCTTTTTATCTATTGGTTCTTATCAACTACAAAGATCCAGCCATGCCAACTGCTCTCCAAATGTGGGTGTTTATTTTTCTGCTAATTTCCTGAGGTATTACAAGTATATCCTATTTTGGGTGGCCACTTCCAAATAAAACTTCTTCAGTTTCACACAGTTATTTCACAACTGGGAAAAAGAGAAAGAGGTTCTTCTATTGACCTTGCCAGTGACAAGGTGTGCTTGTCTCAGAGACTCATCAGGACTTGAGTTTTCTGCTTGTATAAAACTGTAAAGTCCCTTTCAGCTCCAGATTAAAATTACATACTTCTAAGATTCTGATTGAAATTATATTTCTCCTTAGGACATTCCTCTTCAACACAGGATTTCTGCCACTGTCACACTATATTTACAAAGTTATTTACAGAGAAACTTACCATGGCTTCCCAGGTGGCACCAGTGGTCAAGAATTGGCCTGCCAGTGCAGGAGACACAGGAGAGATGGGTCAATCCTTAGGTTGGGAAGGACCCAAGGCCCTTGACCCAAGGTCAGTCCTATGGTCCATGGGGTCACAGAGTCAGACACGACTGAGCACATGGGCACTCACATACATACACAGAAACAGGAGAGTGCACTGGTTATGAGTATGAGATTTGAAGTGTCTGACTAGGTTCAATCCTGCATAATACTCCATGGCCGGTTGAGCAAGACAGTAAAACTCTTTGTGCCTTAGTTTCTGTAAAACGGAGGTAAGATTAGAACTCACCTTCTTTGGTTGATACAAAGATTAAAGGAACTGTTTTAGAGGGAGGGGCCCAAACCTTCTTTGTTCATAGAGCTCTAAGTGCTAAGTCTTTTCACTGTGTCCCCAGGCCACACAAAATACTTCATAATAGCATTTCTTAAATGACTTCATCCAAACAACTTAATAAGCATTTATGTTCTAGCAACTTACAGTAGCAGCCACTAGAAAATATAGCGCACATAATTTAAAAGAAAAACAATATTGCAAAGATATAATCACAAGGAATATTATGTGATCTAAGAGTGAAACTATGGAATAGCTTGAGCCAGATGTTTGAGCAATGTCCAAAAATGTCAAGTACCATATTTTCCTAAACATTTGAAATACTCCCCCAAACAGTGGTGAGTATACTGCAATGATGTCCCAGTACACAATTTGGGAATCACAGAGCTAACTCATGTAAAGCATTCAGAGGCTGCCATGTACCAGCATTCAATAAGTGTTAGCTATTTGTCTATTTTATTTCTGATTCAAACACCAGATTATTTACATTTTGGTTTATACAATCATCTTCAGATTAGGAAACTGGGCTTTCAGGAGCCTGAGTACTTTACTAACTTATACTAGGAAGTGGAGAAAATAGAATTTTCATTCAGGTCTACCTGGGTCAAAAGACTTTACAAATACTTCCCAATATATCACATTGCTTTCTTTTAATTTAAGACCTGGCTGTTCTAATAAATTTTAAACTTAAAATTTTTATTCATACATACCACTTATTAGTAAGATAGATATCATGCCTCTAGGTGAACAGCAGCCCCTGTGTTTTAATCTATCCATAGACTTATATTTTTATTGCAAATTTTGAAATTCTCAGACTGAAAAGCACAGGGTTCAGTTCAGTTCAGTGGCTCAGTCGTGTCTGACTCTTTGCGACCCCATGGACTGCAGCACGCCAGGCCTCCCTGTCCATCACCAACTCCTGGACTTCACTCAAATCCATGTCCATTGAGTTGGTGATACCATCCAACCATTTCATTCTCTGTCGTCCCCTTCTCCTCCAGCCTTCAATCTTTCCCAGCATTAGGGACTTTTCAAATGAGTCAATTCTTTGTATCAGGTGGCCAAAGTACTGGAGTTTCAACTTCAGCATCAGTCCTTCCAAAGAATATTCAGGACTGATTTCCTTTAGGATGGACTTGTTGGATCTCCTTGCAGTCCAAGGGACTCTCAAGAGTCTTCTCCCAAAACCATGGTTCAAAAGCACAGAAGGTACTACAAAATTGCTACCAAACTTTCACAGATGTTAACATGTTACCATATTTGCTTCACATTTTTTAAAGAAATAAGACATAAATCAAGTTACACTCTTCCTACCCTCTCCCTACTCCTTCTGCAGTCCTCCTTCCTCAGAAGGAACTTCCATTTGGAGCTGGTGTCGCTGCTGCCCACATTTCTGTTCTCTTACTATGCACACATATGCATGCTGTCTACAGACCATGCAGACTCTGGGAGGTCAAGATCTGTGTGTTTACCTTCATGTTTTTCTTATCCCCTCTGGTGTGCTGCAATTCCTGGGGTTGCAAAGAGACAGACACGACTGAGCGACTGAACTGAACTGAACTCTGTGTCTAGAACAGAACCTGACAACCTGCCAGACACTCTGTAGACTTCATGAATGATTACACAGCAGAGACGTTGCTCAGATTTTTAAATGCTTAGAAATGTCATCATACTATTGCATCATTCTATTGCAATTTGCTTTTTTCCCCTAACACTGTATTTCTGGGATTAATCATATTGATCTGTATTAATCTAGTTAATTCATCTTAATCCCTCTGTCCGCGGGATTTTCCAGGCAAGAATACTGCAGTGGATTGCCATGCCCTCCTCCAGGGATCTTCCTGATGCAGGGATTGAACCCACATCTTTTACATCGCCTGCATTGGCAGGCATGTTCTCTACCACTAGGGCCACCTGGGAAGCCCAATAGCTACACAGTATTCCCTTGTGAGAATAATGAACAAATTATCTATCTGTTCCCATAAGGATACTTAGATTTTACTGTGTTAAAACATGTTGTCCTAAACACTGTTGTACAAATTATATCAATATTGAGATTTTTTCCCTCATATTTGTCAGAGAGATCAAATTTACTATTTAAATGTTGATGGTAACTCTTAGACATAGCTGATGGGAGCTTGGCAACAATTAATTAAATTTAAGATATTGAGAGTCCATGATCTAGCAATACCGATTCTAGACGTAGATCAACAAGGGTCTGAGTACAAGAATGTTCAATTTCAATATTTTAACAATAAAAGTTATTTTCCATCTTTTCTTGTTTTTGTCATTTATTGATGCATAACCAATCTGTTCCAAAACTTAGTGGATAAAATAAGCATTTTATTACAATCATGGATTTTGTGGATCAGTGATTTAGAAAGGGAGCGGTTGGAACAGCAATCTCTGCTCTATGTAGCCTGAGACCTCAGCTGAAAGGACCTGAAGGCTGGAAGTCAAAAATCATCGGGAAGCATCTTTTATTCACATGTCTAATAGCTGATGCTTCCGAGGTAGCACTAATGATAAAGAACATGCCTGCCAATGCAGAAGACACAACAGACGTGGGTTCGATCCCTGGGTATGAAGATCCTCTGCAGGAGGAAATGGCACCCCACTCCAGTATTCTTGCCTGGAAAATCTCATGTATAGAGGAGCCTTGTGGGCCACAGTCCATGGGGTGACAAAAAGTGGGACATGATTAAAGTGACTGAGCACACATATCGATTGATACTGGTGGTTGTCAGGAACCTTGGCTGGAGGCAATAGGTGATCCTCATGTAGCATCTTCATGATGCTTGCTCACAATGTGGCAGCCCCAGACATTTTCTGTGGACCTCAGAGTCCCATAGCAGAGTGTCCCAAGAGAGGTAGGTAGGGACTGTATCATTTTGTAGGGTCTAGTCTCAGAAGTCTCATGGCATTTCTTTCATCACAGTCACTGGGCCCACCTCAACCAAGGTAGAAAACAGACTCCATTTATCAATGGGACAAGCATCGAAGAACATATAGGAAGGGAAACACTGTTGAAGCCATTTTGGAAAAAGTCACATCTGCTGCTGCTGTTGCTGCTAAGTCACGTCAGTCGTGTCCGACTCTGTGTGACCCCATAGTCTCTTCTCCCTAACTTTTCTCTCTCTTTTTCTTCTTTCTGTGTCCACTGTGTTCCGTAAATTAGTAGACGTTAGGTGGAGCTAGTAGTAAAGAGCTGCCCAGGTGGAGCTAGTAGTAAAGAACTCATCTGCCAATGCAGGAGAAGCAGGAGATGGGGGTTTGGTTCAATGCCTGGGCCAAGAAGATCCCCTGGAGGAGCAAATAGCAACCCACTCCAGTATTCTGGATTCTAAAGAATCCCACGGACAGAGAAGCCTGGTGGGCTATAGTCCATGGGATTGCAAAGAGTTTGACATGACTGAAGTGACTTAGCATGCATGCAGGGCTTCTGTATAAATTCTATGTGTCATATATATACATATATACACACACACATACATATACACATACATATATACACACACAGAACCTTACATGGAACAACTGGTTCAAAATTGGGAAAGGAATATGACAAGGTTGTATATTGTTACCCAGCTTATTTAACTTCTATCCAGAGTATATCATGTGAAATGTTGGTCTGGATGAATCACAAGCTGGAATCAAAATTATCAGGAAGAATTTCAACAACCTCAGTTATGCAGATATTACCCTAATGGCAGAAAGCTAAAAGGAAGTAAAGAGCCTCTTGATGAAAGTGAAAAAGGAGAGTGAAAAAGCTGGCTTAAAACTCAACATTTAAAAAACCAAGACCATGGTATCTGGTTCCATCACTTCATGACAAGTAGACAGGGAAAAAGTAGAAGCAGTGACAGAGTTTATGTTCTTGGGCTCCAAAATCACTGTGTATGGTGACTGCAGCCATGAAATTAAAAGATGCTTGCTCCCTGGAAGGAAAGCTGTGACAAACCTAGAGAACATATTGAAAAGCAAAGACATCGCTTTGCCCACAAAGGCCCATCTAGTCAAAGCTATGGTTTTTCCATTAGTCATGTACAAATGTGAGAGTTGTACCATTAAAAAGGCTGACTGCCAAAGAATGGATGGTTTCAAATTGTGGTGCTGTAAAAGACTGTATTAGAGTGTCTTGGACTGAGAGGAGTTCAAACCAGTTAATCCTAAAGGAAATCAGTCCTGAATATTCACTGGAAGGATGTTGAAGCTGAAGCTACAATTCTTTGGTCACCTGATGCAAAGAGTCAACACACTGGCAAAGACTATGATTCTGGGAAAGATTGGGGCTGGGAGGAGAAGGGAGTAACAGAGATGAAATGGTTGGATGACAT
The DNA here is from genome assembly GCF_000754665.1 of Bison bison bison. Taxonomy (NCBI): domain Eukaryota; kingdom Metazoa; phylum Chordata; class Mammalia; order Artiodactyla; family Bovidae; genus Bison; species Bison bison. The sequence continues at coordinate 5,515,157 of NW_011495039.1, read as the reverse complement.
CATTGACTCAATGGACATGAGTTTGAGCAAACTCCAGGAGATAGTGAAAGACAGGGAAGCCTGGTGTGCTGCAGTCCATGGGGTTGCAAATAGTCAGACACAACTTAGTAACTGAACAACAAAACATACACACATGCATTCACAACTTTCTAATTCATACTTTTATTATTATTTCCATGCATAAAATGGTAATTTGATCAGCCTTTGCCATCACATGTTATAATGTCAAATGTATTTCCCTAAATTGGCTTTGTTCCTACATGATAAACAACTCTAAGCATTTACATGTACTATCCTCTAGGACTTCCCCTCTTGTGTTATACATGGGTATCTTTCATTCTTCAGCTGCTTTATTTCTACAGTAGGTTCTTCTATTGTTAGAAACAGACAAAATTTGTGCTGGTTCCATCGTTATTTTACTATTCTTTGAGTGAAAACATATCTCATGACTTATGTTTTCCACTTCTCTCATCAGGAAGAAACATATGCACAACCTCCTGAATAGTCTGAACAATGTTCTGGACCATCTTAGAATTTTCTTTTGCATTCTCTTTTAGTTAGTCTCTCTATAACAGCACACTGCCTTCTGAAATAAATGCCTAGCCTTTCAACCTAAAAACTTACATTACCATCTTTAAACATAAACTCAGAAAGCCCTGGTTCTACTGAAATAAATTTACTTTTCTTTAGGGGTTTCCCATGGCTTGTGGTCTATTCAAATGTCCAAGGTAACCATAGGGGTTTTCCAACCTTGTGAGGGAGTTTAATATTCAAATTAAAATTTTTAATTAGGTGTGTAACTCTATTTTTTTTTCTTTTTTCTTTTCCCCAGATCATCTAGGATGCATGGAACTGTATTTGATATTTAACTTTAGAAACCACTTTTGGCCTACATAATGGAAGGATATCTCTATTCCTGCTCATCTTGTCAAGTCCTTGAGTCTATTACACAGCATTTACTTATATATTTTCATCTCAATCACTCTATTTTATGTTGTTTAAAATAAAAGCACCATACAGATTTTGGGAAAACAGTAAACAGATAGTCTATAAAGAAGAAAGGTCATGAAAAAAAGGAAGGAAGGAAATGGTAAAAGTTTATACTAAAGAGTAATTGTGTTATCTTAGCTCTTCTTCTCCCTACACATTCCATTCCAGCTGCACAAACTCACCAGCATTCCCCATGCACAATGCCCTTTCATCTCTCGCTCTCTCTGGAAGTGAAGGTTACAGGGTCCAGAATGACACTCCCCTTTCTTTTGATAAAATTTAACTCCTGGCTCACATGTCAGTTTCCCTGTGTCAAATCATGGCTCCTGATTAGTGTAGAGAGTTCTTTTCATATCATACTGAACAGCTATCTTTAGGACTATCTCTCCCACAAAGTTTCTCAGAGACTGGGCCTATGTCTTACTCATTTCTGAAACCCTAGTGCCAGGCAAATATTTGTTCAATTTGTGCATTATGAGTGACTACATTTATGACCTTGATTAAGTTACCTAGCCCAACTATGCTTTCTGCTTTGTAAGACAGAAATAATAATAGTATATAACTTAAAGGATTGTCTTGAGGATGTAATGAAATAATCCATGTAGACTACAATGCCCAACATCATGTTCAGTAAATATAATATACAGCTACTGTTTCTATGGAAATGTTTAAAAAATACTGCATTTTAAAATCCTATAAATAATGGTCTTGAAAATGTTTCATTTTCTACCTTTTTTTAAAAGACTATTTAACAGTGGTCTAAATAACAGTGCTAAACAAATAGGCTTGTTTACCACTGCAGTTGAATATGATTATGGGGGAAGACTGTAGGAAGTGTCTTCACCCTTTATAACACAAAGGTAGACTTTCAGTATGACATCACACAGTGCCTGCAGGGAAGAAGTATTCAGAACAGACCAACACCCCAGGCTATCAATGTAACTCCATTGGATTCTGGAATCTCATACCTTTTTCTTGGTGGTGCTTTTATTAGCTCTCTTTCATCATGTAATATCATCAGACATATTTTACCTTTTAAAATTTTTCATGTTAAAAAATTCAGAATAGACTCATTTACTTATAGTAGTTTATTTACTGCAGATAACTTCTATGAATAAATAAAGCTTATGTGACACAGGCCATGAACTGTTGTTAGTTTCTGTTCAGAATTCCATGATCAGAATGTCTAGTACTTTCAAGGCAAATAGAAAACCAATGAGCAGTGAATGGAATGTTGTTGATAAGCAGAGAGTTCCCTAATGGGAACACTTTTAAAAAATAACACAGAAATTAGGGATTCTGAAAAGCAGGCCTCCAGCTTTATTTTCTAAAATGTTAAATTAAAAAGTAGAGCAGCAGAGAGCATCAGCCACACACCTAAAATATATGCTGATTTTAGCTACTAAATTTGCAAGAAGTAAATTTTACTATTGGCTGATTATTTTATTTTATAAATAATAGATGTATTAAGATAAATATTAATTATCACATTATACATATCATACATTCAGAATGATTTATACTAAAATATTTAAAATATTGGCTGCAATAACATTTCACAAGCAGAGTTTACATTGTGATGTGACTGTGTCAGATTTTACCTTTTTTTTTAATTCAGTTCAACAGGTACAGAGTGTAAATAGACATTTTTGAGACTTATTTGAGAGATTCCAGTGAAGAAACATTTTATCTATCTATATAAGTCTTAGTATTACTTATCAGACTTGCCAAAATCAACACGTTGATTAAAGACATACTTGTGACCAAATTCACACACACACACACACAAAGATGTGGAGTTTGAAAGGTTTGGCTTTCTAGAGCTATACAATTGACCTGATTACTGACTTCCTAAGTTATACCAATCACTCATTTTGCAATTCAGATATTTTGCTTATTTTAATAACTGTGGCAGATTAACCATCTGGAATGTACTTTATGTTTAGTATTTTTTTATGAAACCATTCTACTCAAACACACAGATTCTTTAAGAAGCATACCAGGTGACAGAAGAGGGGAGGCAAATGAGAAATGGAGTTGAAAGGAAAATTTATGAGTATGAAGTTTTATAACTTGCAGTCTTCACCAAAAGCTCCTTCATTATAGAGACCATTTTTTGGTTGTTGTTGTTAAACGGGGAATGAGAAGGAAATAAAAGCAGTTGTTTTTATTAGTGAGGATATGCTAAGTTTATGCTGTACTAACAAACAATACTCAAATCTCAATGGCTTAACTCAAGAAAAACCATTTCTCTTATTTCTCATTTATACAACGTCCTCTGAGTATGATGGCAGAGATTGCTTCAACCACTGGCCCACTAGCTGCACCCCAGAGCCTCCTCCATCCTTGCTACAGCAGGGCACAAAAGCACAAGAGGGTCTCACATGCATAATTAAATGCTTCAGCCTAGAAATGACACTGGTAAATGAATGCCTTATCGCAGAAGCCTTTCCATTCACCGCTCATTGGTTTTATATTTGCCTAGAAGGATAGGACATCCAGATATTATTGAAAGTACTAGACATTCTGATCATGGAATTCTGAACAGAAACTAATACAGTGCTTCTGCCCAGAATAGTCACTGCATTAATTAACTCCTTTCAACTAGTCACATGATTTAGTCTTAATCTGAATTTTGCATATGTAGCTTAAGACATGATTCTGGCACTACTAGAAACTGTATATGTGGTAGGGTCTTTGATGGCACAGGCCTACCAAGTGTCCATTTGCAAGAGCAACTGAGAGGCCAGTGGGGAGAGGACACATCCTAAAGGAGCAGAAAATTGGGAAGATCATAGTGTTTCAATAACAGAATGGTAGTCATTAGCGAAGACTTTGGATAATGTTTGGGTGAGTGAGTGCTAGAGAAAGCAAAAGAGTTGCTCTATCATTTACTCCTAAAAACACTGGAGTACAATCTTTTCTGCTTTGGGTACCAATTAACAAATACAATGTAACAGAATACAAGGGGATCTCTTCCCAAGCTTTGACCTTAAATAGAACTTGACACCCAGAAAGCTACAGAATCAAGAGCAATGCAATAAATAGTGATATCCAGAAGAAGTGGCTAGGGTGCCAAGGACCTTGAAACACAGCAGTGCCCAAAGGACCAGGATCTATTTTAAAGTGATAGTGTCAGCAAAAGCAGTATGAGTGGCCCAGCAGATGGGGGCAGTGATACAACCGCATGATACAAAGTGAGGCCACAGCAGAAGAGTGGGAAAGTAGATACTTGCAAGAGGGTATCTGAGTAGATTTTTAAGTAGTCCCTTGCTTAGATCCACTGTAGCAGCCAAGAATACTCATCTCCCAGCTGCTGGGTGTGTTAGCAGCTCATAGTTACAGCTGACCCCTCTCTAAGAGAACTGCCTCCAGACAAATGGAAGTTCTCTTGCTCCAGGGATGGGACCCCTCTCAAAAACAGCCTGTTATCAATAATGGACTAACCTGAGTATATAAAAGGATCCCCTGCTTGCCCTGAGCAGAGATTAATTCTGAGTGCTGCTCACACTCTAGAGCTCTCTATGGGCTCAGGCTGAGACTACATTCTGAGACCACAAATCCTTGCTTAGCTCCATCTCCTATGTATCTCCTTTTCTCTTTTTTGCTCCTTGGAGCTGAAACATCAACACAGTCTCTACCTTTACCTTAAATAGTAAGGAAACATGAGCAGTTTCTATAGAACCCAGAAAATAAAGACACTAGCTCCCTAAAGAGGCAGAACATGCATTGAAATCTGCAGACTGAAGAACGGCTTCCCCTTGTCCAAACTTCTGCTCTCCTTACTGGTTCAGCTTGGGAAGCTTACCTCTCTCCTCAATGACTGCAGGGTTTACCCACACTCTGAGACCAAGAGTAAGGCCAAGAGCTTTCATGGCATCTTTTCAGATCACTCTAACACAGTGACAATCTCTGAAGTTTCATCCTGCTCAGTGCTTGTGTCACTAATTTAGCAACAACTGCTTCAACATCTCTTCTAATAATTTATTCTTCTAATATCAAGCACCTGCTATGCCAGGCACTGGGCAGCAAAAACAAGTAAGATGTGGTTGCACCTTCCACAAGCTGCCTTTAATGGAGAACACAGATATATAAGCCCATAACAACACCCTGAAGTATGTAACACAGTGTGAAAACTGAAGGTATTTTTACAAGGGCAATGTTTTAACTGTTTTGAAAGATGATCAAAAGTTAAGGAGGAATGATGCACTTCAAGTGAAAGCATTAAAAAGGAGTACACTCTAGGAAATGAAAACGATTCATTAGATACTCAGAACGTATGCTATAAGGAGGAAAGAGTAAGTGTGGAAAATAAAGTAAGATTCTGGGACTTCCCTGGTGGTCCAGTGGCTTAGACTCCACTCTCCCAATGCAGGAGGGCTGGGTTCAGTCCTTGGTCAGGGATCTAGATCCTACATGCCACAACTAAGATTCATAACGCCACAACTAAAGACCCCATGTGCCGCAACTAAGACCCAGCCTAGCGAAGAAAGAGAGGAAGTGAGGAAGAGAAAAAAGGAAGGAAGACAGAAAGAGAGATCCTAAGTGTAAAAGGCCTTCAATGTCATGCTAGGATATTTAACTTCTATCCAGTAGTCAACTAGAAGCCAGCAAGTGTTAGTAATCCCAGGACTATGGCTGCATGTATTATGATAAAAATCCTTATTTCACAAGTCTTGATTTGTGAAATATGATTTCAGGATAAGGCCTTTCCTTCAAAAACTCTAAAATATCTTAGACATTAAAAAACTGTATATAAATATTATAATTGCTCTTCATTTTTTCCAATACTTGGTGTTACTACACTTGGCATTTTTAGTATCTCACTGTAGAACTAGTATTTCATTGTAACCAGTATTTCCTTGTGGTAGAAATAGATCATACTTTCCTGACTAGCCAGGATATATTTTATATGATGCCCATTTTTCTAATGGGTTATTTTTTTTCTCATTTATAGGAATTTGTGTTATATTTCCAGGCTACAATTTTTTACTTCACTCTGACAGGTTTTTTGTACTTTGTTTTTTGTGTGTTTTTTTGAGACCCAGGTATTTTTATTTTATTATGGTGAAATGAGGCTAGTTTTTACATTTTAACTTGCTTCCTTACAAAATCCTTCCATATTCAAGTTCATAAATATGATCTATATTTTCATCTGCATATATAAGCACTCTTTTTTAAATTTCAGTCTTAACATTTTAATTGTTTTATATCATGTGACAAATGGACCATATTTTCTTTCTTTTTTTTAAATTTTATTTTATTTTTAAACTTTACATAATTGTATTAGTTTTGCCAAATATCAAAATGAATCCGCCACAGGTATACATGTCTGTTCTTTTGGAACCAATTGAGAAATAGAATCAACAGTCAGAAAAATGGAACTCAAAATATCACCTTTACTACTAGGAAAGCTAATTGGGGATTATGACTTTATATCTAAAGCCAAATAGGCTTGCTAAAAATTTATTCCTAAATTGAACATGATTATGGTCGCTCAGATGGTAAAGAATCTACCTGCAACACAAGAGACCTGGGTTTGATGCCTAGGTTGAGAAGATCCACTGGAGGAGGGCATGGCAACCCACTCCATGTTTCTTGCCTGGAGAATCCCTATGGACAGAGGAGCCTGGCAGGCTACAGTTCATATGGTCCCAAAGGGTCGGGCACAACTGAACGACTAAGCACAGCACATCTCTCCAAAATTCCTATCCTAATCCCCTAACATGATGCATTAGGAGATAAGGCCTTTTGGAAGTTGATTAGGTATGAGATGGAGCCTTCACTCATGGGATTAGCCCCTATATAGAAGAGATCCCAGAGAGCTTTCTGGCCCCCTTGTGTCATGAGAGCACACAGCAGTCTATGAACCAGGAAGTGGGTTCTAACCAGACACCAAACTTGCAGGCATCTTGATCTTCTGGACTCCAGAACTGTGAGAAATAAATTTCTGTTGTTTATAAGCCATTTGGTTTGTGGTATTTTGTTATGGCAGCACAAGTGGACTTAAACAGTTATTTATCCATGCGCTAACTGGCACGGGTAGAATGTTACTGATTTCCTATTTATGTAGCAGATCCCTGTGAGTAGGAGCAGATAATGCACCTTGGCCACAGGCAGGGAGATCTATAGAGAGTGGTGAAGTGGCTGCTTAGCACAGCCATCTCAACAACTCCTCTCAAACAAACCAAGCAAAATAATTCCCCCTTGTTGCAAGATGTGGAGTCAAGAAAATATAAAAGAAGAAGATAGAGGTCTTTTAAATGAAGATCCTCATGTGGAAGCATAAGAAGGGAACAATAAGAGGCTTTCCTCCTTAATAACTGAAATATCTGAAATAACAAAAGCATACGAATTCCAAAACCACACAAATAACGAGATGTAGTGGTACCCATGCTACACCATGTAAAAAACTAAGGTGAAATCATACAGAGATGAAACTGAACAGAGACAAGCATATTCAAGTCGGAAAGAGTAAACTAACTTTTGGGTTTCTAGTTCCAGTCCTACTGTGGCCTGCTGGCACTTTATTTCTCCTTTATGGATAACTGCATTTGCCTATTTTGTCTTGACCATAGGTTTTCTTTTCTCTCCACTGCTGCTGCTAAGTCGCTTCAGTCAAGTCTGACTCTGTGTGACCCCATAGACAGCAGCCCACTAGGCTCCTCTGTCCCTCAGATTCTCCAGGCAACAACACTGGAGTGGGTTGCCATTTCCTTCTCCAATACATGAAAGTGAAAAGTGAAAGTGAAGTTGCTCAGTTGTGTCT
>NW_011495039.1:5495432-5507298 GCF_000754665.1 Bison bison bison | reverse complement strand
GACCCCATGGACTGCAGCCTACCAGGCTCCTCCACCCATGGGATTTTCCAGGCAAGAGTACTGGAGTGGGGTGCCATTGCCTTCTCCGTTTCTCTCCACTACTGGGAGTAAATTTATGTTTCTTGCAATTATACAATCCAAAATTAGAACCAAAAAAAGAGAAAAACAACAACAAACAGAGTAGAAAGACACTTACATCCATTAAATATAATTACCAGACTTTTATAGAAGTTTTTGGCCTATGATTATTTTCTATCCATCATTTTGTTGCAATACCATTATACATAGCAACTTTCATATTAAATTACTCATGTACTTTTCCCCAGTTATACTTAAGTTTCTGTCAACTGTGTCCTATTTTTTAATGCAAACATTTGAATTTAAAAATGCTTAATATAAAGAAAACTCATAAGTAAAAAATATATATGTAAATGATAGAAATCACAATTAAATGGAAAAGACAAGTTAATAATAGAATTCACTAGACTTCAGTTTTTAATATTTTCTGTAGAAGTTTGGATTCCCCTTTGAATACAAATAACACATCTAATTAAGGAAAAACACAAAATGGAACTTTTGCTTATGCAAAGGTAAAGAACAGACTTTATTCTGGAACACTTTAAGAATATGATCAGAAACTAGTTCAGGCAAAAATTTCCAACTAAAATGTATTCTTGGAGTAAAATCTCACCGAAGACTGCATTTTGTAGACAGTGAGATAGTGATTCTATTACTGCTTGCATATTAAGAAAAAGATGTGATGTCTGGAGAAATTGGGGAAACCCAGTTTACTCAAAGTGTAACAACACAAGAGTCTGTTTTATTTACACAGTACTAGTACACTGGTACTTGGAATAATCATTCTAAGATATTACCTATGTGAATATATCTGCTATAAAAATTAGCACAAAAATGAATATTTTAAAATTTTGTTTTTTAAAGAGTTAAATGTCAAAAACAACAAAAGAGTTAGGATGTAAATAAAGCTCAACTTAATTTAAAAGAGGGGTAAAAACATTTGACCTAGTGTTTCTCATGAGTAAATTGCCATGTAAAAGAATATTTGATAAAAAATATAATATGTCATTAACAACTGGACTTACTCGAGGCATGCAGGGGCATTTTAACATTAAAAAATAAATTAGTGTTGATACAAATTAGCAAAAGAAAAGAAAAAGTGCACAGTCCTCTTAATACATGCAAACATTTCAGGTAATTCAACATTAATTTACAATAAAAACTCTTAAACTGCATATAGAATGGAACTTTCAAAATAGTGTAGAATGCTCAGTAATTTCCTGAGACCAGTAATAAGACTCTTCTTATTACTTACCTGGTATTGCCACTTTTACTTTTTACGATACTAAAAGGAATTGCCAGTGCAAGACACTAAAAATCAAAGCAAAATAATTCATTATTTTCAGCTGACTTGATACGTGTACAGAGAAAATGGCAAAAACAAAGCAAAAGAAAAATAATCTACATTCAAGCTATTTGTCAAAAAGTGAACTGAGCAAAATCTCTAGATACATGATGATTACACAAAGTCAACTACATTTTATCTTCCAAAATAAAAATATAAAATTAAAAAAGTTTAACACAAAGCCAATTATAGTAAGACCTAAATAATAACTTTGATGGAATAAATCCAACAAAATATATGTAAGTACAAAGCATTAGTGAGAAAAGTCAAAGTGGATGTAAACAGAAGTAGGAATATACCATAATCAAGAACTGTCAAACTCAATATTGTAAAAATGTAAATTCAGTCCATACTGATTCATATATACAATACAAACTTCAGTACTTTCTTGGTGTCAGTTGAAAATTTGATTCTAAAATTTATGTGAAAATGAAAAAAAGGTTGAGAAGAGCCAAGATAAAAATAGAAGAAAAACAAAGCTGGGGAAATTACACCAACAAATTGTTAGACATTTAAAATCTATAGTAATTAAGGCAATGTGATTTTGGAATGAGGATAATCAAAAAATGGACCAGTGAAGTAGAATTGAAAATCCATAAATACAAACATTAATATTTTTACACACATACACAGTCATTTTTAATTTTTTTTTTACGAAGTGACACTGCAGTACAGTGGGTAAAAAATAGTCTTTTCCAGAAAAGACGGTCTTTTCAATATGGGTACTGATCAATGGGCTATTCATATAAAAAAAAAATCAATAAAATGTGATCCCTGTCTCACATCAGACACAACAACCAATCTCAGATGGATTGTAGATTTAATTGTGAAATGCAAAACACAAAAGCTTTCATTAAGAAAACAGGAGACTATTTTCATGACCTGAGATAGACAAGTGTTTCTTAAATAAGATTCTAAAAAGGTTAAAGAAGATAGGAAAACATATAAATTGGACTAAGCTTAAATAATTTCTGTTCCCCAAAAGAAGACACCATTACAAACCAAACAAACTCTATAGTAGGTACAAAAACACATTTTTATAAATGTACTGTCAAAGAATGTGTGTAAAGAAAATATAAATAACTCCTACAAATCACTAAGAAAAATACAAACAACAAAATAGGAAACTAGGTAAAAGACTTGAAAAAGCAATTTACAAAGAAACTATTAGAATGGCTCCCAAATACACAAAAAGAGGCTTTAAGAGTCATCAAGTAAATACAAGTTAAAACTGAGAATAGATATACTGTACACTCCATTTTTATTCAAAAACAGAGACATTATTTTGCCAACAAAGGTTCGTCTAGTCAAGGCTATGGTTTTTCCTGTGGTCGTGTATGGATGTGAGAGTTGGACTGTGAAGAAGGCTGAGCGCTGAAGAATTGATGCTTTTGAACTGTGGTGTTGGAGAAGACTCTTAAGAGTGCCTTGGACTGCAAGGAGATCCAACCAGTCCATTCCAAAGGAGATCAGCCCTGGGTGTTCTTTGGAAGGACTGATGCTAAAACTGAAACTCCAATACTTTGGCCACATCATGTGAAGGGTTGACTCATTGGAAAAGACTTTGATGCTGGGAGAGATTGGGGGCAGGAGAAGCAGGGGACAACAGAGGATGAAATGACTGGACAGCATCACCGACTCGATGGACATGAGTTTGGGTGAACTCTGGGAGTTGGTGATGGACAGGGAGGCCTGGCGTGCTGCGATTCATGGGGTCGCAAAGAGTCGGACACGACTAATCGACTGAACTGAACTGAACTGAACACTCCATTTTTAAAAGACAGGCAATATCAAATGTTGGAGTGGATATGAATCAAATGGTACTCTTATTGCTTAGAAGAAACTACTCAAACTACTAAAAACACAGATCCAATAATCCCTCAATTCTGTTATCAGACTTGCACAAAAGAGAAAGGCACTCACATATTTACTACAAAGACAATGACAATGTTTATGCTGCACTATTTGCAATAGCTTTCAAATAGGGATATCAAGAGTCTGTAACAGCAGAATTATGAATAAATTATGATACACTGATAAAATAGATAACTACATAGTGAAAAGAAAAAGAACATTAACTATAGCAACCATGTGGATGCATCTCACATGCATATGTGAAGTCAGAGAATCAGGGGGAAAACAATCTTTGCTGTATGATTCCACTTACATGAAGTTAGAAAAATCAGGATAGTGGTTATCTTTGGGGATTAATGGTTGAAAGGAAAAAAAAAAAGGAGTCTTCTCGGTGCAAATAACGGTCTCTTTCCTCATCTGGGTGTAGGTTTTACACAGAAGTCATCATTTTGTGAGGAAGAAATCATCAAGTAGTACATTTGATTTGTGTATTTTCCTACCTATGTTTTACACTCCCCAAATAAGTTAACCTCAAAGTATTTTCCAAAGATCCATATTCAAATGATTCTAAATACTAGTATTCACAATGATTCCCAGTTATTTTTAATATCCCAACTTTCAATGAGAAACAGAAACAATTCCTGCTGTAAGAGTTCTTCTGGGCCAAGTATAACAATGAAAATAAAATGTCAACCCACATGTGAATTGGCTATAACATGAGTGAAAATGGAGGCACTGGTAAAGTTTAAGAGTACTGTTTCTTATCTAAGAATCTCAAAGTTGACTTTTGCTTTACCATTTCCTAAATGGATATTTCTAAGCACTCATTCATGCCTGTACATGCAGGACTGTTACAATGATCAGATTCCCTCACAGAGAGACCATCATTTACCATCACAGCTCTTCTAAGAGTCTCATGTTCCTGCCTGTGATCCCTCCTTGCATGATTTTTCAATGCTTACTAATAAACTACCTTCCAAATAAACAATGGATTCAACTCTACCGTGCTTCTCTCTTTAATGTTACTGGCATATTTATCATCTGGAGATATAGGTGAGAGGTTTAAAGGTACAATTAGTTTTTCTTTCATCTAATTTAAATTAAAATAGTATAATGAGCTTTAGGGACAAAATTCTCTTAATTAAGGGGAGTTATTCCTAGTATTCCTAGTTATTCCTAGTATTCCCTGGTGGCTCTGACGGTAAAGTGCCTGTCTATAATGCGGGAGACCTGGGTTTGATCCCTGGGTTGGGAAGATCCCCTGGAGAAGGAAATGGCAATCCACTCCAGTACTATTGCCTGGAAAATCCCATGGACAGAGGAGCCTGGTAGGCTACAGTTCATGGGGTAGCAAAGAGTTGGACACGACTGAGTGACTTCACTTCACCTTATTCCTCGTATTGTGTTAACATATTTAAATTGACTAAAATCCTTTTTTTTTTAATTGACTAAAACCTTTTGATGGAGAGAAAAATATGACATCAAGCAGGTAAGTTATGGTTGGGATGTCCCACGAGTCTAAGTAGAGGTGCAAGGTGACTTGATTTCAGGCATACTATGATTAAGCACAGCTAGTCAAGCCTATCAAGAAAGTATCAAGTTCTCCAGAGAGATGCATTTTTATCTTTGCAGCATAGTTCCAAGTTTAATTCAGACTGGTGTTTTCAGCATTTTATAACATTTTTACAAAATAGATAAACTTCAAAATAGCATATTAATATAAAAATGTTTCAGCATTTTATAAAAAAAAAACTTTCCAATACTGAAACTGCTCTTTTACATATTTTGGATGTAACTGCTTAGTAGAAGGCTCTAGAAGTCTGAGCTGTTTTTCATGATGGCAATGAGCTAACTGTAAAACTTATATAAATAAATCTGAAACTATGATAAAATATTTCCTTGGCCTTTTGGGTTTTAAGACCTGTTCTTAAAGATATACATACCTCTTAAAATGATTTCTGAAGCATTGCAATGCAAAGTAGAAAACAAAAAATCTTTTTCATCTAATTTAACAAATCAGCAGGGCAAGTATTTTCTTCTCTTAATGCTGAAGCACTAGTGTATAAAATACTCTTAGCTCATTAACTCCAAAGGAACTACATATTACAAAGGGAACTAAAGTAGCCCTTTTAAGGCAAAACATTTGTACAATTCCATACAGAAGCTTAACATAGGAGAGAACCACTCAGTCTAGGAAGTGGGTATATAACTAAGAATAATCCTTTATTAATTCATTTATTCACTGTCTGACAGTGTCCTTCTAACAGACATAAAAAGGAGTGAACCAAAATCTATGTCCTCAGTGGGACACATATGTGCAAATGATCAAGTCCAGTACATTTATGTAAGGCAGCGGAGGTGCAAATATCAAGGTTTTTGGAGGGTGTGAAGAACATCAACCTCTGGGGCATCAGTAAAGCTTTGCACAGAGGGTTGTAGAGTAATGCCAAGTTAGTGATAACTCAGGGAGTCTTACCTGGAGCTTGGGTTCCCCTTAGAATCTTCCTTGGTAACCTTCAGAGTATAGTGAAGTACCCTCACATCTCCAGACAGGCCCCAGAACAATTTGATCATTAAGCCCTCCAGCCTCTACCTCCATTAGCAGCAGACAAACCAGGAAGCCTCAAAACAAGTCAACTTACAGGTACTGTGTGCTTGAGTAATCACTTCAAGTCTCTCTTATGGGGAATTACACTGTGACTTAAGTAGAGTTATAGAGCCAGAAATAGATGAGGTCTTTTCTTACATTAAAATTTAGAGCAATCAAGTGTATAAAACTATAGGTTTCCTTCAACAACTTTTGCCTACGGTAACATTCAAGGGACTCTGATCTGATTCAAAAGTAAATGACCCATTTAAAGACCATGTTCCCACCACTGGCAGTGTTCAAGGTTTCTACCTCTGAGTGACCGCAGAAGAATTAAGGAATTAACCAAGCCTAGGACATTATATCAATGCATGCACAATGCATTTCCCTACTAGAATTAATATAACCCAGTTAAAAATGGGCAGAAGACCTAAATAGACATTTCTCCAAAATTGACATACATATGGCCAAGAGGCACATGAAAAGATGCTCAACATCACTAATGATTAAAGAAATGCAGGTCAAAACTACAAAGTGGTACCACCTCACACTAGTCAGAATGTCCATCATCAAAAAATCTACAAACAGCTTTCCCCTGGCTGGCAGCACAGAGGCTGCAGGATGCCTGGAGTTACTGTAAAAGGCATGAACCAGCAGGAATTCGTCAGAGCTCTGGCAGCCTTCCTCAAAAAGTCCGGGAAGCTGAAAGTCCCTGTAACACCATCAAGCTGGCCAAGCATAAAGAACTTGCTCCTTATGATGAGAATGGGTTCCACACACGAGCTGCTTACATGGCACAGCACCTGTATCTCCCGGGTGGCTCTGGGGTTGGCTCCATGACCAAGATCTATGGGGGGCATCAGGAATAGTGTCATGCCCAGCCACTTCAGCAGAGGCTCCAAGAGCGTGGCCCAGTGGGTCCTCCAAGCCCTGGAGGGGCTGAAAATGGTGGAAAAGGACCAAGATGGGGGCCACAAACTGACGCCTCAGGGACAGGATCACTGGACAGGTGGCAGCTGCCAACAAAAAGCATTAGGACAGATGATGCTGGGTTAATAAATTGCCTCATTCGATAAAAAAAAAAAAGAAAAAAATCTACAAACAATAAATGCTGAAAAGGGTGTGGAGAAAATGTAACCCTCTTACACTGTAGGTGGGAATGTAAATTGTTACCGCCATTATAGAGAACAGTATGCTGCTGCTGCTGCTAAGTCGCTTCAGTCGTGTCCAACTCTGTGCGACCCCATAGACGGCGGCCCACCAGGCTCCCCCGTCCCTGGAACTCTCCAGGCAAGAACACTGGAGTGGGTTGCCATTTCCTTCTCCAATGCATGAAAGGGAAAAGTGAAAGTTAAGTCACTCAGTCATGTCCGACTCTTCACGACCCCATGGAGTGCAGCCTACCAGGCTCCTCCGTCCATGGGATTTTCCAGGCAAGAGTACTGGAGTGGGGTGCCATTGCCTTCTTCAAGAGAACAGTATAGAAGTCCCTTAAGAAACAAACAAACAAACAAAACCTATAACTGGAGCTACCATATGACTCAGCAATCCCTCTCCTGGGCATATACCCAGAGAAAAAACATGGTTCAAAAGGATACATGCCCCATAGTGTTCATTGCAACACTGTTCACAATAGCCAGGACATGAAGCAACTTAAATGTCCATTGACAGAGGAATGGATACAGAGGATGTGGTACATATACACAATGGAATATTACTCAAGTTGTTTAAAAGAATGAAATAATGTCATTTGCAGCAACAGGAATGGACCTGAATATTATCATGCTAAGTGAAGTCACTCGGCAGTATGACAAGGCTTATATGCAGAATCTAAAGAAAACGATACAAATGAACTCATTCACAAAACAGAAACAGACCCACAGACTTGGAGTATGAATTTATGGTTACCAGGGCTAAAGTGTGGCAGCAAGGAGTTTGGGATTGACATGTACACACTGCTATATCTAAAATAGATAACCAAAAAGGACCTACTGTAAAACAAATTTTTAAGTGCTCTAGATAAAATCATACTTATATGCTAAGAGTTATCCAGCTTTACAGTTGGAAACTGAAGTTCAAAGAGGTTATATATGTTCCAGTACTCACACACAAAGACAGTAAATGGAAGATCTTGAACTTGAATTGAGTTGCATTTGCCTATAAAACCCACATGCTCTTTCCTAAGCAGTGCAGAGGCTAAGACGGAGTTTCCTTACTGATATCAATAGATTGGTAAGCATCAGAATCACCTGGAATGATTAAAATGCAGATTGTGCACTTAATTTAATGCAGATTAAAATGCAGTATGCTAAAATGCAGATTCCTGATTTCCACCTCAGACCAACTGCAATTTTAATAAATTGTTCAACTGATTCTTACCCAAAGTTGAGACTGCTGGACTAAACGAAATAAATTCCTTTCAGATTTATTCAAAACATTAAATTTATCTCAGGTATGTGGTTAGATGATTGGCACCTTGGCTTTTTTTTTTTTCCCATGCAGAGAAAATAATTATTTTAAGCCCTCTAAATGACAAACCATTAGACAATCATTCACATTGCAATTCTTGGATACACAAGCAAAGTTCCAGTAGAAGTTTTCCTTCAAAATATTCGAAAAGTTGTTATTTGCTAAAACTAGAATGAGTAATCCAAAGAACACTGTCTTCTTGGGCCTTTGCCAGTTATGTTAATATTCTGATCATTGCTGACATTGGCATTAAGTTAATCCTAGATATATCTCCCATATGACTATTGGGAACTTCATATACTATTTAAAACATAACCTTGTATGTGAATATCCCTTTCTAGGCAATCCTGAAGTCCTAGAACAGGACCTAATATCCCAGAAATGTGGGATTGGGAGGCCCCTGACTTTAGAGGTATTTTGAAATAAGTCATGGTAGGTCTAGCCAAGGATCATTGCTCTTATCAAACAGAATTTCAATTGAAAGAAAACTTTAGACCTAGAAAAGTAGACCTACAAATTTTTAAAATGTATCAAATCATTGAAACCCACTCATTCATAAAATCCTTATTGAGCAATTACTATATGCCTGGTACTGTGCCAAGTCTAAGTCTAAAATTACTAACTTAATAAAGTCCCAAGTAGACCAGACACTGCATTGGGGACCCAAGGGAAATACGTAATGCTGGTCATTTTCTCACAAAATTTATGAGAAGATTAATGAGACAACATTTATGCATGTGAAATAATTATAAAACACTGTGTTCAGCTTAGATACTGAAAAAAAAAGCGTTCAAAAGGAACAATTAGTATGTTTCAAATGTTGGGTACTTTAGTGATTGTTTTACATACATTCTCTTCTATTACTTTGCACAAAAAATGTGTGATATGAATATGACAACTGATATTTTAAAAGAAATAAAATCATACTGGGTAGTAGTAAATAGTGATTTTATAGATAATCATTATAATCAACGCTCAACAGTTGCAGTAAAAGTACTTTTCCAAATAACCAGCCAAAAAGATGTGAAGCTCGATTTCAAATTCAATTTGTTCATTTCCATTTGGCTACCACCAATGCTATCTCCTCTTCTAAGAAGGCAGAGGAACTCATGTGAGTCCAAGTATTCAGAAAACTCTGTAGATGCAGGAGGAATTCAAACAATATAAAGTTGTACTTTGGACTCTTGAGCTCTGATACATATCCTTTCCCTCCAAGATAAACATAAAAAAACAAGTAAATAATGCCATCCAGTGCCAGTTCTCATAGAATTAAGTAAGACACACCACAGCACATTTTCACGGAGCTACTGGGTGGGGACAAAGGGTTATTTTAGGATTCCCGAAATCTGGGCATGGTGAGATGAAACAGCATAACCCCAGGTGTGGGGGGCACTTCAAAGCAGTGCTTGCAGCCATGTAGGGCAGCTGTAATTTCTGGAAAACAATAGCAGGAGATGAAGCAGTTTGGCATGCCGATTGAGCAATGGGGTAAGGACTCTGCCAAGGGCACTAACAAATTCCACAGTAAGTGAATACAGCTGAAAATCCAAGAAAATGATTCACACGGGCACTGGTAGAAAGGCGTGTTCAGGTTTCCTAGCCTGGTCTGCTGAGTCACTCACTAGAACTTCCCACAAAACAGTTATTATCCTGAGACCCTTTATGTTAGTAAGAGGCACAGAAATGTGTGATGAAATCACACAATTTGGGAAATGATAACTTGTTACAATTTACAAGAAACTTGAAGGATCCCAGGACACAACCTGATTGCTTAGCAGGTGAGAAAACTGAGACCCAGAGACATTAAATGTGCTGTCTAGGGTCACAAGGAGACTCAAGAGAACTAGCACTAACTCGGGCCTCAGTTTGGTTGGATTCTTTGCCTGGTTCCTGATGTTATTATTCTGATCAGAGAATGGAATGTTCTTGCTTATTAAAGTCATTAAGTGGTTAAAGCTAGGTGCCTAAAAAGACATAGCCCTCATTTTTAAAAAGGTGAAGGAAAGTCACACTGAATATTAAAATCGCCTTGAATAAAATGGGAATCATCAGGATGTTGCAGGCCATCTTTTAAGATGATCACAGGTCCACAGTGGACTGTACACATGCCCCTCATGGAATAACTAATGGGATAAATTATTCTAACACTGCCATTTTAAAATACTTATAAGGCATTTCAGTTTAACTTTTTGAAAAACAAGTGAAATCTAAGTAATATTTTTCTGTGTATTTTGTCACTTGCTTCAGGTCTTTCAAATTTCACATTTTCAGTGAGGTCTTCTTTGTTTTGGTTTTCATTTTAAGTATAGTTGGCGGGCTACTGTCCATGGGGTGGCAAGAGCTGGACATGACTTAGTGACTAAATAACAACACATAGTTGACTTACAATATTATATTAGGTTGAAGTATACAATAGACTCAGAAGTTTTGTAGATTATACTCTATTTAAAATCATTATAAAATGTTGGCTATCCTCCCTGAGCTTTGCAACATGTCCTGACAGCTTATTTATTTTATACAGTAAGCTCTGCTTTGAACACCCACTTTAAAGCTGCAAACCACGTGCCATACTATCCACTCGTGAGGTACTCACGATTCTCTCTATGCTTTATTTTTTCCTCCAAGACATTTAATACAACCTAACAAATGATAATTTATTCTTTCTTATCATCCTCTAAGTAGAATGAAGACTTAGAGAGCAAGAATTGCTTATGTCCCCAACAGCAAAGTCCCTACTACACTAAAAGTGGTTACCAAATATTAAATGATGAATGGATATACATATATAAAAATAAAGCTTTGAAATGCCTACTACACATGGCCTGGAATTAAAAATAAATCTATTTGATATATTTTTTAAAAACCAGATATTGTTTTCCAGCCTCATACAGATGAAACATTTGGAATCTAAATAAATTTTAGATAAATGTTGATCTAAATTTGATTTTTTTTTTTTTTTGCTATTCTTTAGTGTATTTATTACGATGTAAGGTACAGGCTTTGATAGCAAACAAACAAAAAAATCAAACTAATATCTAATGATTAATTTAAAAGAGCAATTTGATCCACTTTTTTAGGCAGTTAGCTTTTTAATATTAAGTGATATTAAATGCATTATGTTTAAAATTTGAACTTTATTTCATTTTTCTCTTTATGGATATCTAAGACTTTCTATTCCTCCTAAATGACATTATTAAACATTTTAGAAATCATCAGATATTCTATTAATTTAGCTCTTTCCTTGACAAAATCTGTTTTTCTTTCCCTTTAGGACACAAGAAGGCATATGGGAAAATCTAAAGTGCAGGCCCAAATCATTGATTTTGATTATTAAAAAAATAAAGTCTCCCAAATGATCTAGATTTACAATTATATCATCATTAAAAATATTTTACCTCCAAAGTATACAAACAGCTCATGCAACTCAATAAAAAAAAAAAAAAAAAAGAAACAAAACTGTGGCACAGTGAATATAAGGTCTCAGTTCTATGGCCCACGTGACTTCACTGTCTAGTTCTGAGCATGGTTTTCAA
>NW_011495039.1:5488818-5494382 GCF_000754665.1 Bison bison bison | reverse complement strand
GTTAGCAAAGGGCTCCTACTCCGTCCCATCCAAATCTAACAAAAGGCCATCACCTTACTCAAGAAAATATAATACTGCCCAAAGTCTATGCAAATCACATTTTAGGAATGACAGGAAAAAAAATAGAACACTTTGGATAATTGAAAGCATAACAAGAAAGATATAAAAACAAATACTTTGTAAACAACATGATAGAATATTTCAGGAGTCTGGAAAAGGAGAAACACTGAGTCTAAAATAATTTTGGGTATGAAGTTTAGAGATCTGTTTAAAAAAAAAAAAAAAAAACAGTAATTACAAAAGTGTTCTCTCGATGAGAGTTCCGATTCCCTTGCAAAATAGACACATTACTGGGGTAAAATAAAAATCATCAGAAACAAAACTTGAGCTTAAAGCTCAATGGAGAACAACATAGTATTAATTTATCCAATGTGCATTTCTAAAAATTTGCAAATAATTTGCTTTTGAGAGCTAAATAAGAAGGGTAGTAAAAGAAGACTGACTGTCAACCTGGAAATCAGTCGGCAAGTGACACTCAGAGTTTCAGCAGAAGCCAGTGTTGGCTGTCTTCACTATGTGGATGCAGACACTGATTTTAACAATTGTTCCTGCCAAGAGGAATGGATAGGGTTTTCGTGACCTCACCCCCGAGCATCCGCTTCTATCTTGTTTGGTGTATGAAAAAAATCAAAGACAGAAGAGAAAGGAAAGTGGATTTCCTTAGGCTCCTGAGTCCTTCAGTTTAGAGCAAAGGTAGAGGAAACGTGATACGGCTTTGTTACTCACCTGTTACCTCTGCTCAACAGCCCATGAGAGCACAGGACGCTTCGCTTGTATTCCTGACATGGAGAAGCTCCATGCAAATCGCACGCTTGGTCCCACAGTGAGTTACCAGTGCAGACCAAGAAGAGAGGCTCAGGTCAAACTTCTTCAAATTAAAGAAATCCTAGGGAGGATGTTTGGAAAGATCATTGTTCCTATTTTCCATTTGGATACATTTGCTTCAAAAATTACTGCAAATACTGTCTCTTATTTTATATCTAGTCTGAGGCAACCGGGCATTTCAGATATTAGCATTTTTCCAGTGTAGTACTTTCTAGAATCCGTTATCTCATCACTGGTGCTGGATGGAAAATCAGTGCTGCCAAGACCATCATGTTGGGACAACTCTTGGCAAGGACAGGCTCACGGTGTGGGTTGCAAAGTGCAGTCACCTCTCCTACCCAGCTCCAACAAAGTGCTTTCAATGTGAGTGAATTTCACCTTAAAATTCTTAGTTCTGATAGATAAAGAAGTTGTGGTACATATATACAATGGAGTATTACTCAACCATAAAAAGGAATGCATTTGAGTCAGTTCTAACGAGGTGGATGAACCCAGAGCCTATTATACAGACTGAAGTAAATCCAATAGTGAAGGTCAGGGAAGCCTGGTGAGATGCAGTCCATGGGGTCACAAAGAGTCAGACACAACTTAGCAACTGAACAACAACAAATCAGAATGAGAAAAACAAATATCGTATATGATTGTTCTGAATTGTGGTGTTGGAGATGACTCTTAAGAGTCCCTTGGACTGCAAGGAGATCCAACCAGTCCATCCTAAAGGAGATCAGTCTTGAGTGTTCACTGGATGGACTGATGTTGAAGCTGAAACTCCAATACTTTGGCCACCTGATGTGAAGAACTGACTCGTTGGAAAAGACCCTGATGCTGGGAAAGACTGAAGGCGGGAGGAGAAGAGGGTGACAGAGGATGAGATGGTTGGATAGCATCACCGACTCAATGGACATGAGTTTGAGTGAACTCCAGGAGTTGGTGATGGACAGGGAGGCCTAGCGTGCTGCAGTCCATGGGGTCGCAAAGAGTTGGACACGACTGAGCGACTGAACTGAACTGACTGAACACATACAGATGGAATGTAGAAAGATGGTACTGATAAACCTATTTGTAGGGCAGCAATGGAAATGCAGACATAGAGAAGAGGCTTGTGGACACAGCGAGGGAAGCAGAGGAAGGACAAACTGAAAGAGTACCATTGAAACAGGTCCATTACCATAGGTAAAACAGACAGACAGGGGGAATTTGTTGTATGATGCAGGGGGCTCAAACTGGGTGCTCTGTGACAACCTAGAGGGGTGGGATGGGGTGGGAGAGAGGCTTAAAGTGGGACAGGACATGTGTATACTTATGGCTGATTCATGTTGATGTTTGCAGAAACCAATACAATATCGCAAAGCAATTATCCTCCAATTAAAAATAAAATTTAAAAAATTGTTATTTCTGGCTCCTCTTGAAAAAACATTCGGAGACTCGCCAACACTAAGCCTGCATTCGTCTCAGAGCTTCTCAGTGGCCCCTCTCTAGTGAGGCCCATTCCACTGGCCTTACCACGCAGCACGGCCTCACCTTCAGCTGGCTTCAGCCCATCTGGCCCTACAAGCATGTGAATTGGCAGAATGAAGCTCTGACATTTCTAATGTGCTATATGTCACACTAGATCATGTTACAAGTTCTAACTCTATGGACTCCATCTCTGAGTGAATGTTAAGTCATTTCTTCATCAACAAGTATATGCTGAATGAATACACCACCTTGCCTTTCATTTACTGATGGATTCCATTCAATGGTGCTTCCTCTATGATCCACAAGACGAAGCAATTACACAATAAACTCATAAAGAAAAACACAAAACCCAAAACCTTGTCTGAGCTCTCACAGCAATTACAGTACAAACCGCATTAGTTATTCAGCTCTTTATCATCAACTATCTCATGTGTTTCCCCCCCCTTTCATGTATATTTATCTTGTCTCCCCAATAAAACTGCAGCTCATCAAAGGTCAGGATGTTTGTCTTTTATGTCTTTATAGTCCTCCATGGTGATTCAAACACTGTCATAATGCAACGAATGCATACTTGTTTATTTAAAACATTGTATAAAGCAGAAGCAACCAATACCTTTCAACAGTCATTATGTTGTAATACATGAGACCACTGCCTCTGCCCTCTCTCCCTTTATAGGAATTATCCCAGGCTGAAACACACACAGCAATGCCAGCTAATTTTTCTAGATTGCTTTCCACTGGCTGCTTTCCTTCAAATCACAAAGAAGGTTCCTTTGAAGCAGGTCCTGCTAGAGACTTGATAGTGATCAGGCTGTGATCACAACGAGTATGCTGCCCTGGAACCCAGCACTGCTTACTGGCACTTACATGTTCACACCAGGCCGTGCCAAACCACATACACTCCAGGTCCAAGAGCTTCCTCTCCAAGACAGGGCTGGCTGGCAGGCTGCTCACACAAGGATATGAATCAAGAGCCCTAAGGGCAAATTACAAACTCCTTTCTTCTCGGCATAGCTATAGACCAGCATGAGTCCAAATTGATTTCACAAACATAGATAATTATCTAAAGCGAATGCATCCAGACTCTTCTCATTGTAAAAGGAGCCATTAATAGATCAAGGTAGACTGGGTGGAAATGGAAATTTGACTGTAGGTTCAGTGGGTTTAGTCAATATTCATCCCTGGTACCATAAATATAACATGGTGAGGTGGGCAAGTGTGTACCAGAAATCTGGCTTCTTTTGCCTGATAGTTTAGTTATTTCTGTCACATCTTGTGGCATAAAGCAAGGGAGAATTATGTGATGAACTGTTTACATCATTAAAAACAGTTCATAAGACTTAAATAGAACCCAAATCCTCCTACAAGAAAACAGAATGGTCAGCTTTAGAAAAGACAAATACTTACTGTAAAAAAACTGCAACTACATTCATATGTGATGTCAAACAAGATGATTTTAAAATCAAAATGTCATCATTTTACCGTAAGTGAAACAAGGAAAAAGATTATACTTGATATTTGCCCTTACTGCCTAGATTTATTGTACTAACTGAGTTTCTAATGGGATGTTAGCAATGCTGCTTTAATGAGGTTTGATCATATCAGATTATCATATGAAGCAATAATCAGTTCAACAGGTCAGGAATTAATTGACTAAAGGAGGAAATGTCTAGGTGGACCTGGGTCCCATCACTCTTTTCCCCTACATGACCCATCAGTGGAAATTCTTTTCTGGCTCTATAAGGTGACTTATATGGGGCTTCCTCGGTGGCTCAGCAGTAAAGAAGCCTGCAAATACAGGAGATATGGGTTTGATCCCTGGGTCAAGGAAGATCCCCTTGAGAAAGAAATGGCAATCCACTCCCGTATTCTCGCCTGGGAAATCCAATGGACAGAGGAGCCTGTCAGGCTACAGTCCATGGGGTTACAAAAGAGTCAGACAAGATTTAGCAACTAAATTACAACAGCACAGTGGCTTATGGATAGAAAAGAAACAGGAAGAAAGGACCAGCTCTCACATGCAATCTCATCCACTAAGTTATAAGGACTTCCAGGCTCCTCTGTCCATGGGATTTGCCAGGCAAGAATACTGGAGTGGGTGGCCATTCCCTTCTCCAGGGGAACTTCCTCAACCCAGGGATCAAACCCAGGTCTCCTGCACTGCAAGTGGATTCTTTACTGAGCCACCAGGGAAGCCCTATAGCAGTAATACTATTCTTTAATTTCCTACAAAACTTCTTGATCCAGCCCCAATTCTCCATTCTTTCAAGACCCTCCTTTCTCTTGTCATCTCTTCTAAGTTTTACTCCTCTACTCACCTTATTCTTGCTCCTTGTTTAATCTATTGTATTATTCCATGGCACTTACATTCTGAAGTAACTGATGTATTTTTTACTTGTCAGCCCACCCTGATTCCATTTCTGAACGCATCTCCTTTTTTTGGCTACCCCATGCAAAAGTAGGGATGGTATGGGAGATGCAGACTGGGAGGGATAAGGGAACAGTACCAATACGTCTTTCACAAGTTTTTTCTATGTGGTAACGAAAAAGCAGAAGATAGATACTTTGTTTTTGTATTCCACAGAAAACTACTCATGACCTCAGCTAAAAGACAAAATTCTTCAAATTCCCTTGAAATAGCTGCCAAGCAGAAGTCATTGCTTGTTTCTTCCAGGAATGCCTCTGTAGTAGGTTGACTCAGCTGGGAAGGAAGCGCTTTTACTCTTCCCACTTTCCTCCTTTGTTCCACAGAAAAGACAGATATAATGGCTAGAGCTCATGTACTAAGTGTTAAGGCTAGAAACCACAAACACAGGATACCTGGCCCACTGATGATGTCACAGGACCACCATGCTGTATAGCCCTAGACTGCTACCTCTGAAATGTTTTTGAGAGGGAGAGATAGTATTTTTCTGTCACCATTATTTCAGTTTTTTCTATCCTATTCAGCCAAATTTATCTTATCAATCAGCTCAGTTCAGTTCAGTCGCTCAGTCATGTCCAACTCTTTGCAACCCCATGAATCGCAGCACGCCAGGCCTCCCTGTCCATCACCAACTCCTGGAGTTCACTCAGACTCACGTCCATCGAGTCGGTGATGCCATCCAGCCATCTCATCCTCTGTTGTCTCCTTCTCCTCTTGCCCCCAATCCCTCCCAGCATCAGAGTCTTTTCCAGTGAGTCAACTCTTCACATGAGGTGGCCAAAGTATTGGAGTTTCA
>NW_011495039.1:5472803-5488718 GCF_000754665.1 Bison bison bison | reverse complement strand
GAGGTGGCCAAAGTATTGGAGTTTCAGCTTTAGCATCATTCCTTCCAATGAAATCCCAGGGCTGATCTCCTTCAGAATGGACTGGTTGGATCTCCTTGCAGTCCAAGGGACTCTCAAGAGTCTTCTCCAACACCACAGTTCAAAAGCATCAATTCTTCGGCACTCAGCTTTCTTCACAGTCCAACTCTCACATCCATACATGACCACTGGAAAAACCATAGCCTTGACTAGACGGACCTTTGTTGGCAAAGTAATGTCTCTGCTTTTGAATATGCTATCTATGTTGGTCGTAACTTTCCTTCCAAGGAGTAAGCGTCTTTTAATTTCATGGCTGCAGTCACCATCTGCAGTGATTTTGGAGCCCCAAAAAATAAAATCTGACAGTTTCCACTGTTTCCCCATCTATTTGCCATGAAGTGATGGGACCAGATGCCATGATCTTCGTTTTCTGAATGTTGAGCTTTAAGCCAACTTTTTCACTCTCCTCTTTCACTTTCATCAAGAGGCTTTTGAGTTCCTCTTCACTTTCTGCCATAAGGGTGGTGTCATCTGCATATCTTCTAAAAAGGTTAAAACTAAATAATTATCATAAAGTCTAAACTGCCATGTTAAAATGGCCCTCCATACACATGGGTTCTGTATCCATGGATTCAAGCACTGCAAATCAGACATATTTAGAAAAAACATTCCATAAAGTTCTGTGAGGCAAAACTTGAATTTGTCAGGCACTAGCACCCGCTGACACAGACAGTCAAGAATCTGCCTGCAATGCGGAAGACTCCGGTCCAATTTCTGGGTTGAGAAGACCCCTTGGAGAAGGGAGCAGCTACCCACTCCACTATTCTTACCTGGAAAATCCCATGGACAGAGGAGCCTGGAGGTCTACCATCCATGGGGTCACAAAGAGTCAGAACTAACACTTTCCCCTAAACGCTTAGGCTTCCCTGGTGGCTCAGTGGTAAAGAATCTGCCTGCAGTGTAGGAGCTGCAAGAGCTGCAGGTTTGATCCCTGGGTTGGGAATATCCCCTGGAGGAGGGCATGGCAACCCACTGCAGTATTCTTGCCTGGAGAATCCCACTGACAGAAGAGCCTGGCGGGCTATAGTCCATAGGGTCACAAAGAGTTGGACACAACTGAAGCAACTTAACATACACACAACAACTATTTACATATCATTTACATTTCATTAGGCATTGTAACTAATCTAGAGGGGATTTAAAATATACATGAGGATGTGAAAATATCATTTTATGTAAGGTACTTGAGCATTCTCAGATTTTGGTAAGCAAACCAGGGTGGGGAGGGTGGTGGTTGTTCCAGAAACCAATCCCTCACAGATGTCAAGGAACAACTACATTCATGTAATGTATACTTGTCCCACAAAGTTTTCAACATGCATACTTCATCTGTCCTTTTGATCTTTAAAATATACCTCTTAAATTAGCTAAGCCTATCTATTTAACAGGGGCTTCCCTGGTAGCTCAACAGTAAAGAATCTGTCTGCAGTGCACGAGATGTGGGTTTGATCTCTGGGTTGGAAAGAGCCCCTGGAGAAGGAAAAAGCAACCCATTCCAGTGTTCTTGCCTAGAAAATCCCATGGACAGAGGAGCCTGATGGGCTATAGTCCACGGAGTCACAAAGAGTTGGACATGTCTTAGTGACTAAATAACAAACAACCCGTTTAACAGATGAAAAAAATGAGACTAAGGAGGTTAAGCCACTTATCCAAGGTTCCCAGCTGGAGAATTAGAGCCTAAATCATCTGAATTTTAGCCCAGAGATGCTTCCAGTACAGTATGCTGCCAACTGTTCAAATAATGTGTCAAAGTTTCAAGAATTACTACACATGCTGCTTAATGAGAATAGATAAAGCTTTAAATACATAAAAGGAAGATGACACCAAAGTTGCTAAGGGCATAAAATGATTTTTTTAAATATTTTTATAAATTCTGAAATCTCTTCCACAACAAAAATACATACAAAATAAGTATTATAGCCACAGAATAAGTTCTTTATATTTTAGTTATTGAGCAAGAGATAAACTTATACAACACAACAATATAGGCTAATTAACTCAGGTGGCATATGTGAAAATAGTCAGGGTTCTAGGTGGATTCTGCTAGTACTTGGTACTGCAGCTGCATAGGGCAACATTATTACTAGCTATGGAGGTATGTGAAGACTTACTGAAAAACTAGGCTGTTATCCAATTGATTAAACATATTTAGGAAAACTATATTGTATAATATTTGATGCATCAGTTTGAAGCACTGAACACCAAACTTACCTGCATTAATACTATAAAATTCATTTGCTGCAGAAGGGTTTCTTCATATAAAAGAAAGAAATTTGCCATAAATAAGCTATCGCTTTATGTAAAATAAATATCACCTTATGTTATATTAACATATTCAATATTGCATGAATCAGTAAATGTAAAACACTGAGTTAAGATGATTTTTTTTTAAACCTGTGTAGAGATAGTTTTTGAAGATGAACTTATATCCCCATTCTTTGGTGACCTCAATGAAAAGAAATTCTACTTTGCTAGCTCCTGAGAGATTTTTGAACATCTAGGCCACCCACTTACTTTATCTCCTGCCTGTGAATTTTCAGACAGGGTCATAATTTTGGCAGGAGGTAAGATAAATGGCAGGCAGAGATGAACAAGTCCATATCACATCAACGTCAATTATTTGCATCAAAGACAACTTTTTTCCTTCAGAAATAAGTACCAATCCCTCTCCACAGCCTTTAAAGTGTCTTTAAGACTCTTCCCCTCTTGGAAAGACTAACCTAGTGAAGAAAAGGAACATTCATTTGTAGGGTCTATCTAGTCTGATCAGTACTGAGACTAAATATCAGATGATTTCTTGGACACAGTTCTCACAGCGTATTTTCAGGGTAAGGCAAGCCTTACCCTGAAACAAGCTTAAGTTTAGATGAATTGGATGTGCTCTGGGAAGATGAATTCCTGACTGTTCTAAGACTTGGCTACTCCTACCTACAGTCCCTGAGCCTGACATCTGCACTTCCTATAATAATAACACATTGAACGTTTCTGGGCTGTCTGGATTTTGTCCTATATTGATGTCCTAATGATGCCTTTTTCGCATGGCTTTGGTATTTTGTTTCATTTGGGCTTTCAAGGAGCCATACAATAGTACAC
The DNA here is from genome assembly GCF_000754665.1 of Bison bison bison. NCBI lineage: Eukaryota > Metazoa > Chordata > Mammalia > Artiodactyla > Bovidae > Bison > Bison bison. The sequence continues at coordinate 5,485,547 of NW_011495039.1, read as the reverse complement.
AACCAAAAAAAAATAACTTCTTCTTGCCTATAATATATGAGTAACCTAGACATTTCAGTAATATATACCTAATGCATTTCAAGATACAAGATTTGCTCTTATGTTTTCAAAGAACTGCCAAAGTCTCTCAGCTAAGCATCACTGATCTTCATCTCATTCCCACCTACTGCTCACTCACTCTTTAGATGTATTATTTTCCATCACCTTCTCAAATATGGTTGATGTTTAAAATAGCAATCATGGATTGCATATATAGTTAAATTTGCTTCCTTATAGAAAAGAAAACTAACGAAATTTTTGGTAGAGAAACATTTATCAGTAGCATCTTCATCCTTAAGTTACATTTTTTTTACACAACTAGTCTTGCAGAAACTACTTCTGTCAGTTAAGCCATTCAGGCAGCAAGTAAGAGAAAATCCAATTTGAAATTGCACCTGTGATAAGACTGTTATCTCAGGAGACCAGAACTAAGTGGGCTCACCATTTAGTCTATTCAGCGAATAAATCCTATCATCAAGGAAACAAATGCTTTACATCAGTTTACTCTTCCACCTTCAACTGTTGGCCTTCGTTCTCAGCACAACAATTACATAAAAAAAAAAAAAACAGTCCAAAGTCTGAAAGGAAAATGTCTTCTCCTTGGATGCTGGCGGGGGAGGGGCAAGAAAAATCTTCTGATACCTAAGCAAACTACTCCTCATCACCTCATATGTACATTTCTAAACATACACAGAATTACCATATTTTACCAGAAGGAAACAAGACTCATGCTCTATTGCTTCCCAGGAGCCCAGCCTTGCTTGAAGCTCAGGGCCATCTAATACCTGAAGTGGTCAGGAGGTGTAAGTGGGAAAGAATCCGCCAACACAGGAGAAGTAAGAAATGCAGGTTTCATCCCTGGTTTGCCTGGAGAATCCCCATGGACCTAGGAGCCTGGCAGGCTACAGTTCATAGGGTCACAAAGAGTTGGACACAACTGAGCAACTTAGCATGCTGCTGCTGCTGCTAAGTCGCTTCAGTCATGTCACACAGTCAGTTATTTAAAAAAAGTCATCAATGATTATATGGCCAGGGAATTGTCTCCAGACACTGCTGTTTCACATGTAAAATGATTTACCCTAACGATTTGCCACTCCACAGCCCCACTTTTTTATCTTTAATTCATCCTTTATCTTTTTCCCATAAACATGTTGGGACTTAGCCAGAAATGCCTATGTGCAAAATGACGGTGTCTCTGAAAAGATTTAAATATAAGACTCAAGAAACTCATTAGATTTTTTTTTTGGTAATGTGCAGAATTTATGATCAAAGGTAAACTAAGCATATTAAATTTTTTTTAACAATTTGAGCAAAAGTTGATTCCACCTGGGCAGCCCCAAACCAGAACTGGTTAGAAGTGCTCCACTGATGAGAGCTTGGGGAGAGACTTTTAAAGAAAAGAGTTGGAAGCAAAGCAAGGAAATTGTTTGATTGGCTATAACTTAAGCAGTTGCCTTATTTGTAAAAGCCTAATTGGCTGTTTGTAAGTGGCTGTCATGAGACTTTAACCCTTAGGCATTTACAGGCTTAGGTTTTGGTTTGCTTACATATACTACCAAACCATTAAAGCCACCTCAATTGAATGTTGCTGCTTCCCTGGTGGCTGAGACAGTAAAGAATTTGCCTACAATGCAGGAGACCCGGTTCAATCTCTGGTTCAGGAAGATGTCCTGGAGAAGAGAATGGCAACAATACCACAGTATTCTTGCCCAGGAAATCTCAGGGACAGAGGAGCCTGGTGGGCTACAGTCCATGGGGTCACAAAGAGTCAGACATGACTGAGAGACTTTCACTTGTTTAATTTAGTACTGAATGCTGGGTTATTTGGTAAAGAACACAATTAAGATTCAATTAAAAATTTAGGTATGATTCCTTAATTCAGATGGGTGAAATATTTCTCTTTCCAAAGGCTTTGAGCCTTAAAATAGCCACTACACTGTTCTGAAATACAAAGGTGTTCTATGAACTAACATGTTCTGAAATAGTAGTGCTGCCATTAGCCTCAGATACCTGGGATTCAATCAGAAGGAAAACTGACACACTATCACACAATCTAGGGAGAGCCCATGAAATGTGTTCTCAGTGCCGTTAGCAACTCCTTCCTGAAGACATAATGACATGTCACATGCAGAAACTTCATGCACAGAAATGATCTGATTTCCACCCTTGACAGGGCTTTGAAAACTGCCCAGTTTTCACTGGGGAAAGAAAGGATAAAACTTACTCAACAAATTTGTTATGAGGTCAAATAGAACTATTCTACTCTTGAGAGATAGGTATGTGGTATATATGGGTGTATATAACAGAAATAAATGTGTATACATTTAAATGCACACACATGCACATACTGTATATGTGTATATTCATATGTACATGCATGCATATACTGTGTATGTATATACATTTATAAGTACACACAAGCACATATTGTATATATACACTGCTGCTGCTGCTGCTAAGTCGCTTCAGTCGTGTCCGACTCTGTGCAACCCCAGAGACGGCAGCCCACCAGGCTCCCCCATCCCTGGGATTCTCCAGGCAAGAACAATGGAGTGGGTTGCCATTTCCTCCTCCAACGCATGAAAGTGAAAAGTGAAAGCAAAGTCGTTCAGTCATGTCCGACTCTTTGTGACCCCATGGACTGCAGCCTACCAGGCTCCTCCATCCATGGGATTTTCCAGGCAAGAGTACTGGACTGGGGTGCCATTGCCTTCTCCGGTATATATACACACATATGTATAAATATATACATATAGAAAGATATATACAAGTATAAAGATATATACACACACCCATACTCTATTCACAAATACACACACTCTCTGAAACCTATAAAATGAAAATTATAGTGTTTATTTAGTTATTTTGCACACTTATAAAAATTATACCTTTATATTTGATTATGATGGTACAGATGGTGATTATCTTTGTGAGGATGCTGAAAAAACAAAGCATGAGTAATATTCATTATGTTAACCACATTTTAAAAATATCCCTTGATTTAAGTCTTTGAGCAGAATGCTTAGTGTTCTTTGCTGTATCTGATTTGGCCTTTGGGGGAGTTACTTCACTGCTATCTTCTTTTAAATTTATTATTTGAATCCTATGATCCAGGGAGGAAAACATTAAGTGTGCTGAAGCATGCTGATTTGCCCTAGAGTCAAACTAGAGACAAAAAGGTCTTGGAGGCCTTAAAAAGGGACAGAAGTTCTGTTTGTTTGGTTTAGAATTTTAAAGCACTTACTTTTACTTTGTTTGCTATGTGTAATTTCTTCTAGCATCACTAATTAAACATGGTATTCAGTAACTCTTAATTTTTAGGAATTACTAGAGAAAAGAATAAATGGGACTGGGTTAAAAAAGCCATCCCATGCAACCTAGAGGGATAGAAGGGGATGGGAGGTGAGAGGAGGTTCAAGAGGGAGGGGACATACGTATATCTACGGCTGATTCATGTTGACATGTGCCAGAAGCCAACACGACAATGTAAAGAAATTATCCTACAATTAAAAATAAACTAAATTTTAAAAAAGAAAAAATAGAGTTAAAAAAGCGATCTCATGAAATTTTAAAGTATGCTTCCAAAGTTTCGGTTTAAGTTTAAATTCTGTCCTAAATTTTAGAGGAGGGAGGAAGTAAGGTTACAGGCTACTGAAAAATATTTGAATTTTAGGGGCATCAAGGGAAAAAATAAGCAAACCAGTTGCTGCTTATGTAATGAATCCCTTAAAAAATAGATGTGTTTAAACTTAGGAGAACAAACCTATGGTTGCCGGGGGAGGTGGGGGGAGGAACAGTGTACACACTGCAAATGGCAACCCACTCCAGTGTTCTTGGAGAATCCCAGGGACGGGGGAGCCTGGTGGGCTGCCGTCTCTGGGGTCGCACAGAGTCGGACAAGACTGAGCGACTTCACTTTCACATTTCACTTTCATACGTTGGAGAAGGAAATGGCAACCCACTCCAGGGTTCTTGCCTGGAGAATCCCAGGGACGGGGGAGCCTGGTGGGCTGCCATCTCTGGGGTCGCACAGAGTCGGACAAGACTGAAGTGACTTAGCAGCAGTAGCACACACTGCTACATTTAAGTTGGATAACCAACAAGGACCTACTGTGTATAGCACCTGGAACTCTGCTCAATGGTATGTGCCAGTGTGGATGGGAGAGGAGTTTGGGGAAGAATGGATAATGTATATGTATTACGGCCGAGTCCCTTCACTGTTCACCTGAAACTATCACAACATTGTTAGTCCATTTCTATCCCATTACAAAATAAAAAGTTTAAAGCTTGAAAATTTAAAAATAGGTGTGTTTGTAAGGTTTGTAATTTTTTCAGAAACTAGATTTTATTTTTCCCTAAAAATTTCCTGTAAAGTACTATACATTTCCAGTTTAGCCTAAAGCACTATAGAAACAGTACCACTGTAAAAGCTGATCACTGATTTGTTCCGTTCTTGGTATAGGAAAATTCCCCCTGAGCTTTAATACTTGACGGCAATTCTTCTGGCAAGATGGACTGATAATTTGGTTTTTTTTCTAGCAGCAGATGAATGAACAGGATTGCTCCACTTTTCAGAGATGGATACTCCTTGGATGGTGACAGACAGTACCATACCTGTTCCTAACATGAATGGGAAGCATAGTAACTGCAGCTAAAAGAAACAAGACAAGAGAGCTATACAGTGTGATTGCCGAGTTGCAGTGGGGTCACTCCTTTGTTAGGGGTTCATTACAGCATAATGAGCCATTGATTAAGTCATTCAAAATTTCCTGAACATCAACCACAAAGGAAACACAGGGCTAGGCTCTGGAGACTCAACTGCAACCAAAAGCAGACATGGTCTTTTCTGTGTAGACACTCAAACAAAATAATTTCCGATGTAGGGCTGGGCAAACAATCTAATAATCACACATAAAAATAAAACTTCAGCTGGGATACATGTTGGGAGAGATCATGCATGGTCCTTTGATAATATATGGTCCTTTGAATAACAGAATAGGAGACTTTGTAGTAAGCTACAGATTTCCCTGATAAATGATTTCTCTTAAAGGGCGCATTAGAGGTAATCACTGCAAGAGTGGAAAGGACTAAGCCAGTAGAAAAGCTTAGTGTGTATAGCACTACTTGGTACTCTGTAACAACCTATATGGAAAAAGGATCTAAGAAACGAGCAGATACATGTATATGTGTAACTGATTCACTTTGTTGTACACTTGAAACTAACATGACATTGTAAATCACTATATTCCAGTAAACATTAATTTTTTAAAAAGATTTATTTTGGTCTTTAGCCTGAGAGCATTTGTGTATGTGTGTGTGTTTCTGTGTAAAAGTCAATCTGAGTGTAGAGCAGCAAAAGGAACAGAAGGGGACAAAAGTTTGAAAGCTACTATGTAACCAAGATGTGCAATGTTGTTTTGTTGAGGTAAGTAGTTCTCAAATTTTAATATGCATCAGTATCACCTGAAGGGTTTAATAAAACACAGATTGCTGGGCCCTATACCCAGAGATGTCAACTCAGTGGGTAGAATGGAGCACAAAAATGTGCATTTCTAACTAGTTGCCAGTTGATGCTAAAACCCACAGGCTGAGGGTCAAACTTTGAAAACCACTATAAATCTTGATGTCCACAACTGGCCTAGGGTGAGAAAGGTGGACAGAGTATTTCCATACTCTCAGTGCATAAACATGTCTCATGGGTGAAATGAAAAATTTCCTTAGCTAATTAATTTGTATTTGATATTCTGAGGAACAATGAAGTCTAATACAACCTAACATCTTACAATTTCTGACTTGACAGTGGTCCTATAAAAAGTTTTTTTACAGGAAGATTAAAGTCATTAACTTTGCCTTCTCATTATAGTCAATACTTCAACATAGGAAAATATTTTATATGAATTGATTTGAATTTGATTATATGAATTGATATTTACCAAATGAGCCATAAAATATATATTTTTAAATTTGAATATGACCCATGTAATCTATACTTTACTGTATTGCTAAGACTATTTTTGGTGAGATACATATTTTATTTTTTTATTTCTAATCTGCTAGAGACCAATATGTGGTTCAGAAGCTGTACCACCTGGACCCACCACACAAGTCTGGAAACATCGAAACTGGCCCAGATTCTGTTCAAGGGAACAAATCCACTGATCATATACTTGGATGCTATTGTGATATCAACTTTCTATAAAAGTTTCTAAATGCACATTTTTAATTTCTGTAATTACGGTGTTATACAGGTAACTTATCATTCATGATCTGACATTGATTCACAGGCCACACTTTAAGTAGCTCAACATTCAGAAAACTAAGATTGTGGCATCCGGTCCCATCACATCATAGCAAATAGATGGAGAAACAGTGGAAACAGTGTCAGACTTTATTTTGGGGGGTTCCAAAATCACTGCAGAGGGTGATTGCAGCCAAGAAATTAAAAGACGCTTACTCCTTGGAAGGAAAGTTATGACCAACCTAGACAGCATATTGAAAAGCAGAGTCATTACTTTGTCAACAAAGGTCCATCTAGTCAAGGCTATGGTTTTTCCAGTGGTCATGTATGGATGAGAGAGTTGGATTATAAAGAAAGTTGAGTGCAGAAGAATTGATGCTTTTGAACGGTGGTGTTGGAGAAGACTCCCGAAAGTCCCTTGGACTGCAAGGAGATCCAACCAGTCCACCCTAAAGGAGATCAGTCCTGGGTGTTCATTGGAAGGACTGATGTTGAAGCTGAAACTTCAGTACTTTGGCCACCTGATGTGAAGAGCTGACTCATTTCAAAAGATCCTGATGTTGGGAAAGATGGGGGGCAGGAGGAGAAGGGGACGACAGAGGATGAGATGGTTAGATGGCATCACCGATTCAATGGACATGAGTTTGGGTAAACTCTGGGAGTTGGTGATGGACAGCCTGGCGTATTGCAGTTCATGGGGTCACAAAGAGTCGGACACAACTGAGCGACTGAACTGAACTAAACCTTAAAGGAGATATAAAAGTACAAGTTTTCCTTGAAAATTACTAGTCTAAGGAGATCTTCAAAACGGGCAAAGTTCTGCTGAGCTTAAGTTAGCTTCATGATTGTTTCATTTGTCAAAACCAAAACAGTAGCACAAAATCAGAAATATGATAGATATATCCAGTTTTACTTCATTTTATTTGGCAGAACTTTCAATGAATAAAAGTCATATGATTTCAGTAATTAATTTATGTAACAGTAGCTTTATTCTACCTTAGAAATCTTATAACCTTTAAGATTTTGAATAAAATTTGGTTTATACTTCAGCATTTAGTTCTAGGCAAAACTCCCAATGGATTTCTTGACTATTCTATTATTTCGTTCTATGTGTTCATTATTTGTATTGCTTTAAAAAGTTTGAAAACAGCTATCGAGTTAATGGTGAACTCTGTTTTTTGGTGTTGATTAAGAAACAATATAAACACTCCTGATGTCTGTTGAAGCAGGATGGAAAATTCAGAGGGACACACTTTTCAGTGCTTTACTCTCTAACTGATTAGCTGTCTGAAATGCCTCATCACTGTATCAAGAGTAAGGCCCCAGAAGTTTCTTAAACAAACTATTTTCATTTTTCTACATTTTGGAATCATAGCATTCATTTTTAGGCAGAATTCTTAGATATTTTGGCATAATATAAAAGGAAAATATTTCCACTTTTCATAACTCACAATAATATAGGTCCAAGTACTGCATCTGCTTTACTATAATTTGCTAAGTACAGAAAATCATTTAAGCCTGGAATGAATCACTCACTTGGTTCTAAAGATTCAGAAGCTGTGCACTGCATTTCAGATTAATCAGCAATTAACTCTCCAGTGGGATATAAAGATATCCTAGTGGTTTAATGGACTTCCCTGGTGGCTCAGACGGTAAAGCGTCTGTCTACAATGTGAGACCTGGGTTCGATCCCTGGGTTGGGAAGATTCCCTGGAGAAGGAAATGGCAACCCACTCCAGTACTCTTGCCTGGAAAATCCCATGGACAGAGGAGATTGGTGCAGGCCACTATCCATGGGGTCGCAAAGAGTCGGGCACGACTGAGCGACTTCACTTAGTGGTTAAATACACAAGCTCTAAGTTTCACTTTCAAGAAGACAAAGTAAATATACATTTTTTCTCCCATTAGTTACAGTGGAAACCTTTGGACTCTATACATAAAATAAACATCAAAAGACTCCAAAAGGAGAAAAGAGGGCAGCTTGGCTAGCGACCTCAGGAGTGGCACGCTGGTGAGCTCTCTGAATTTTCTACTGGCCTCATGTGTCCCAGGTTTTCAGTTAAAGAAGCTAGCAATCTGGTAACCTAGCAGGCACAGACAAAACAAACAAAAGCCCCCAGATACTCTTTAGGTAAGAACTACTCTATTCCAGGAGGAGGAGCTAAGATGGTGGAGGATATTCTGAAATGAAGGAAGGCTAAGAATATGCTCCCAGCATCTCTAATCTAAAAGAATGGCCAAAGCAAGTCCGTTGAAGAAAAAAATACATACAGTAAGAAAAATTCCTAGAATATCAGGAAGCAAACTTGAACATAATATACAAATATACAGACAAAATACTAAATTACTTTTGATGATTGAAATGCAAAATATAGTACTGTTTCATGCAGCGCCATATGTACATAGAGGAAATATTGAAGATAATTTATACTGAAAATAGAGGAGGGTAAAGGGATATAAAGAAAAGCAAGATTTCAAACTTCTCTGTGGTAAAATGACACCATTAGACTGTGATAAATTTTACATGTCAATGTAATCATTACATGTTAGAGTAGCCATTTAAAAAGAAAAACAAAAAACTGTGAGGAATTCTGAAAGAGATGGGAATACCAGATCACCTTACCTGCCTCCTGAGATATCTGAATGCAGGTCAAGAAACAACAGTTAGAACCAGACATGGAACAACGGACTGGTTCCAGATTGGGAAAGGAGTACATCAAAGCTATATATTGTCACCCCGCTTATTTTAAAAATATCTACAAAGTAGCGCTGACATATATACACTACAATGTGTAAAAGAGATAGTGGGGAGTTGGTAAATAACACACAGAGCCCAGCTTGGCCTTCTGTGATAATTTGCGAGGGAGAGGGAAGCTTAAGAGGGAGGGAATACATATACCATTGTGACTGATTAATGTCATAAAGCCAATACCACACAATATAATATTATAAAGCAATTTCCCTCAAATTAAAAAATAAATTTAAAAAATAAGTTTGTCTAAAATAGTCATTATTTTTCAAAAAAATCTAGTAGTTATTCTCTAATTGAAAGCAACTCTCAAAAATATCAAGACATATATGAATATTAAATTTATCCACATCCTCTATCCTTTCACAAATTAGTGTTCAGCATATCCTGTATTTGAAAACTTGGTTTGCCGAGAACTCTAAAGAATGGGGTTTGAGCCAAGATTAACTACAACTCTAAAAGCCACATATTATAAAACACACACACACGAATTCCAAATTGTTTGCCAAATTTTACTGTTAGCTTCCCACAATATTCTAAAAAATATCAGACAAACAGGCGTCAGTATGATGAATGTTGATGATTCCTTTATTTTTTTCCTATACACAGTGACCCTCTAGAAGCTCTGAGGTCAGCTGAATATGCATAGTCACTTCAATTAACTGAAGTGTTTGTAAATAAATGATATCGTTCCTCCATTAACATGTCTCCATCTTGACCTACAGGAGTGGATTGTATGGATAATCTCAGATGACTAATTTGTCTTTTCTTTAACCCAGTGCAAGGGAGCACAAAAGTACAGGGAAACACAGACATACTTTTTAAAATACACATATTCAGGCAACATTGCCAAAAGTGAATTTCTGCTGAACTTAAGCCAAGCTTTTCTATGAATTTATATTTTTTGTGATGGAATATAAGGTCCAATAAATAATGACAACAAATATGATTTTGTTTTACAAATTAAAGGATACTTTCACATGCATTATTTCCTTTTACTTTCATAAAAAGCTTATAGCTTAGATATTATTGTTCTCATATTACAAATGGGGAAACTGAGGCTTGGACAGGTAAACTGTCCCAGTCTCACAGATAGGAAATGGCTCACTGGATCTCCAACTCTGGCTCCTGACCCTTGGCCACCAAGACTGAGAATGTGCATGTAAATACATGTGGCAAGAATTCACACATAAACAGAAACATGCTCAGATCACTTTTTAAATGTGACAAGGTTTCTCCAAATTTCAGTTTGCTTTAAATCACTTCTCCAGCTGCTAACACCATGCTGGAGTTTGTACATTTCAGAACAAAGTAAAATAGTACCTATTTATTTAATTAGAGTCTCATCTATCAAATATGCAAACAAAAGTGTTCTTGCTATCTATCAATTCCTTTATGTGTTTCGGCTTGCTTTTTTAAAATTTACTTTTATTGGAGTTAGCTGCTTTTACAATGTGGTATTACTTCCGTGGTGGCTCAGATGGTAAAGAATCTTTGTGTAATGCAGGAGACCCAAGTTTAACCCCTGGTGTGGGAAGACCCCCTGGAGAAGGAAATAGCAACCCACTCCAATATTCTTGCCTGGAAAATCCCATGGACAGAGAAGCCTGAAGGGCTACAGTCCATGGGGTCACAAGGTGTTGGACAGGACTGAGTGATTCAACAGCTCTAGATTCTGACCTATATGCTTTAATATAAGGTATTTGTTTTTCTCTCTCTGACTTACTTCACTCTGTATGACTCTCTCGTGTCTAGGTCCATCCATGTCTCTGCAAATAACCCAATTTCCTTCCTTTTATAGCTGAGTAATATTCCATTGTATATATGTACCACAGCTTCTTTTTCCATTCCTCTCTTGATGAACATTAAGGTTGTTTCCAAAGCCCAGAGATAAACCCATGCACCTGTGGTCACCTAATCTATGACAAAGTGGGCAAGAATACACAAAGGAGAAAAGACAGCCTCTTCAATAAGTGGTGCTGGGGAAACTTGAAAGCTACATGTAAAAGAATGAAATTATAATACTCCCTAATACCAGACACAAAAACGAACTCAAAATGGACTAAAGATCTGAATTTAAGGCCAGATACTATAAAACTCTTAAAGGAAATCACAGGCAGAACACTCTTTGACATAAATAGGAGCAAGATCTTTTTTGACCCACCTCCTAGAGTACTTCCTTGGTGGCTCAAACAGTAAAGAATCCTCCTGTAATGTGGGACACCTGGGTTCAATCCCTGGGTTGGGAAGATCCCCTGGAGCTACCCACTCCAGTATTCTGGGCTGGAGAATTCCATGGACAGAGAAGCCTGGCGGGCTACGGTCCATGGGGTCACAAAGAATCAGACACTACTGAGAGACTTTCACTAGAGTACTTAAAAACAAATGAGACCTAATTAAACTTAAAAACTTTTGAGCAGCAAAGGAAGCCATAAATAAGATATAATGACAATGCTCAGAATGAGAGAAACTATTTGCAAATAAAGCAGATGACAGAGGATTAATCTCCAAAATATACAAGCAGCTCATGTAGCTCAATACAAAAAATTACAACCCAATCAAAAAATGGGCAGATCTAAATAGACATGTTTCCAAAGACATACAGATGGCCAACAAACATATGAAAAGATGCTCAATACCACTAATCATTAGAGAACTGCAAACAAAACTACAATGAGATATCACCTCACACCGGTCAGAAGGACCGTCATTAAAAAATCTACGAACAATAAATGCTGGGGCGGATGTGGAGAAAAGGGAACCCTTTTGTACTGTTGGTGGGAGTGTAAACAGATGCAGCCACTACGGAAAACAGTATGGAGGTTCCTTAAAAAACTAAAAATAGAACTATCATACGACCCAGCAATCCCACTGCTGAACATATACTCAGAGAAAACCAGAATATAAAATGTATATACACTCCAACATTCACAGCAGCACTATTTACAATAGCCAAGATATATTTCTTTAAAAGTGAGATAATACCTGTGTAACTAGTTAGAAAGTATATCTATAAATTCTATCAGTTGGTAAAAAAAAAGTTGATTATAATAATCTCTGAAAACCATTTGTATTCAGTTTATGCAGTATCTGTAATTTTTAAAATAAGAAAATAAGCTAGTCTTATTAAGAGTGATTAACTTTTCATAACTTAAAAAATTTATTTAGGGTGTGGTTTTTATCTTTCACATGATATTAACTCATTGAAATACATATTCAATTTTGCATTGGTTAGACAGCACTAGCTGCTATAGTAGACTTCAAAAAATCTGGGCTCCAAAATCACTACAGATGGTGACTGCAGCCATGAAATTAAAAGACGCTTACTCCTTGGAAGGAAAGTTATGACCAACATAGATAGCATATTCAAAAGCAGAGACGTTACTTTGCCAACAAAGGTCCGTCTAGTCAAGGCTATGGTTTTTCCTGTGGTCATGTATGGATGTGAGAGTTGGACTGTGAAGAAAGCTGAGCGCCAAAGAATTGATGCTTTTGAACTGTGGTGTTGGAGAAGACTCTTGAGAGTCCCTTGGACTGCAAGGAGATCCAACCTGTCCATTTTGAAGGAGATCAGCCCTGGGATTTCTTTGGAAGGAATGATGCTAAAGCTGAAACTCCAGTACTTTGGCCACCTCATGCGAAGATTTGACTCATTGGAAAAGACTCTGATGCTGGGAGGGGTTGGGGGCAGGAGGAGAAGGGGACGACAGAGGATGAG
>NW_011495039.1:5471189-5472703 GCF_000754665.1 Bison bison bison | reverse complement strand
ACTCCAGTACTTTGGCCACCTCATGCGAAGATTTGACTCATTGGAAAAGACTCTGATGCTGGGAGGGGTTGGGGGCAGGAGGAGAAGGGGACGACAGAGGATGAGATGGCTGGATGGCATCACTGACTCGATGGACGTGAGTCTGGTTGAACTCCGGGAGTTGGTGATGGACAGGGAGGCCTGGCGTGCTGCGATTCATGGGGTCGCAAAGAGTCGGACACGACTGAGTGACTGATCTCATCTGATGGTCATATAAAGTTTATTTTTCAGTTGGACAATAGTCTAACCTGGGTATTCCTGGCATGTTGCTTTCCTCCACATGATGATTATAAGACTCTGGTGACTTCCATCTTATGAGGTCTTCCGTCTCTTGGGGCCTCGTTCTTCAGAGCCTAAGTTAACAGAAAGAGAAGAAAGCTTAGAGAAAACATACCCTTGATTATGTTCTGCTCATGTTACAATGAATAGATCTACTTCCACATCTAATGTAAATGTAAAGGGATCTACAATGTCCAGTTCAGCAACGACTTCCAACCACAACTCTAAATGAAGGCAGGGCAGTCATAAATTTTGGTTGTTGGCTGGCAACTCTGTGTAACCATGAAAAGACATATAATCTGTCCACCTATGTCCAATCACACAAAATTAAAATTTTTATCTCATTTTATGTTGTATGTCTGTAGTCAAGAAATCCAGGAAAATATATTATATTTGGTAGGTGAATGCAATCGGAATTTCATTGTTTATCCAGGGTGCAAAGAAAAAGAAAATCATTTCTTTTCACTCAGAATTTATTTCATTTCTGAAAAATGTAACTACAGAGTTGAACATTTATCAAACCACTCCTGACCTGTGCTGAAAGAATTTAATAAAAAAAGAATGACAAACTACTTGATAATAACAATTCTAGGTTTGTTTATTTCACAGTATTTTATACCATATAAATATAACTTTCCCCATGGCTTTGCATTATTGTTTACCTAGTGGAGAAGAGCATAATACCCAATCATTTTTTTCATCTGGAGACAATAACAAATGGTTCTCCTTCATTCAGTTCAGTTCAGTCACTCAGTCGTGTCCGACTCTTTGCAACCCCATGAATCACAGCACGCCAGGCCTCCCTGTCCATCACCAACTCCCGGAGTTTACTCAAACTCATGTCCATCGAGTTGGTGATGCCATCCAGCCATCTCATCCTCTGTCGTCCCCTTCTCCTCCTGCCCCTAATCCCTCCCAGCATCAGGGTCTTTTCTAATGAGTCAACTCTTCGAATGAGGTGGCCAAAGTACTGGAGTTTCAGCTTCAGCATCAGTCCTTCCATTGGACACCCAGGACTGATCTCCTTTAGGATGGACTGGTTGGATCTCCTTGCAGTCCAAGAGACTCTCAAGAGTCTTCTCCAACACCACAGTTCAAAAGCATCAATTCTTCAGCACTCAGCTTTCTTCACAATCCAACTCTCACATCCATACTTGACTACTGGAAAAACCATAGCCTTGACTAGATGGACCTTT
>NW_011495039.1:5451348-5471089 GCF_000754665.1 Bison bison bison | reverse complement strand
GCTTTTGAATATGCTATCTAGGTTGGTCATAACTTTCCTTCCAAGGAGTAAGCGTCTTTTAATTTCATGGCTGCAATCACCATCTGCAGTGATTTTGGAGCCCCCAAAAATAAAGTCTGACACTGTTTCCATTGCTTCCCCATCTATTTCCCACGAAGTGATGGTACCAGATGCCATGACCTTCGTTTTCTGAAGCTGAGCTTTAAGCCAACTTTTTCACTCTCCTCTTTCATCAAGAGGCTTTTTAGTTCCTTTTCACTTTCTGCCATAAGGGTGGTGTCATCTGCATATCTGAGGTTACTGAGATTTCTCCTGGCAATCTTGATTCCAGCTTGTGCTTCATCCAGCCCAGAATTTCTCATGATGTATTCTGCATATAAGTTAAATAAGCAGGGTGACAATATACAGCCTTGACGTACTCCTTTTCCTATTTGGAACCAGTCTGTTGTTCCATGTCCAGTTCTAACTGTTGCTTTCTGACCTGCATACAGGTTTCTCAAGAGGCAGGTCAGGTGGTCTGGTATTCCCATCTCTTTCAGAATTTTCCAGTTGATTGTGATCCACACAGTCAAACGCTTTGGCATAGTCAATAAAGCAGAAATAGATGTTTTTCTGGGACTCTCTTGCTTTTTCCATGATCCAGTGGATGTTGGCAATTTGATCTTTCGTTCCTCTGCCTTTTCTAAAACCAGCTTGAACATCTGGAAGTTCACGGTTCACGTATTGCTGAAGCCTGGCTTGGAGAATTTTGAGCATTACTTTACTAGCATGTGAGATGAGTGCAGTTGTGAAGTGGTCTGAGCATTCTTTGGCATTGCCCTTCTTTGGGATTGGAACTGACCTTTTCCAGTTGAAATTGGAATTGAAAGTTGGGATTGAAAATTGGAAATTGGAATTGAAGTTGGGATTGAAAACTGACCTTTTCCAGTCCTGTGGCCACTGCTGAGTTTTCCAAATTTGCTGGCATATTGAGTGCAGCACTTCCACAGCATCATCCTTCAGGATTTGAAATAGCTCAACTGCAATTCCATCATGTCCACTAGCTTTGTTCATAGTGATGCTTCCTAAAGCCCACTTGACTTCACATTCCAGGATGTCTGGCTCCAGGTGAGTGATCACACCATCATGATTATCTTGGTCGTGAAGCTCTTTTTTGTACAGTTCTTCTGTGTATTCTTGCCACCTCTTAATATCTCCTGCTTCTGTTAGGTCCATACCATATTTGTGGATAATAAAACATACAGCAAGAAGTTCATTAACAACATGATATACTAAATGTCATGGATTAATATGTATTAATTCCACTAATATGAAAATGCATGTGAACATTTTAAAACTTTAAAGTTGCCTATAAATATTGTTTTCATTTTCATCATTATACCTATTGTGGGAGAAGATCTCAGAGTTCATACATCATTTCAGGATGTGTAATATACACTAGAACATAATACACACCACCATCTCTAAGGTGGTGTACACAAATGCTAACACTAGGAAAGTGAGTAAATGCTATTTTTATGAACTTCATACAAAAATCTCTTCGCTTCCAACAGAAGACTTCTAGTAGGATGATTTTAGTACAGACATGCTCTACGAAGTGGAATTGTCATGTGTAAAGTTTCTGGAAACTGAGGCGAGCAGGGAAGATGAAAATGTTTCACAGAGAAGCCCCAGTAATCCCGTCCATGCGGTAAAGTAGCACAGACGGTAGGGGCAGTAAGGGCAAGACAAGGTGCATTTGCAGTTTTGCTACTAAATCCAGATCTCACACTTATTATATGTATGTTGAACTCCATTTACATAGATTATTGCACATCTACCCTTAACATGTTATTTGTCACTTGTGAGAACAAGTTTATGATCCTGACCTCATTTCAGCAGGAGTTTTTACTACTGTCTCTATCATACTCGAACCATTTTAGGTACTCAAATAGCTTATTGTGGAGGGGGGCGGATAAGCACTAGGAAAAGAAAACTTCTCAAGACAGCTCTCAGCTTATCACCTGGCACAGATTCAGAGAATCAGCCAACAGGTTTATTTGAATAAGTGGTTCACGTTCTGCAGTCTTCAGCCGCCCACAAAGAACAGCTGTCTGACTTACCCCATGTCAGGTGCGTGCCTGTGTGAGCACAGCAGTATCCTCAGTATCATATATGATGTGTCACTGGAGGCAGGCACTCTATGTTCCTTGCTTTGTCTTTTAAAAGCAATGTACTATGAATCATTAATTCATTGAGATATAAATGCTTCTGCAATTCAATAACCCTATTGTACAAATCTGTTTTTAATTGGTCCCTAAAAAGAAAAGGGAAACATCTTCAAATTCTTTCTTTTTTAAAAGATGGATGTTCCATCTTGGTCACTCTCCATGTCCTTGGACAAGTTACTTCATCACATTAAGCCTTAACTGACTCACAGAAATAATATTCTTTCCTCATGGAGTTGTTGTAAAGATGGAACACGACAATGATTGTGATGTCTCACTTCTACTAAGCATCACATAGTGCGATGGGCATTCTGACTTGAGTCTGAGAGTTGGTTTGGGCATATTCAGGAAAGTGGGAAGGCGGTCCCTCCAGAAGCCTTTTTGCAGTGGGGCTAGGCAACTCCCAGGAGAGTAGTTATCCTGACGGAAAAGGTAGCCCAGAATGATGAGTTTAACAAGAAGCTTCGGCCACCAGTGATGAGAGGTGAATGTGACCATACATGATGCCTCTTCCCTGGATTTGTCTGTTGCTGTATCCGCTGCACTCTCACCGTGGGTGTGTGGAAAGAAAATAATCAATAGCATCCTGACTCACATCTTAGTGAAGACCCTGGAAGGGAGCTGCTAAGTCACTTCAGTCGTGTCTGACTCTGTGTGACTCCATAGATGTCAGCCCACGAGGCTCCCCCAGCCCTGGGATTCTCCAAGCAAGAACACTGGAGTGGGTTGCCATTTCCTTCTCCAGTGCAGGAAAGTGAAAAGTGAGAGTGAAGTCACTCAGTCGTGTCTGACTCTTAGCGACCCCATGAACTGCAGCCCACCAGGCTCCTTTGTCCATGGGATTTTCCAGGCAAGAGTACTGGAGTGGGTTGCCATTGCCTTCTCCATGGAAGGAAGCAGCTCTACCTTAACGGCCCTCAGAGAAGCTCTTCCAGCTTAAAGCGGAAGCCTGAGCAGCTACAGAATTTCAAGGGCTCCAGCATCTTAGCTGTCATGGGGGTTGGCAGGTTCTGGTGGACAGACACACGTGCAAGGTGCTGGATGGGGGTTGGGAGCAGACTAGCTCTTCAGCATGTGTCTGGCAACCCGGGGGTGGGGGAGTTCCCAGAAAAACCAGAGGGACCCTGTCCAGATGGCTGAGCTATCATATCACCAAGTAGGGGCAAGGATAAACAGGTCACACCACTCCTGTGATGGCTTCTGTGACTAGGTCCTGGTCATGCATGGGGAGCAAGTCAAAACATAAAAGCAAATTGTCTGTCACATGATTAGTCAATTTAAAGTTTTCTTTGAACTTATGTTTTGTACTCTCAAAGATAATAACTTTCTGTGAAATAGGATGTGAAATTTTTCAAATGATATTGCCACACAGTTTCTCTTAAAAAATAAAAAAGGATGTGAGAATCCCTCCCAAAACACATGCTGGACACATCATGAGAACTTCTTTTTATGAGCAGAAGTACCTATTCATTCCATTCACTAAATCTGATTCTAGGTTTAAGTTGCTCAGTGACTATGATTTCAATTCAAAATAATAGAATGAACAACCCCTAAAAAAATCATCCAAGGATTTTGAAGGACACTTGAAAATTGAGTTTTCTCATGTTAGTTTTCTGGTTTTGTTTTTCCCTTTTGAGGTGGTGTTGGTATAGAGGAAAATTCATGAGCCCTTGGAATCTGACAATTCCTTGGCCTTCCACTTAACTGGTGGGGACCCTTAGCAAACAGTTTAACCTCATAAAATAAAATGTTACAGGACAATGTTAGATAAACATTAGGTATTAGATAAATATTAGACAATATTAGATAAACTGAGTACAGTACAGTACTCCTAATGCTTGGCACACTCAGCAGGCAACGCTAATTATTTTCCACCCTTCCCAATTTCCTGTCTACCTCTCTTCCAAACATACATTTCCATTTCAAGAATCCACAGGCAGGACAGCAAAATGGACTGGAAGTCATTGATTGGGCATCTATTCTACTTCTGAAAATTATGTACATTCTCAGGGCCTCAGTTTCCTTATCTGTAAAATGGATGATAGCATCTTCCACGTAGATTTTTGTGGGAATTAAGTGGATTAAGTCATGTGAAGTCCTTAGAAGCATGGGCTCTAGAATGGAAGCTCCAGGAGAAATTTATGGTTGCTTTTATACCCCCGGAACACAAAGCAGGACCTAGAACATAGTGGGTGCAGAATAAATATTTGAAATAAATGAAAAATGATGGTAACATGCTTGCTTCCATTGGCCCAACACAAACTCTCCTTTTACAAACTGTGGGACCTGTGTGGATGAATGCAGGGCAGGGATTTAGAGATTGCATCCTAAGTGGAATTCAGGGATTTCCCCTGAGTTCCCCTGACCTGAACTGTATTTCCCATGACCCATGATCTTCTCTCTCCATGAACACACCTGCTCATCCTGTCCAGGGGGCAAGTTTGTGTTAGATGCTTGCGTGCTTCTGTATTTGCCAGCATTTCTCCACTCTGCCTTCTGTCTGGGCACAGAGATGGAAGGCTGCTGAGGGGCAGTGTGCCCCTCCTGTAGTAGGCAGGAGGCACTCAGTAAATGACTCATGGAGTGAATAAGTCACTGTCCGCAGTGCATTGCAAATGAATGTTTTTATTATAATGAGTTATTTCTTACAGACAAATTCTCAATACTTTCTATCCCATTCACAGTAATGATACAATTTCCAGAGTAAGATTAGGTGCTACTAGAGTGTGGTCACTCCTGATGCCTCTCTTTGGTGACTTCTAGCAGATAGAGTTCACTATATGCAACAGTGGGTTATGGATTTGGCAATGCAGTTTCAGTGTAATTGTTGTTCAGTCCCTAAGCCGTGTCCAACTCTTTGAGACACCATAGCTTCCCTGTCCTTCATCATCTCTCTGAGTTCACTCAAACTCATGTCCACTGAGTCAGTGATGCCATCCAACCATCTCATCCTCTGTCGTCCCCTTCTCCTCTTGCCCTCAATCTTTCCCAGCATCAGAGTCTTTTCTAATGAGTCAGCTCTTCTCATCAGGTGGCCAAAGCTTCAGCTTCAGCATCAGTCCTTCCAGTGAATATTCAGGGTTAATATCCTTTAGGATGGACTAGTTTGATCTCCTTGCAGTCCAAGGGACCCTCAAGAGTCTTCTCCAACACCATAGTTCAAAAGCATCCATTCCTTGGCACTCAGCCTTCTTTATGGTCCAACTCTCACGTACATACACAACTACTGGAAAAACCATAGGTTTGACTATATGGACCTTGTCGGCAAAGTAATGCCTCTGCTTTTTAATATGCTGTCTAGATTGGTCAGTATAATTAAACTGCTTTGAAAGCAAAACATAAGTTCAATGTGTTTGTATGATTTGACTCCTAACTGTCCCATGAAAATCTGTGAGTCTCTATACGGCCTGAGTTATATTACTATTTCCATATACTTTTAAGTGTGTTCCCTGAACACTTAACTTCAAGCTAACTAAACCATATATTAAAATGGTCCTAAGAAATCCTTCTGGGCATGTATCTGGAGAAAACCATAATTTGTAGAGATACATGCACCCAGATATTCATTGCAGCAGTATTCACAATAACTAAGACATTATAATAGCAACCTAAATGTCTATTGAGAGGAATGGATAAAAAAGATGTGGTACATATATACAAATGAATACTACTCAGCCATAAAAAGAACAAAATCATGCCATTTGCAGCAACATGGACGGACCTACAGATTATCATACTAAGTGAAATAAGTCAGAGAAAGACAAATATGATATCACTCATATGTGTAATCTAATTAAAAAAATAATACAAACGAACTTATTTCACAAACAGAAACTGACTCACAGATTTTGAAAATAACCTTATGGTTACCAAAGGGGGAACATCAGGGGGAGAGAGAAATTAGACACACCACTGCACATAAAACAGATAAACATGTGTGTGACATACACACACCACTACATATAAAATAGATAAACCAGAAGGACCTACTGTATAGCACAGGGAACTCTATTCAATATTCTGTAATGATCTATATGGGAAAGAATCTGAAAAAGAATGAATACATGTATATGCATAACTGAAATACTTTGTTGTACATCTGAAAGTAACACCACATTGTAAATCTACTTCAATAAAGTTTTCAAAAAAAGAAACCCTCCACACGCTTTGCTGGGAGAAGTCTGATATGGTAAGAGTGAAATTTGCAGGGCATGTGATGTTTTGACTAGGCCAAACCAAAGGAAACCCACTCCTTTCAGCTCCAGAGTGCCCTTCTCCATTTGCTGCTTCACCCTTTGTGATGAGCCATCAAAAAGTTTATTGTGAGAGTCCCTGGAAGTGTCCAGCGGTGTACTGAATGAAAAAAGCCAGATGAGCAGCCAGGAGAAAGTGCAAGTCCAATGCACTACAGACACTTGGAGGTTTGCATGTAACTCCTCTCCCCAGGCAACCATGGGAAGACAATTTCCTGAGGATGCAACTCCCTGTTTGAGAATATTTATCATTAGAAAACTGAATTAGCAGCTTCCACTGCCTTGATCCCTTTCACATGACAAAATGCCTACAATTTTGAAGGCTAATCATTTTCTCCTTGAAGTGGACCACACAAAGGAGGTTTCATAGTTCCTCATTTTAGCCATCTATTATGATTCAAGCATGAATCATCCTCTCTATTCCCATAATAAATCCGTCCCATAGTTAGAATGCTTAAGAACAGATGCACCCAAAGATCTTATTTGTGGTTGTATGTGTGCGTATGTGTATCCAAAAATGCCAGAACCTAAATATTTTTGGTACTTTTCAGGACTGGAAGCAAAGCCACACCTAACTGGAGAGCCAGTGATTGTGTGGGACTAATGATAGTCTTAAAAATTCTCTGAAACTTTTTGACATATCCTGCCCCCCCAAAACAATCTTAGAACTATGAACTCAAACTGTCAACTGATTTGTTAACAAAAACCAACTCCAGTTTGTAAATGCTTAAGCTTACATGAACAGGAGCATTCCTTCCTAAAACTGAGAGGAAGTCCTAAAAGGGCTTATCTTCTAACTCTAGTTTGTCATACACCACCAAAAGGTCTACTGAGAGCATCACTACTGCCTATGCATGCATACACACACACACACACATACCACACCACCACCACCACACACGGGTGTAGAAATAACCCAGGAATAATGGACAAAGGGCAGATGTGGCTAAGCCCTTCTATGATAAATCTTGTGCTTCCCAGGTGGCTGAGTGGTACAGAATCTGCCTGCCAATGCAGAAGATACAGAAGACGTGGGTTGGGAAGATCTCCTGGAGAAGAAAATGGCAATCCACTGCAATATTTTTGCCTGGAGAATTCCATGGACAGAGGAGCCTGGCGGGCTGCAGTCCATGGGATCATGAAGAGTCAGATGTGACCAAGCACACACACACTCATCATAAACTGTCACATCACTTTAAATTAAAAGATCACATGATGGTTGAAGTAACATTAAGGATGAATCCTCCAAGCTTTTTGTAAGTTATCCACCGAGGTGCAGCAGGCATGCTAAGCACATACTGAGGACGCCACAGCTTGCCCAGCCTTGTGGGCCGGAGCACCAAAGCACTGATTCCTCACTTCTCTTGGGTTGCCCTGAGGGATCTTAAGAAAGGGGCACCGTTGTGACTAATAGTCTCCAATGCACCGATAAGGGAGCTAATTTTGTGTTCCTGTGGTGACACCTATGAATATAATCAGCAGGCTTGATAAAAATATTTGCATAAAATCCATATATGCACACATATAGTAACATGTACTGGTAACTACCTACCTTATAGTATATGTTATACCATCAATTATGAGTTTCTTTATCAATTTTCCATAGTTCAGAATCTCACACTTTCCTTCCAAATAATGGAAATACATTACTTTTAAAAATCAAGTTTACTTCCTAATGGCTAACCATTTTATCTGAAAAATCATTGGTCCACTGATTTACCACAATAATAACACTTATTTCCATAATAGCACAGAGCTCAGGAACTAAAGCCAAATACTTTTCATTTTTTTAAATTCTAAGTAATAATACTATATCATTTATGTAGCATACATTTTTTTAAAGAATGTGGCCAAATAGTTTTTATTGTAAAAGAGAACTGCAATATATGAAAAACATGAAATCTGGAGAAAGGAAAATATTGACACGAATCTACTGCCACACATACTCAGTTGTGCATTACCTGGCAGGCGACTAGCATTAGCACAACACTGAAGATGTGTTCAGAGCTCCACTGATGTGCCAGGGAGGCTCAAGGTTCACATCCTACATGTTGACTGACAAAGTGCTGCTTTAGGGCAGACAGACTCAAGGTCATGACAATAATATGACATTTAATTTGAGCACACCGGGCATTTTTAAATCTGGAATGCTCTCAACTTCATTTCCACATATGAGTTTTAGTCATTAGGTTCCCAGGTATTTGACCAACATCTGGAAACGTCACACGATTCCTGAGATGCTGGCTACTTGACAAGACCTCCTGGTCCACTGGAGGGCTCTCTGATGGGGCTGACACTTGTGAAAATATTCCAGTCTCAATGCTAGGACCATGCATGGGAACAGCTTAGCTCAATCCCTTCGCTTTCCATAGCAACGATGGTTCCCAGAGAACTCTAGGGCACTCATTAAAGTGTTCAGACATATCAATCCGTCTTCAGTATCTTTTAAAATGTCTATCATGGAATCTTAGTCCTGTAAGATTCCCTGCTGAAGAAGGCAGGGGAGGGGCAATTTAACCTTGGACAGATCATTTTAATAAACACAGCACAAAATGTTTCCTCATAGGTGAATATTACCATGCAAATTAAAAATCTGTTACTTCAGGTCTTCAAAAATTATATTATTACCTAAATCTTTATTAGGTTATTAACCAAAAGCCTATCAACATCCTGGGGAATAATATGCAGCACTGTGAAAAATTCTTCCCCATATGCTAGAGTTCATTAACACATTTTCTGGCTACCATTCCCAGATCCAACCCCATCAGAATAAACTCTCAATTCTTATTTTCTCCTCTATTTGAAGCTTCTTCTCCAGAAACCATTCTCTCCTTCTCTTCTCTGGAGTCAGTATCAGATAATACCTAACCACTAACTTTCTTTTTGAAACTTCCGCTACAGGTGACTTACTTTATTTTTTTTTTAATTTTATTTAACTTTACAATATTGTATTGGTTTTGCCATATACTTTAGAGCAATGGGTTTAGAAATGGGTTGGTAATTAAAGGTACCATGATAATGAAATGGACTCTGTTTCACTGTTGTGGTGGCAATGATTCCTCTTAATAATAGGTTACAACAAAATACATAGAGCATTTTAATGTCATTTAGCTGCCAACTAAATCAACATTGTTCATTCACCTTAACTTTCATTTTGATCTAAATTTGGAAGCATAGAAATGAACAAGCAATTTTATCATTATACGCTTTTCCCAAACTTGTGACTATATGTTTTTGTACTGTTCTGACACAAGTAGTCTTTTTAAAAGGCTTGCATATTCATTGTAGTAAAAGACAATTGGTTCTCATGATTTTCATTGGCTGTTGGATCTGTCAGAGAACAGGATCCTTCATTCTTTCAAGGACTCTATAATAGTTATTAGTATTTACCTGAAAAAAATGACAGATTTTATCTTGCATTTAATTTGCTTGGGCTCCAGAGTCCAATCCCATGTTGTAAGTCAATATTCTACCATTTACCCTGTGACTTTTGCAAAGTTAACCTTTTTGTCCTTCATTTTCTATTGTGGAAATAGGTAATACAGAAACCAAGAAGGCTATTGACCAGATTCAAGTAGATAATTAATGCAAAGGACTTGAAATTTATCCATAGTGTAACAAGTGCTTAATTAATATTAGCCATTGTTGTTGCTATTATGGCAGAAGTGATATAGATGTTTAAAATCACAAACTTCAATGTCCACTTGTAAATTCTTTCTCTCTCCACCTTACTAGAAACTGAATAGCCAGAAGTAGCAAACAGAGAGAGCAGAGGGATTGTCTCAGCATATAATTAGTCTGAGATAACACATTCATAGAAATCATTTGAATTGGCCATGATACCAGATTTCAAAAAATGCAAATGTATTGACAGACTGGGAGCTACTAGTTCCTATAAAGACATGAATACCTTATCATGAGCTCACTATCTCCAAACATGCTTCTGCAAATAACAGAGGGAAAAAAATCACTCACTAAGGAATTTTATTCTCTGGATACTTTGCTATCTTTGATGAAATGTCACCTTCTCACTTAGGTCTTCCCAAACGTACCATACCCCTCCCACTTCCTAGCATACCTTATTACCTTGTGCTTTTAATGTTTTAATTCGGTGCATCACCTTTGCAATAGGCTGAATGTTTATATCTTCCCAAATGTGCATCTTGAAATCCTACCCCCTGATATTATGGTATTAGGACGGAGACCTTTGAGAGATAATTAGGATTAGATGGGGGTCCTGAGGATAGACCTTCATGAATGAGATTAGCACCCTTAAAAGAGTCAAAGAGAACTTGCTTGTCTCTGCTCTCAGACATGTAAGGATACGATGAGTCAGCAGTCTGCCTCCTAAAAGACGTTCTCACCAGATCCAACCAAGCTGGCATGCTATACTTGAATTTCCAGAACCCTGAGCAATACATTTCTGTTGCTTATAAGCATCTCAGTCCACGGCACTTTTGTTATAGAAGCCTAAGCTGACAGAGACAACTTTCATACACACAATACAATTTACTAGTTCACTCTTTAATGTTTGGCCTCCCCTATTTGAATGCTAGCTTAGTTGCATAAGGACTTTTCATAATTTTTTTTCAAAACTGTATCCCTAACACTTAGAACAATTCTTAGTGCATATAATGAATATTTGAGGACTAAATGAACAAGTCCAGAAGTGGGACAGATAGAGCTTTGATCAAGTCAGTAGCTAAAGAATATCAAGACTCAGACTCCTTCTGCCTTTCCACCCTGCCATCCTCAGTGTTGGCTTCATCCTAAGGTTAAAAAACCTGCTGTCCTTGGTTTTCTAACATGAAAAATGGTAGATTCGGACACAACTGAAATGACTTAGCAATAATATTAATACAGACTCTCTGAGGGCTAATGACTAGATTGAAGGAGGTGATAAATGCCCCCACAAAAGCAAGGAAGTATTCACCGAAGTCCTTCAACAGATCTTCCTCCATACCTCATTGAACAGAAATTTGATCACTTAAACTAATTAAGTGTTTAAAGAAAAGGAAATTTCTTTAAATGTTGGAGAAATCAGAATTTCCCCCTAAAATGAGGGAAAGGATCATGTTCCTCTGGGGTAAATATTAATGCTTGATGCCACAATGTCACAGTCCATTGGCAAAAAAGAAGCTTAGATGGGTAGACAGAGCAAATTGCTGTCAATCACATTATTAGATCACTGTTTCTATGCTTTACTGAGGTTGGCTAGGCTAAGACTAAGAGCTTTTAAAACAATTACAAATAACACTGTCCTTAAAAGTAGACTCACATTTAGTTCAAGTGAAATGGCCTATTTCACACGTGCTGGATTTAGGAAACATCATTCAACAACTAAAAGCAACCAAGGTCAGTTTTTCTTGGCATTCTACAGTCCAGATGCTTAATTTGCTTTCAGAAAGACTGAGGCCTAAAAAACCTATGTGTGAATTAATACTGCTGCTGCTGCTAAGTCGCTTCAGTCGTGTCCAACTCTGTGCGACCCCATAGATGGCAGCCCACCAGGCTCCCCCATCCCTGGGATTCTCCAGGCAAGAACACTGGAGTGGGTTGCCATTTCCTGCTCTAATGCATGAAAGTGAAAAGTGAAAGTGAAGTTGCTCAGCCGTGTCCGACTCCTAGCGACCCCATGGAGTGCAGCCTACCAGGCTCCTCCGTCCATGGGATTTTCCAGGCATGAGTACTGGAGTGGGGTGCCATTCCCTTCTCCGGTCACTTGGATTTCAGTATGTGTTTGATATGTTCATGTTACAAAGTTTAGTTGCCTTTTTGTTTAATATATATGCTCCCATTTCTTCTGGCTCTTCAAGTGGCCAAGATAAAAACTAAGAGTATATTTATGGATGTGAGAAGTGATGTGTTGAAATATTTTATTGGTTTAGATTCGGTTTGGTAATCATCTGTCTTTTTTTTAGTTCGATAGCACATGTGAAAAGAATGAGTGTGTAAAAATGCCTTCTAGGAAATAAAACAGCACAACTGAATATCTATTCAAATATACAAGAAAGAAATTCAATTTGGGCTTTTTAATGACTAACCTTTATACGGAAAGAAATGATTCCATTAAATTAATACAGACTAACTGTGAAATTTTCAGTATCTAGTAATGATTATATACTTTTTTAACATTCATTTGCTATTTGACGTTTATGTATTTAACCTTGACATCTACCAAAGAAGAAAAGTAGTTGCCAGAAAAATGATAAAAGTGAAATTAGGCCACTTAGATCAAATTTAATATTTCTGATTCAATGTCCATATGAGCTAGAATAAAACTGATGAATGACTATGAATTGGACACTTAAACTTCCATTGAGAATTGAGAGTTATGTCAAAATTATCTCTTAAGTAAATACTCAGTATTCTCCCAGAGAACTGTGGCATGTATATGTACCTGACCAGAGTCTGTGAGAAATAGATGTTGCATAGGAACACATACCCTAACAGTTTATTTGGACTACCTTAACATTATAAATGATTACTTCTGATGCATTTACTTGCCAAACTGCAATCAGGCCTTCCCTGATGACGCTGTTTCCAGGTACTTTAACTCTCTTCCATATTGTCCCTTAATGACACTTCCCTTGTCTATTTGCCTTTTTCCATGGTTTTACATTTATATAATTTTGCAATTTATTCTATTCATTCACTAGAAGTCAAAGCTGAAATTAAACAGTTGATTTATCTTTGCTAGAAAGCCATAAAGACAACACAAACTTAGCAAACAAAATAGTTAATCACCAGAGATAAAAAAAAAAAAAGTTTACAACACACTAAATTGGCCAAATTTTGTAACACAACATCAGTAGCATTTATGTTTTAAGTTATCTGTATTGTGATCTAGGTGTTAGGCTTTGCAGACAAATCTGGTAGTAACATGTTTCTACACTGCACCCTGTGTGTCCTGAGGATTTCCTGCATGAAACATACTGTGTCTATTCAATGATCTATACAATGAGGAAATAGAGAGGACAGAGGCGAAAAGATCAAGGTATGCAGAAGGTCAAGATTTGAAAAGCTATTGGAGCAATGAGAATGTGATAGTCATGGTTTCATAGATGTGCT
This sequence comes from Bison bison bison, assembly GCF_000754665.1. Lineage (NCBI taxonomy): Eukaryota > Metazoa > Chordata > Mammalia > Artiodactyla > Bovidae > Bison > Bison bison. The sequence continues at coordinate 5,457,558 of NW_011495039.1, read as the reverse complement.
TTTGGACGTGATCCTGCTAAAACAGAGGTCTCCAGCTCATAGTCAAATAAAAAGTAATCTCGTTGAAACGTATTATTACCATATGTAAAACCGATGACCAGTGTGAGTTCAATGCATGAAGCAGGGCATCCAAAGTCAGTGCTCCGGGACAACCCAGAGGGTTAGGGTGGGGAGGGAGGCGGGAGGGGTGTTCATGATGGTAGGGACACATGTTATACCTACGGCCGATTCACACTGATGTTTGGCAAAACCATTACAATATTGTAAAGTAACTATCCTCCAATTAAAATTAATTAATTAAAAATAAATAAATGCATGTAATTTATGTATATATTACATATAAGTATGCACATAGACATATAGTATATAGATATATAATATGTAAGTATATGTATGATATACCTTTATGTGTAAACATACACACTCTAATACCTTGTTACGATTTTGAACAAACTGTTACCTATTAGACCAATTAAGAATTTAAAAAAATAAAAGTTTTCATTTTACCCTTAGAAAAAAAAAGTGATCTCGCTGGGAAGCTGTCAAACAGCCTCTTCAAAAAGAGCAGTCCTCTTTTGTGGACAGAATAACAAGCATTAATTCCACTTACATGTATGTTCAATATAACATTAATAAATGAACGATAAAAGAAAAGAGCATGCTATAGAATACACAGCTCTATTAAACGAAGTGAAGTCACAGCCAAAAGACAAAAAATACAAAGTCAAAAATACAAATATTCTTAACCACTGGTGGTTTAGGGGGGCTTCCCAGGTAGCTCAGCTGTAAAGAATCCACCTGCAATTCAGGAGGTGGATTCCTGGATTGAGAAGATCCGCTGGAGAAGGGATAGGCTACCCACTCCAGTATTTTGGGGCTTCCCTGGTGGCTCAGACAGTAAAGATCCTCCTGCAATGCGGGAGACCTGGGTTCCATCTCTGGGTTGGGAAGATCCCCTGGAGGAGGGCATGGCAACCCACTCCAGTATTCTTGCCTGGAGAATCCCATGGACAGAGGAGCCTAGTGGGCTACAGTCCATGGGGTTGCAGAGTCTGATACAGCTGAGCAACTAAGCACATCACAGGTGGTCCAGTGGTTAAGAATCTGCCTTCTAATGCAGGGGACATGGGTTCCATCCCTGGTCAGAGAGCCAAGATTCCACATGCCACAGGGCACCTAAATCCATGCACCATAACTAAGCCTGAGTGCCACAAATAGAGAGAAGCTCACATGCCACAATGTCACAAATAAGATCCCGCGTGCCACGACTAAGACCTGATACAACCAAATAAAAATTTTAAACTACAAATACGTAAAATCGTATTTCTCACTAAGGAAAGGCATCGAAGCAAGGAATGCACAAATTGTAAGAAGCTTAACCAAGAAGCCACTTATCTTTTGGCTGTGAGCTCCAAGAAAAGCTGAAGGTGCAGCACCATTGTATGCATGCATACTGAGTTGCTCAGTTGTGTCCGAATCTTTGCAACCACATGGACTATAGCATTCCAGGCTCCTCTGTCCACGGGGATTTTCCAGGCAATAATACAGGAGTGGGTTGCCCTTTCCCTGCCCAGCTAAGGGAAACACACTGAGTGCAGTGACTGCAGGGATGACCTTCCTGCCTTAAGACACAGACCCCACTGGTAGAGCCAGAACTAGGGTGGCAGATGCAGTAGAATTTGAAAGCACATAAAGCATTCACACTTACTTTTCTGCTACACATTTCTACAAATCTAGTAAAATTGTCTAGTTCTGTCTTGCTTTTAGTCATTCTAGATAAGAAACCATGTAACGTGTATGCATTTCAAGTACTTATCTATAAACAGAATGGCAGTTGATTTTATGTGAGCAAATATTGCTCTTTTTCCTGTGGCAAAACACCTGAAGTTGTAACATGTTTTCTGGGATAGCAAATTCCAACTTTATAGAGGCACTCTCTAACGAAGAAAAAACAGAAAGAGGAAGTAATTTTAAAGCAGCTCTGTGTTCTGTGTGGTATTAGACAGCAGTTTACTTTTGATCTATAATGCCTTACATTTTTTTGTCTCTAGGAAACTTCATTTCAGCCTTGAATATAAAAGGGTCCTCATGTGTGAGGAGACAACTGTCAAATAAGTTTACGTGACCTGGTCGAATCAATCATTTAAGGTGAAACAGGATTGTCCAATGACAATCAGATGGAGAGGCCCAGTTTCTTTCAGCCCTTATATAGACAGAGCTTTGCCACATAAAATCTACTACTTGAAACATAAGCTACTATTTGAAATATAAGCTTGTAATCCCACCCTCAGAAAGTATTATTTCTTAGAAGTGTCGTAACAGTAAATCAAATGGAGAATCAGATGTATATATATTATGATGTAAAAGAGACAAAAATTCTATCATTCATGAGGTATTGTAAAAAAATCTTCCAATATAAGCAGCCCCATATGTGGAAATACAATGACAGTCTTTGAAACCAATATTGCAACAGCAGACGGTTCTAAGATATCAATCTTAATACATATTCGTAGCTCCTAGAGAGAGTCAAGAATACGCTTAGACGACTACTCAGCAGATATTTTATAAACTGATTCAGGCATATTTAATGGTTGGGTATCAGGAATAATAAGGAAAAGGAAATGGCAAACCCACTGCAGTCTTCTTGCCTGGGAAATCCTACGGAGAGAGGAGCCTGGCGGGCTACAGTCCACGGGGTTGCAAAAGAGTCGGACATGACTTAGCAACTAAACAAACATAGGAATAAACAATCTTCAAAGTTTCTATCTGTTGAGAGATTATGATTTCATAACTGCTCAAATTACTTACCAATCATCTATAATAATTACCACCTAAATTTAAATACATTATTTTTGTCCAAACAGATTTTCAAAATAAAATGGCAAAAACTGAGACAACTGAATAAAAACATCCTTGTCTATGCAAAACATACATGTATTTCTTTATTTCTTTGATGGTTGTTTCAGTTCTCTCAATTCAGCTTCTGTTCCTGAATTTCCTCTATGATTTTTGGTCACAAAGTCAGTTGGTGACTCATCTTCTCATTCTTTAAAAAAAAAAAAGTGGTTTGCTGTTGGATATCACAATTGTTTCCTCTATTTTTATAGTTTTATAGTCTTTTTATTTTAAACTTACTGAGCTCTCCTTCAGTTAAAAAAAAATTTTTAAACTGTTCAAGGAATAAGAGGTCTACTTTTTCCCCAAAATTCTCCCTTACAACCTCTGGACTGTCTGATATTATTTGTTTAAGAGACTCTGCACACTGGTCCCAGGCTCCTTTCATACAATGGTAGTTAAAGATTCAGACTATGAGAACCAGAAAATAGAATTTACCCCAAATACCACATGAGGAGCTCAATAGTTAGAAAACTTAAATGGCTTAGTTAAGACAAAACTAGCAAAGGAAGAACTAGAACTCAAACTTCTTCATTACCATTATAATATTCTTTCCAGTACACAATATTGCCATCTATAATAAAAGACCATTTGAACTTTCCAGAAATAATATTTGAATAATGTATTCTCTAGACTTGTAATTATCTATAATTATGTATGAAATACCGTAGATAGATCTCTTGGGCTTCCCAGGTGGTGCTAGAGGTGAAGAACCCATCTGCTAGTGCAGGACACATAAGAGACACAGGTTCAATCCCTAGGTCAGGAAGATCCCTTGGAGGAGGGCATGGCAACCCACTCCAGTATTCTTGCCTGGAGAATCCTCATAGGCAGAGGAGCCTAGCAGGGTACAGTCCAGAGGGTCGCAAAGAGTCGGTCACAGCTAAAGCAACTGAGCACAGCACACAAAGATCTCTTACTATTGTGAACAAAAAAACTCGATACTGTGTCTGTGTAAAACATTGCAATGTGGTTTATGGGCTGCATGGAGAGATGATCTATAATAAAACACTGTGTGAGCCGCTGAAAAATAGGTACCTACTTCTTCAAGATAACCATTGACACGAGGTCATAAGTCAATGCCTAATTGATTCTAACAGATAATGGCTCTTAATGCTCAGAAGAGAAAGAAAACTTATAGAATAGGGTGATTGGAATGGATTTATGGAGAAGAAGGTACTGAAGAATGCATAAAATTTAAAATTTTACTGTCAAATAATAACACCAACATAAAAGGGTATAAAATAAAAAACTAAAGCAAATATCATGTAACTACCTTCCTTCCTCATAATTACCTTTTATGTTCATTTCTTTATCCCTACCTTAGAGATAACTTCTCTATTAAATATGATGGCAGTCACATTTTTGCTTTGCTTTATACATATACATTAATGAGGGCTTCCCCAGTGGCTCAGCAGGTGGCTGGCAATGCAGGAGACACAAGAGAGACAACCCACTCAAGTATTTTTGCCTCAAAAATCCCATGGACAGTGGAGTCTGGTGTGCTACAGTCCAAAGGGTTGCAAAGAGTTGGACACAACTGAGCAACTAAGCATATATATATATATATACATACATATATATATATAGTTTTGCTCTAAACAATATATTTTCATTTTGCCTGGTTTGGGATTTTTTAAAATTGGAAACTGGCAGTATGCATTCTTCTCTTTGTGACCTCTTCTGCTCAGTGCTGTGGTTTTACAATTCACCCGTGAAATCCATGGAACTTCATTTACTTTCAGTACTGTATTCCATTAAATAAATATATCATTTATTAATTCACTCTTTCTTTGATGTGTTTTTGAGTTGTTTCCAGATTTTTGGCTATTAGGAACAATACTACTTTGAACACTTTTGTGTTTGAATCCTGGCCCACATAATCACCTTTAAGTATTCAATTGCTGGATTATCAAAGTTATATTTAACCTTACAAGATAGTGCTAATTTTATACCAAGAGGCTGTAATAATGTTCTTTTTTACCTGCTGGGCAAGTTATTCCATGGTTACACCTCCTTATTGATATTTAGTGGTGTCAGTTTTTAAAATTATAAACAATCTTGTGAGCATGTAGTGGTTTCTCATTGCGGTTTTCATTTGTGTTTCCCTGATCACTAGTAAAGTTGAGCATTTTTCTTGATATATTTATAGGTCATTTGGAGTCTTTTCTTTCTGAGATGGCTCGTTAGGTATTTTGCCTAAATTGTTTTGAATTGTACTTTTTCTTATTTTTTTGTAGGGATTCTTTACAGAGAGTAAAAATACACCCTTTTATATTATAGATGGATTTTCAGGGTCTAAGAGTTGGCTCTTCATTCTCTTAATGGGGTCTTTTGGTGAAGAGACAGTTTTAACTTTAGTATAATCTCATTTATCAATCTTTTCCATCCTGGTTAGTGTATTTTGGAAACACAGGCTGAAATTGGTGCATTTCAGCCTAGTCAACAGCATAGACAAAATCATGAAACTTAGGAGAGTTCGCGTTATGTTTACATAAAAGAGTACAAGGAGAATCTGGGGTTGGCCTTCAAGTTCTCAACTGTCAAGTTAAAATCTAAATGCCTTTCCCTAAAGGACTGTCAGGAGTAAGTTCTGAACTGGGAAGACCCATGATCAGAGGAATGCTTTCAAGAGATAAGCCCTGTAGTATTTGAGTCTAAACTAGAAGGAAGAGACATTCGGGACAGGGAAACCAGCTCCTAGGGCTGGCAAAACAGGCAGAAGACACAGGCTGCTCAGATGGAACTCTCTAGGCATAGGAAACAGAGCAACTAGAACCCTCATGCATTTAGCATTTACACTGAAGGGCATACATTGGTCCGTGAGTGTGACGTCTAGAAAGCATGGCTGTGAGACATGGGTGATATGTGTTCTAGGTGGATATGAGGGAGGAAAGAGAAAAACATGTGCAAACATACAGAAGTATAAACCAATGAGATAACTTGCAAATAGAGACAAATTTCACAAAGTCCAAGAGGAATTAACAAATAAGATTAGATAGCTACAGTGAGGCCAGAAAATAGAAAGATTCCAGGGTTTTACTATGCTAGATAAAGCTATACTGTGGTAACAATGAATCCTGAACCATGTTAACCAGTATTAACACTGAACATGTTAACCAGTGGCTTAACATGACAAGTTTATATCCTGCTCACATCAAATGCACAGTAGGTGCAAGAGACACTCCAGGGCAACTCTCCTCTGACTCAGCCATCTGGTCTGCTTTGATCTTGTGGCTCCACCATCCCAATAAGAGGGCTCTTTAGCCACTCACATGCCAGACGAAGGGACTATTTGGGGGGGGGGGGGGGTCC
>NW_011495039.1:5418484-5451248 GCF_000754665.1 Bison bison bison | reverse complement strand
GGGGGGGGGGGGGTGGTCTTATCCAAAATGCCATGTCTCAAAAGTGAGACAGCCTTGCTAATCACAAGAGGACAAAAAGTGTAATCCGCCATTGTGCACAAGGAGGAGAATTACCAGTGAAAATTAGAGAAGAATTTATTACACAAAGGGAGTCATCTGGAACCTGGAGAGAAAAGGATGAAATTACGTGCAGCTACCATTCCATGAGGGTCTGTCAGATGCAAGGGATGCTCTTACACATTCTCTTCTTTAATTCTCATAATAATCCTATGAATGAAGCATTATGTCTTAACACACAAAGAAGCTAAGAATTAGACATGTTAAGAAATGTGCCAAGCTCACATATCCAGTAAATAGATTAGGATTTTACCTGCCTTTCCAGATCTGTGTTCCTTCCATGACACTACTCTGTTATAACCACGGGCATAAAGATTTGTTGGGCAGAATAGTTAAAGGCTATTTCAGGAAAGGCTGTGGAAGTTCTCTGCATGTAATGTGGCAAAATCTATAGTAAAGTGCTAGAATGGGGACAGACAATACTCAAATATTTGACTATTTAGGGAAAATAACTTTTTTAAAGATTACTATCTGAATGAATAGGGTAGGAAACAGTGATGATAAAAAGCTTATTTTTATTTTATCATCAGTCTTCTTGGGATAGGAAGGAGACACCATATAAAGAGAAACAGAGGCTGAAAAGGAGTACATGTTTATAGGAAAAAGTATAAACTTAGTTTCAGATATTTGAGGGAAATAAAGCATCTAAGTATAACATCTAAGAATATGGATCTAAGTTTCTGGAGACAGATATTGAGTTTCATTAATAAATAAAAGATATATTTAACAGTAGTTATATATTTAAATGTTATTTAAATTATCTTTTCAACAAAGATAGATAACTTATAAAAATTACTATAATTATATATTAAGAAGCTCATTTCCCAAAATATTCTTCATGTGTAAATATATCATCTTAAGATTCTATAATGAACCCTATCAATCCTCAACTGAAAAGTATCTATGACTTCCATTGCCCACTGAATTAAATCCAAATCCTTTAAGAAATAGGACATCTAACCTTCCAAGACATAGCCATCCCACCTTGTCTTTGTTGACACAACTGCCTTCTAACCATCTTCCAAACTGGTCAAACTGCCTTCTTCTCAGGTTGAATGTGCCAGGGAGTATTTGAATGAGTAATCCCAGATTCTTCATTGTTCTCATAATGATAAAACACAAGTTTAGGTACAGTACTAGTCATTTATGTATTTTGATTTTACCTTGATGGTTATAAACTATTAGCAGTTAAGTTGTAAATAGCATATGAAAATTTACTACCAGACAAGCCCCAATTCACTCTATGGGAATATACATGTCCCATTCAGACTGAAGACCTGTACTGTACATGTAAATTGGCATTGCTTTCCCTTCCCCTAGCAAAATGGCAGAGAGTCAATTATTTTATTATCAATAGCCCCAAACATGTGTATCAGAAATCTGTAGTTCGGTCTTCTGTGATCTGGGAAATCTATGCACTGTCTAACTCCAGACCATTTCTTCCACCTGTGCATATCCTAAAAAGAATTTTTGTTTCTTGCAGGCACATGTATGAGCCCTTTGGAACTGATGTGCACAGTTTCAGGAGGCTTGTACACGAGCTGTGCTATCAAGTGATGGGAAGATCTCCCTCTGTGCCTGAGAGCACAGTTGGTCCTACAGTTGACAGTAAATCAGAAAAGTAAGTGAAGAATTCTCTTTGATAATTTTTACAGAATAACACTCAGTACTTGATTTTACAGAATAATCATCACTCACAATGAGTGAGCTGCTGAACTGGTTTCTTCCCTTCAGGTAATGATTTGCTACTTAGGGCTGTATTTATTTGTCTTCTCAGACAAATAAGCTTCCATTCTTTCATCTTGAATATTGACATAGCCACACTCTCAGATGCCTGACAGACTTTTTAAACTTCACCTAACTGATATTTTGAATTTCTGATGTTTCCCCTGTAAACTGCTTCAACTTTCCTTTAAAATGACAACTCCATCCCTCAGTGACTTGGGCCAAAAACCTGAGTTGTCCTGGCTCTTGCTTTCTATCAGAGCTTCACATCCAGTCTGGCAGAAAATCCTGTTGCCTCTAGCTTTAAACTAGACCCACAGTTTGACCAGATCTGAGCTACTTTTCTGCCACTTAACTGATCTCCTTGCTTTTACCCAGGCCTCACTTTCAGACTGAAAGACAGCAGCCAGAGTGACCGTGGCCACTCTACACAATAGAAATGTCTCTATGTCATTCCTGCAATGGCTCCCCCATTTCACCCAAAGCAAAGACAAAGACTTAACCATGACCTACATCGTCTGGCCTCTGGGTTCCTCACTCACCATTGACTCCTTTTTTTCTTTTCTTCAGTCACTCTTCTCTGGCCACATGGGCCTTCTGGATGTCACTGAACATCCCAGGCATGGTTTCCCTTAGGACCTTGGCAACTGACTGCACCCCTGCCTGAAATGCTCTTCTTTCAAATAAACTTATGATTTACAAGGGTTCTATAACAACATGCAAGTACAACATTTTTTATTAAGTACATGGTACTATATAAGGTTCTTTACTATTATTATTTTAATAACAAATATCTGTTGGTATTATGCCTTATTTCTTTAGAATGAATTTTATTTAGCTATCCATTGGAATCTACCTAAAATACCACTTTTACTAAACAGCTTTAGTTAAAGCACTGGTAAAGTGCACCGCGGAGAAGGCAATGGTACCCCACTCCAGTACTCTTGCCTGGAAAATCCCATGGACGGAGGAGCCTGGTAGGCTGCAGTCCATGGGGTCGCTAAGAGTCGGACACGACTGAGCGACTTCACTTTCACTTTTCACTTTCACGCATTGGAGAAGGAAATGGCAACCCACTCCAGTATTTTTGCCTGGAGAATCCCAGGGACGGGGGAGCCTGGTGGGAGGCCGTCTATGCGGTTGCATAGAGTCGGACACGACTGAAGCAACTTAGCAGCAGCAGCAGCGAAGTGCACTGGTTTAAAAAAAAAAAAAACAGTCACTGAGACACTAATCTTTTAGGTGTGTGCCATGACTCTCAGTAAGATAATAATTACATTTTCTTAGTGCTCACTATGAGCCTGGCCCTAGATTTAAAATCTTTGTCTGTTTTAATCTCCATCTCAACTCTTTGAGATAGGAAATATTTTTACCCAATATAACAGATGAGGAAATTGAGTCCCCAAAGATTAAATAACGTACTTAAACCTATAATCAGTAAATGTGCCAGTGGTCAAATCTAGGGCTGTCTCACTCCAACATCTTATACAGTTCTCCTTATTATACCTCACGTCAGAACTGGAAAAATAGCACCATGAATTGATACAGACCGATCTGACATATAATTCTCTCGAAAGTACTTAAACTGTGTTGGATTCCAAAGTAGCTTAATGATGAGAAAATGATGAGAAATTGTTAACACAATTGCCACCCTGTTTCCATAGAGCAGTCAAGCAAATATGGAAAATTCCTGATATATGGTACAACACATGAAAACAAAGTGCCAACATAAATTAGAAATGCAACAGGGTAAAAGAAATGTGAAACATGTCTGAAAAAACAAGAAAGAGTTCATTTAAGGGGAAGGAATTCCAGAATACTATAAAAAAAAAATCACAGAAGGACCAGGTACTGCCTTTTTTCTGTAAGAAATGAGCTCCAATGAACCTGGATCGCGAGATAGCAAGTCCAAGTATTTGGACCATCCAAGAGCAGATTCATGCTGATATGTTTCCAGTTACCAAGCAAACAAATGGCCACTTTATAGTTCAGCATATGTAGAGCTTTCTCCATCCTTTGCGTTTGCCTGACATGTGAAAAGACAGCAAGTAGCTTTAGAGTCAATGGGAGATACAAACACATAGCAATGTCATCTGTTTTTTTCTATTTCTGGTCAAGAGAATGTACATGCTGATTGAGAAGATACCAACAGATACAGCTGTAAATAGTTACCCTAAATTAGTGTGTGTTAAGACCAAAGAAGAGATGTTGTCATCTGGCTCAAGTGTCGAGCCCCTCACAGCTGAGGGAATAACTTAAAAGTCTATTACTTCTTGCTGGGAGACACTGTTGACCAACTACCCAATACAGACATATCTTTTCCATTTGTTCGAAGGCTTTTTAGAAACCATTAACTCAAAGCATCCTTGTAACTGATACATATCTGCAGACCACAAAGTAGCTGGAACATTACAGTTAAAAAAAAGAATGTTCAAGTTTCAAAATGGAAGAGTACACCTTATGAGTCTAGCCATTATAAATAAAATACCATATTTTATCCTTTGGATGTCCAGGGAAAATACACTTGTCTATTCACTTAATACACTTCAGGCTTTGCTGAAGTGTTTTTCATTTAAAAAAATCTCTAATGATAGAACATTCAAAAATAATTAGAATCATGCCTGTTTTCCATACACACAGAAGGAAACTATTCACAGTGCTAAAGGGGAAAAAAGACCAAATGATTAAAGTGGTTAAAGGTTCTTACATCTTGGTGAGAAAATATTTAACCTCTCTCTGGACATCAGAACTCTAAGTTAGCATGTTCTTTCAGTATGCCAAAGGCTAACTTGGAATCTGGAAACAATTGTTTTGTAAAGGGAAGACACTGTCTTAGTCAAGATTCCATGGGCACATGCTGAAATCTTCCATCCATTTCTTTAATTTTATTCAACAAATATTTATTAAAGACCTACTATGCATTAGACATTACAATGAACAAGATTAGAGAAAGATCTTTCTCAGGGATTTTAGATTTTTTGTGAAGAAGGAGAACTCATAAGGGAATAAATGAGATGATCTTATAAAATTATAAAACAAGAAAATACTGAGATTGCCTAAAACCAGGAGGAATGTGTGTATTATTCAGGACAGACAAGGTTTGCTGCACTCACAAATAACCCCAAAGTCTGAGTTGTGTTAAGAAAAAAGAAAAAAGGATTTCTTTTCCCCTCTCAATACACATCATCATGGCTCAGGGTGGGGCTCGGCTGCCTGTCCTCTCTCAGGGACGCAGCAAGAGGGAGGCTCCAACGTAAAATGTCACTGACTGCAGTGACATGGGGAAGGACATGCAGCAAATTATATGCATATATGCAGAAACACTGGCTTCTAAAGATTTCCACCAGGAGAGTCAGGTCATATGCTGTCACATTTCATTGACCAAAGCAGGTCACATGGCTGCAATGAACTTTGAGGAGGCAGGGAAAGGCAATCTTACTGAATGCCTGGCAGGATGAGACCCAGAAGTCCGGGTGGAGGGCAATCATGATTATCACAGTCCACTTTGAGCAGCCATATCACAGAAGCCTTCTCTGAAGTAAGAGTATTTAAACAGAGACCTGAATGAGGAGCCAGTCATAAACAGATCAGCAAAGTAAGTGCAAAGTGTCAGGGACAAATCAGCTTCATGTGTGGGGTCGGGTCGGGGGGGCATAGAACAATGAGGGTGAGGCCGGATGATAACATATGCTCTTTCCAGACACACGACTACTTGGAAATTTTCCTAAGAAAATATTCATAAACATAGGCAGACATTAAGTAACATGTCACTATGTTGTTTCACAAGATGAAATATACTCAAGTCTTTTAATTAACCTCTGTAATTAGAATGTTTAATCACATGAGAATATTTTACAATATGTGATAAGCCAAAATAATTCTCTTATTTAAAGTTAAAGCAATATTCAGTTTCAGGAGAATGCACACTCATCTCTTGCTTTATAATTTCAAATTGGTATACAATCCTGGAAAGCAACTCATTATCCAAAATCATAAAAATATATATAACTTTTACATCAGTTAACTATATCTCTAGGAATATGTCCTCAGGAAATAATTAAGGATATGCCTGAAGATTAAACTATAAGTTGTTCATTGAAGTATTGCTTATAAAAACAAAAGGCAATAAAAAATTAAGTGTCCAAGATTATATATTTCTGAAAATCAATTGTTGTGCTTTAAAAGTAGGTTACAGATCATATGGAATACATAATATTTTAAATATGCATAATCTACTTTTCAAAAATGTATATTTCTGCATATATATATACGTATATAAAGAAAAGATTTTTAAAGGTCATTCAGCAAGATATCAACAATGCTTATTTCTGGGTTGCTGAGATTTTGCATGTCTTACACTCCTTTTATTGTATTTCCTACTTTAATAAGTATTTCTTTGATAATAAGAATCTTCATTTTTAAGAAAACAATTATACAAGCACATTAATAAACACTACTGTATATAAAAGCACATTTTTGTAACAGTTTTTTTAACAACAACTATGTTTTTATGGGTGTATTTGTTGTAAAGTTGTGGTTCTAACCACATGCTGTCCCATACATGACAGCATACAAATATATACATACACACACATATATAAACAAATGTAAAAACATATATACTTGCACTGAATAACAGTAGGAAATTTTTTTCTTTTGTGTTGTTTTTCTGTACCTGAAAAGTTTACTATAATAGTCATGTTACTTTTATGGCATGAATTTTTTAAACAATATTAATAAGTCTTACTTGCCTGTAGAGTTTCTATCATGATTTTTCTTGCAAATCCTTCATACAATGCAGGATTTAATGCTCCCAAAAGCCACAACCCTCTCATTTTGACTCTCTACCTTACAGGGGTTCATATCAAAAGAGATGATCTATTTAGCTTAAAAGGATATTCTAGTTTTCTCTCACCATTATGTTATCACCTTATGGCAACTTTACATATGTTTGATAACTCAATAAAATTCTCACAATTCATTGGTTCACTAAACAGAGCATGAAAAGCAATAAATTCTGAAAACAAGTCTGCCAAATTTTAAATTATGGGTTAAAATGTATTTATTGAGAATCTATTATATGATGAGATCTGGGAGATATACTTGGGCTCTTCCTTTGAAGAATTTATAGACCAATGTGAAAATGTAGAGTGCAAGTTGCTCAGTCGTGTCCGACTCTTTGTGACCCCATGGACTATACAGTCCATGGAATTCTCCACACCAGAATACTGGAGTGGGTAGCCTTTCCCTTCTCCAGGGGATCTTTCCAACCCAGGGATCGAACCCAGGTCTCCTGTATTGCAAGCAGACACTTTACCAGCTGAGCCACAAGGGAAGCCCACATGAAAAATAATCAGAATAATAAAGGGCATCACTGTTTATCAGAACACTGTTTAACTTCCAACATCTGAACTCCATTCTATTTGTGGATATGCTCCTTTTTGGTGGGAGGTAAAGGGATGAGATATTTTCTCTCCTGAGCCCGTGATAAATAGCTATGGCTGGGAATGTGGCAGAGATTCACTAAATACTTCTACCTAGAACTCTGACACGGAATATCTGATGAAAGAGAGACAGAGTCCGAGTGAGATTGAATTTACCAACGGCAGTACTTTACAATGTTCAGGTACAACAGTGCTCAGCCATGATTTTCTCGCCTGACTGTTCTGCACACCTTTGCCTGAGCTTCCTGCTATCTAGCCTTTCTTATTTCAATCTCCATTTTTAAGCCTTTCTGTCAATACATTCTGTTGATTACGTGAACCACCCAATATATTTCTGCATCAATTAACTAGAATCTGTTTCTGTTGCTTGTAACAAATAATTTGACTGGTATAATGGGATGCAATTACAGGCTCTGTAATGGTAATATTGGTTAACTATATTGGTATCGGTAACAATAAATTGCAGACTTAAGATAATGTTTTTCTCTTTTACATTCCCTATCAGATTGAATCTTTCCAAGAAATCTATGAAGTATGTATTCTTATTTTTACTTTGTCAAAGAAAATCTGAAGATTGATTAGTTAACCTGCCAAACATAGCCAGCAACTGGTAGAAATGAGAGGTGAATCTAGGAAGTTTGCTTCAGAGCCCAGGCCCTTGACCACTACATAGTATCCACCCTTCTTAATTACGTAGTTGGGGCCATCCATGTAGGGTCAATCTGTGAAGAAGGTCAAGAAGTTCTTAGATTTATATCATAGAGGGTCAAAGAAGAATTCCACGCATCAGAAAGCAAAATTTCTGAGATAGACATGAAGGCTTCATGATGCATTTTGTCACTCATAGAGGGAGTAGGTTTCTACTAAAATTAAGACTGGTGGCTTAAAACCAGACCACAGAAAGTTGTGAACAGCACAGTTTGAAAGTGGTTGTCTTAACAGAATGATAGTATCTAAGCTGTGAAAATGGTATGAAAAACACCACTGAATTTAATGACTAAAAGACAGTTGAGCTTAAAATGTGTACAACAGACCATCTTTAGCTGTTGCATTACCACAATTTCAGCAGCTATAAAAGAAAACCAAAATGTATAACACTATAGATTGGGATTATTATCGGTAATACACATGGAATTCACAACTTGACCTGTTCATTAGGTGAAGGCAGATGAACTATTTGTCATACTCTTGGAGCACAAAGATCTAACAAGTCCTTGAATCTCACCTACCCTGTAACCTCTTCCCACAAGAGTCATTTTAAAGGGCTGGCTGGATGCCTTTAATAAGCCTTTGAGTTTTGTTCTAACTATATTAGAGTTAATTGGCTATTCCAGAGAATGCTTAGCTCGTGGTCATCATTATCAATATTTATTGAAGCTTTCCCTCTGGACTTTACAGAGTATAGTAATGTACTCTCTCAGAACACAGACTTATTTTTTTCCCTCACATCTTATATAGTTATATCTAGAATCCCTCCATTACTACCACTGTTATATCCCTTTTAGAAAAGATATAAGGAAAACTATAATCAGTGAAAAAAATATGTGGAGCTAGTGGTAAAGAACACGCCTGCTGATGGAGGAGACATAAGAGACACCAGTTTGATCCCTGGGTCAGGAAGATCCCCTGGAAGAGGGTCTGGCTATCCACTCCAGTATTCTTTCCTGGAGAATCCCATGGACAGAGGAGCCTGATGGGCTACAGTCCATGGGGTCTCAAAGAGTTGGACATGACCGAAGTGACTGAGCATGCACACACCCAAGAGAGAAGGACTGCTTTGGCAAAACACCACCACTGCAAGAGTTACCTTGCTGGACCACATTGCAACTGGGCTCAAAGCCCACTGGGCAGACTTAACTACATCAAAAACCTCCAAGACTTTGAAACAACCCAACTCTATGTACCAGACGGTGGAGAGAACCTGGCTCATCTCTGAGTTGCTCTAAAGAAGTTGACAGGTATTCTTAAGAGACACTGTGGTAAATAAAGCATCTCTAGAGCTCACCAAATCATACTTAGAAATAAGGAACACACATCAAACAATACAGCCAGATGACAATCTGTTCTGTGTAATCATCTTAAATCACTGTCAAAGAAAAGTATCCACACAAAGGTAATGAACTTCTCAAATCCCTGACAGGAAAAGGTCAGAAAAGAAAACGAGTGGAAGCGGCTGAGGAGGCATACTGGAGATGGCAAGGCAGAGGCAGCCACACACAACTCCAGCTAAGCGTTGTCACATGGAAACACCACCCTAGTGTTACTGGATCTTCCAACTTTTCTACAAGTCAGGAATCCAGGTTTTTATGTAAAATATTTTGACTTTTAAAGGTTAGCAACTAATTAGTGTTTTTTAAATATTGTGAGCCAAGCTAAGTTTCTATGGAGTCTGAAGTCAGCCTGGGGCTGCCAAATTAAGACCACTCATCCACAGACACACATAAAATCAGATAAGACATTTTCTCTTAAATCTTCTTCAAACAGAAGTCACGTGATCTTTTCATCTGTCTGTGGACATTTAGGTCATTTCTATGTCCTGACTGTTATAAATAGTGTTGCAAGGAACACTGGGATGCAATGAACATTTCTGATTATGGTTTTCTCAAGGTCCATGCCCAGTAGTGGGATTTCTGGGTCACATGGTAGTTCTATTTTTATTTTTTTAAGGAACCTCCATAATGACTATACAGATGAATGGATGAAGAAGATGTGGTACATATATACAATGAAATATTACTCAGTCATTAAAAAGGAGAGAAATTTGTAACATAGTTTGATGAGGATGGACCTAGAGTCTGTCATACAGAGGGAAATAAGTCAGGAAGAAAAAAACAAGTATCATATATTAATACATATATGTTGGACCTAGAAAAAAGGTACAGATGAACCTATTTGCAGGGCAGGAATAGACACAGGGCGGGGAAGCAGGGCAGGATGAACTGGGAGATTAGGATCGACACATATACACTAGCATGTGTTAAATACATAGCTAGTGGGAACCTGCAGGGTAGCACAGAGAGCTCAGCTCAGTGCTCTGTGGTAACCTAGATGGGTGGAATGAGGGGTGGGTGGGAGGCAGGTCCAAGAAGGAGCGGATATATGTACACATACAGCTGATTCATTTTGCTGTACAGCAGAAACTAGCACAACATTGTAAAGCAACTCTACCCCAATAAATAAATAAGAAGTCACACAACCTTTTCTCTTTAGATTGATTGGAAATGAGTTTTCACCTCTGTATCCTAAGGGAAACTTCACCTACTTCAGGGTCTCCTCTCAGAGCATAACTGGCAGAGCAGATTCCAGCCAATCTATGTATCATAGAAACATGGAACTGAGGAAGGATCTTAAATCAGAATGTCAGGGAGGTGATGTAAGATATAGAACACATTTAAGTTTGGATTCAGAGGTATCTATGCTTAAATTCTAGACTTGCTTGACATTTAGTTTCTATATTTTCTCTCTGAGTTTGAGTATTCTCATCCATACTTTGAGCCGTGTACCACAGATGATGATTAAGTAGGAGAAAACCTATGTAAAATATCTACAACACATATAATTTTTAGAAGATTCTGAAAAGCTGCTAGTTCCTTGCCTGCTATAAACTCTCACTTTTTGCATATGACATGATCCTCTACATAGAAAACCCTAAAGACTCCACCAGAAAATTACTAGAGCTAATCAATGAATATAATGAAGTTGCAGGATATAAAATCAACACACAGAAATCCCTTGCATTCCTATACACTAATAATGAGAAAATAGAGATATTAAGGAAACAATTCCATTCACCATTGCAAAGAAAAGAATAAAATACTTAGGAATATATCTACCTAAAGAAACTAAAGACCTATATATAGAAAACTATAAAACACTGATGAAAGAAATCAAAGAGGACACTAACAGATGGAGAAATATACCATGTTCATGGATTGGAAGAATCAATATAGTGAAAATGAGTATACTACCCAAAGCAATCTATAGATTTAATGCAATCCCTATCAAGCTACCAACAGTATTCTTCACAGAGCTAGAACAAATAATTTCACAATTTGTATGGAAATACAAAAAACCTCAAATAGCCAAAGCAATCTTGAGAAAGAAGAATGGAACTGGAGGAATCAACCTGCCTGACTTCAGGCTCTACTACAAAGCCACAGTCATCAAGACAGTATGGTACTGGCACAAAGACAGAAATATAGATCTATGGAACAAAATAGAAAGCCCAGAGATAAATCCACGTACCTATGGACACCTTATCTTTGACAAAGGAGGCAAGAATATACAATGGAGAAAAGACAATCTCTTTAACAAGTGGTGCTGGGAAATCTGGTCAACCACTTGTAAAAGAATGAAACTAGAACACTTTCTAACACCATACACAAAAATAAACTCAAAATGGATTAAAGATCTAAACATAAGACCAGAAACTATAAAACTCTTAGAGGAGAACATAGGCAAAACACTCTCTGACATACATCACAGCAGGATCCTCTATGACCCACATCCCAGAATATTGGAAATAAAAGCAAAAATAAACAAATGGGACCTAATTAAACTTAAAAGCTTCTGCACAACAAAGGAAACTCTAAGCAAGGTGAAAAGACAGCCTTCAGAATGGGAGAAAATAATAGCAAATGAAGCAACTGACAAAGATTTAATCTCAAAAATATACAAGAAACTCCTGCAGCTCAATTCCAGAAAAATAAATGACCCAATCAAAAAATGGAGCAAAGAACTAAATAGACATTTCTCCAAAGAAGACATACAGATGGCTAACAAACACACGAAAAGATGCTCAACATCACTCATTATCAGAGAAATGCAAATCAAAACCACAGTGAGGTACCATTTCACGCCAGTCAGAATGGCTGCGATCCAAAAGTCTACAAGCAATAAATGCTGAAGAGGATGTGGAGAAAAGGGAACCCTCTTACACTGTTGGTGGGAATGCCAACTAGTACAGCCACTATGGAGAACAGTGTGGAGATTCCTTAAAAAACTGGAAATAGAACTGCCATACGACCCAGCAATCCCACTGCTGGGCATACACACCAAGAAAACCAGAATTGAAAGAGACACGTGAACCCCAATGTTCATCGCAGCACTGTTTATAATAGCCAGGACATGGAAGCAACCTAGATGCCCATCAGCAGATGAATGGATAAGAAAGCTGTGGCACATATACACAATAGAGTATTACTCAGCCATTAAAAAGAATACATTTGAATCAGTTCTAATGAGGTGGATGAAACTGGAGCCGATTATACACAGTGAAGTAAGCCAGAAAGAAAAACACCAATACAGTATACTAACACATATATATGGAATTTAGAAAGATGGTAATGACAACCCTGTATGTGAGACAGCAAAAGAGACACAGATGTATAGAACAGTCTTTTGGACTCTGTGGGAGAGGGAGGGGGGGATGATTTGGGAGAATGGCATTAAAACATGTATAATATCATATAAGAAATGAATTGCCAATCCAGGTTCAATGCAGGATACAGGAAGCTTGGGGCTGGTGCACTGGGATGACCGAGAGCGATGGTATGGGGAAGGAGGTGGGAGGGGGGTTCAGGATGGGGAACACGTGTACACCCATGGCAGATGCATGTTGATGTATAGCAAAACCAATACAATATTATAAAGTTAAAAAATAATAATAATAAAAAAATTTAAAAAAAAGAAAAATGTAAGAGCTGGAAATAGACAGTTTTTCTCTAGCCTTCCTATAAAGTTGCAGTATTAGTTAAGGTTATAAGTACGACTACTAATTCTTAAAAAATAATGTTAGGTGAGGGCAGAACTTTATTTCCCTCACATAAAGGTCTAACGGCAGACACTCTAGGATGATTAATGGCAGCTCTGATTCATCATCTCTTTGGGGACCTGGGTTCCTTGCAGTCACCATTCTGCTATAGCTGGGCTATGACTCTTGTCCACATAGTTCAGGATGGGTGTCTGCCTTCCAGGCAGATGGAGAAGAGGAAGGGACGGGGAGACAAAAGGGGTTCATTAGCTGTCTCTTAACAGAGCTTTCCCCTAACTGCCATAAGATAGTCAGCCTATATTATATTGGCAAGAATTTAGACATATGACAATCTTTTGTTACAAAGGACTCTGGGATACATAGTCTGTATTCTGAGTGGCCATATACTGCCCTAAAATTTGTCACTATGGAGAAAGGGAAGATGAGTTTTTTGGGGGGAATAGTCATTCGTGCTTCAGAGACCTTTCTACCTAAGGAGGTAAAGGAGTAACTTCACATATGCCTATTCTCATCCTACTAATTGTCCTCATTACAAACAGACAAACTTCTCTCCACTTTTCTATTTCTTTTCATTCTTTTGGAAGATATTAAAGGGGATTTCAGATTGGATGAAGCACAAGCTGGAATCAAGATTGCTGGGGAAAAAAAAAGATTGCTGGAAGAAATATCAATAACCTCAGATATGCAGATGATACCACCCTTATAGTAGAAAGTGAAGAAGAACTAAAGAGCCTCTTGATGAAAGTCAAAGAGGAGAGTGAAAAAGTTGGCTTAAAGCTCAACATTCAGAAAATGAAGATCATGGCATCCAGTCCCATCACTTCATGGAAAATAGATAGGGAAACAATGGAAATAGTGAGAGACTTTATTTTCTTAGACTCCAAAATCACTGCCAATGGTGACTTCAGCATTGGAATTAAAAGACAGTAGCTCCTCAGAAGAAAAGCTATGACCAACCTGCTGCTGCTGCTAAGTCACTTCAGTCGTGTCCGACTCTGTGCAACCCCATAGATGGCAGCCCACCAGACTCCCCCCGTCCCTGGGATTCTCCAGGCAAGAACACTGGAGTGGGTTGCCATTTCCTGCTCCAATGCATGAAAGTGAAGATGAAGCCGCTCAGTCGTGTCTAACTCTTCTCGACCCCATGGACTGCAGCCTACCAGGGTCCTCCGTTCAAGGGATTTTCCAGGCAAGAGTACTGGAGTGGGTTGCCACTGCCTTCTTCAATGACCAACCTAGACACCATATTAAAAAGCAGAGACATTACTTTGCCAACAAAGGCCCATGTAGTCAAAACTATGGTTTTTCCAGTAGTCATGTACGGATGTGAGAGTTGGACTATAAAGAAAGCTGAGGTCGAAGAAATGATGCTTTAACTATGGTGTTGGAGAAGACTCTTGAGAGTCTCTTGGACTGCAAGAAGATCCAACCAGTCAATCATAAATGAAATTAACCCTGAATATTCATTGGAAGGACTGATGCTAAAGCTGAAACCCCCATACTTTGGCCACCTGATGCAAAGAACTGACTCACTGGAAAAGACCCTGAGAAAGATTGAAGGCAGGAGGAGAAGGGGACGAGAGAGGATGAGATGGTTGGATGGCATCACCAACTCGATGGACATGAGTTTGAGTAAGCTCCAGGGAGTTGGTGATGGACAGGGAAGCCTGGTGTGCTGCAGTCCATGGGGATGCAAAGAGTCGGACATGACTGAGAGACTGAACTGAAAGGGGATGGTATGAGTGCAGGGCATGGGTTTCTATGTTATAAAACAAGTGCTTTTCTCAAGCTCTGTTGTCCATCTTTGGTGCTTTTGCGTGTGCCTCATTACTTTCAGCAACAAATAAAGATGTATAATTAATAGGGGAAAAGGTTTTGTTTTCTTTTAAAAGTTAATTTTTGGAGCAGCACTGCTAGTGTTTTCAGCTTTAATGTACATCTTAAATTCTCGTGATGAGTATGGAAGAACTAGAGGCAAGTCCTTCTCAACAGAAGCTTGACCATTTCTTTCCTCACACAATTGGCTGTTATCTCTCAATTACAGACCTTTAGATTAAGAAACAAAGTACATGACACATCACAGAAGTGTACTACATGTGTGGTGAGTGGGAAGGGAAGGGGGAAAAGGAAAAAAAGAAAGAGAGGCAGAGAAAACAGAAGGGAGGAAAGGAAAAACTGCCTCTAAAAATACCATAATCTCTTCTATGACTCCCCAAAAACCCAGCCATGAGACCAGAAATTATTTCACCATCACGAAGCAGGAATTCAGTGGCTACTTATTGCCATGGCCTTCTTCAGATGGAGCTAAAATCCACATGAATATAATCTCCACTTACATTTGTTCTACCTGGCCCTCTCCAGAACCAGAAACAATTTCCATGGGATGCATTTTAGGCAAGTACTTTCTGTCTAGAAAAAGGATCACATCATTTTTTATAATGTATTTATGTATCTGGATTTTCAATGGCAATAAGGCTTGCGTATCTTACACATAGAGAGTACTGTATACCCAAAGTGGCTACACTATGTTCAAGGGATGAAAATGAATCATAACAAAGCTCTCCCCTTCTTTAGAACTCACATAGTGGTTGAAGAGTCAGGTTATGAGAAAAACAAACACACACACACAAAAAATACATGAGTGTATGCAAAGATACACAAAAGAAAGTACATAAAAATAATTTTGGTGAAGGGGCTCATAATGTTGAAATTCTTCACTGAAACAACAGGCCAGTGTGAGGATCTTAAATCACTGCTCTCCAAACCTCTTATGAGAGCAAAATCAGGTCAGATATTTCCATCAGGTATCAAGCAATTTGAAACAAATTGTTTCAGTTCAGGATAAAGGGAAGTGGAGTTGGAGAAATTATTCCAGAAATAGGTATGAATATAATTTACACTCAGGCGTTTGTTCTAAAAAAAGAAAAAAGTAGACATTGTGAAACTATGCTTTATTTATGTGCACTACAATTACACTAAAAGTGAACACCTCACAGGGGTAGCCAGAGCTATTTACTGCTTTGTCAGGATGAGATATTAAAACAGAGTTGCTGGTAAGTTTCAATGGAGTAGCTAAAGGCCACAGTTAATGTGAAAGTAATCATATACTTCAATTTATATCATCAAAATGGATGCCCCCAAATAATAAAGTAGGCTATGAAGTCTCTTACCTGCAATATTTAGGATTTATAAAATTATTATTATTCTGCCTAGACTTGCTAAATAGGCATTCCTTTTTGGAAGTGTTCCCCACACACATGCAATGTTCATTTTAAATAAACTGTTTAGAATAACACATTTTCTGGACATGTAAGTACATTGTGGGAAAATAAAATAAAATACGTCTATCACCCCACGGTAGGAAAAAAAAATTCATGACCAATGATAGACAAACTTCACGCCATCCAAAAACACCATTAATATCTGCCAGTAAATCCAAGGTTTGCAAGGAATGAAAAATTTGACTTCTGTCACTTTTTTTAATGTCTTCGGAAAATGGAGGTCACTATCAGTTGCAGAAGAGATATCCAATTGTGATTCACTCATTTTTTTACAAAAGAAATGCAAAATCTGCATATTATAAGAAATAATCAAAGTATAATACAGTTACTCTGGAACCATCATATCTTTGAATTTACAGATAATTATTAAAAAGGCTTTTCTTTCCTGATATTGACCTACATTTTTTCTATCAATCTGTCCTTCTGACAACCACATGTCTATATGCAATAGACACACAGACAGCGATGTATAATAGCTGTATACATATATTCAGTTGTACAATTAAAATATTCCCTTACATATGTATATACACACACACAAAAAATAAGCAAAAACACCATACATAATCCTTCCTTTCTTCTTCATGGTTATAACTAGCCCTTCCTCCTGAATTCTGTTTTAAAACTGTCAAACATGAATGCATAAACCCAGAATATGAGTCTAGTCTCAAAGCATAGGTCTCATAGAGTGGCACAATGGAGCTAATCAGTCTTCCTAGAGAGATACACTTTTAAAGTAAAATTCATGGTAAAAATGGGTAGACCCTTCTGTTAAATCTCATTGCACAAGTTATTTTTCCAGGCCAATTGTCCACTTTCACCAAATGAATCTGCACTGAGAAGCCCTTGAGAAATTCAGATTGACTCAGTCTCATAAAATTGTAGGGTTACTATATCATTGATTGTTTTGTTTTGCCCTTGCTGGACTAACATGCAACACAGACCTGATTTCAACTTTATTCTCAATAAAATTAGAAAATCAGCCAGGCATCACTTAGCTTTGATTTGTATGATGTTGCGACCTGTTTCTAATTGTTACTGATAAATTACCTATTTAGGCATGTGTTGGTGACTTCTGTCCATCCAGTGAGTCACCCTAGAAGGTAATTTTTTGTTGACAAGACATTTTACTTTATAAAGCTTACTCTACTTTCTGTGTAAGAAAAAAGAAAAAAAATTCTATTTGAAACAGAGCCAATGTCTCATTCCAGGAAGAGGGAAGGATATCAAGAGTTTCCATGGCAATCAGTTGATGAAACTAAATTAGGCAGGAAACCTCTTCAGAATGCAAAGTAGTGTTGCAAAACAGAGGGATTTGAAATAGCCAGGAAGTGTGTCACAGCAAAACGAAAGAAACAGAGATATGAATACCTCCATAATGTAAACTTTCCAACTTTAAAATAAACAACGAAAAACTTGCCTTTGTCCTGTAAAAATAAACTTCCAAACAACTGTCATCTCTCATCAAGTCCTTTGTTTCAGTTGGTTTTAGTTTTTTAAGTCTTATCTCTTGCAATCAACAGCATGTAAGAATATAAATCTAGTTGTTTATGTAGCTAGGAAAAAAATGTCTTTTACATTATTGCTGTTAAATTTAGTTTCTAACCCATTGTGATAAAACTGTACAAACTTTACAGTTCAACAGTGAGGTCAGAAGGAACACGTGAAATTTATTTTAATGCAGGAACAAAGAAGAAATAAGAAGATTCTATTAAAATTTAAAAAATAGGGCTCTTTGTGGCAGTTTATATTGATGGCTTAAAAATACCATTTTGCTTTCTGGAGCAGAATGAAAATAGAAGACATGGAATAAACCAGGGGTGCTTCATCTCCTACTAACTGCCAAAACTTCACAATAGTTTGCTTGGAAATATGATATTGACCTGGAAGAGTAACTCTTTTCAGAAGCTCTTCAGGCCACCTAAATCATCTGAAGCCTTCTTTTTCTCTTTAAGAAAAAGGTTCTGTTTTCTGAATTGTCTTTTCTGTCTCCTGAGGAAGGAGGCTGTTGTCGGAGCAAGCATTTCTAAAACAGATTTACCCAAAAAATTTTCCAATTATTTCTAAAAAAATCTATGAATCACTGGATAGTCTAATTTTAGGTTAATTCAGTACTTATTTAAATTATGGGGTTTCTTTTCATAACACATAAAATAAACTTAAGAATAAATATACATTGCAGAAGAGGAAGGTTTTATAGATTTTTATCTCCAATATCCTGGCCTTAATTTGAATGTGAGTTTTAAAGCATGATCACAATGCTTACTGTGTATAATATGAACATTGGCGGGGGCAGATGTTTTCATACCAACTGATTGATGGAATTTCTCTAGCATAACTGGGCTAAGTTTTCCCCATTTTGTTTCATTTTTTGAACTAGAAACAGCTTTATACAAGCACAGCTTTGTATAAAGGTGGTACGTCTTCATATCACACGCAGACACACACTCACACTACTATACATACAGAGAGAACATGGTTTTAAGTACAGTGCCAGTATGCAGCATGTGCCAAGGAGATGCCCACCTAAGAATGTTATCAGAAATTTGGTTCTTCTGGTCACTGGCCATTGGATCCCATCACTACCATCTTTCCGTATCTTTTCCCATTATATGTCCCAAATTGCTAATCTCACTCGTGGCAAAACATAACAAGATGCTTTTAAATCGGAGAAGGCAATGGCACCCCACTCCAGTACTCTTGCCTGGAAAATCCCATGGACGGAGGAGCCTGGTGGGCTGCAGTCCACGGGGTCGCTAGGAGTGGGACACGACTCAGAGACTTAGCTTTCACTTTTCACTTGCATGCATTGGAGAAGGAAATGGCAACCCACTCCAGTGTTCTTGCCTGGAGAATCCCAGGGACGGGGGAGCCTGGTGGGCTGCCGTCTATGGGGTCGCACAGAGTTGGACACGACTGAAGTGACTTAGCAGCATGCTTTAAAACTAATACAATTATGTAAAGTTTAAAAATAAAATAAAATTTAAAATAAATTTAAAAAAAATAAAAAATAAATACAACCTCTTAAAAATCTGCTTTAACTTGGGAAGTGATTTTCTGTAAGCTAGAAAGAAAAACCAGCAGGAGGTTGTCTTATTTGGGTTTAGCAGACAGAGACAAGGATCTGAGTGCAAGTGGTTTATTTGGGAAGTGACCTCTGGAGGAAGAGTAAGAAATGGGAAAATAAAATGAAAAAGGAAGGAAGACCCTGCTGGGGACGTGACTGAGCAGACAAACCTGGTGGGAATCTGGGCTCATCCCACTGAGATTTTTTGGTGGATTCATGTTAATGTATGGCAAAACCAATACAATATTGTAAAGTAATTAACCTCCAATTAAAATAAATAAATTTATATTTTTAAAAAATTTAAAAAAAAAGAATTTGTGCAGAACATTCCTTAGAACCAACCCAGCAACAGAAAGAAAGCTGGGGTGTTTATCCACCAGCTACCAGCCCTTATTAGTTGAGGGTGATTCCTGAGGTGTTAATTCCCTCACATCCCTGGCCTGTGCCTCTTGGACCTACCATATCCCATGGTCAGAGAATGCTCTCAGGCAGAGAGTCAGGGGACACTTCATTTATCCTGAATAGCTGAGTGACTCAGAGGGTCTTAGTGTTAGTCACTCAGTCATGTTCAATTCTTTGCAACCCCATGTACTGTAGCCAGCCAGCTCCTCCAATTGATGTCTCCAGCATTGCAGGCAGATTCTTTACCACTGAGCCATCTCAGAAGCCCCTTATAAGCTCTAGAAATCTGCTATACAACAATGTGCCTGTCATTAACAGTACCCCAGGCAGTGTTAGCATTAGTCACTCAGTCGTGTCCGACTCTGTGAGACCAGGGACTGTAGCCTGCCAAGCTCCTCTGTCCATGGAATTCTCTAGGCAAGAATACTGGAGTGGTTAGCTTTCCCTTCTCCAGGGGATCTTCCTGATCCAGGGATCAAACCTGGGTCTCTGGCACTGCATGTGGATTCTTTACCATCTAAGCCAGAGGGTCTTAAATGTTAATAATTCAGGCGTTTTCTAGTGTTAATTAGCCACAGTGTGATGTCTAGAAATGTCTCACAAAGCAGACCACGTCTTCCTTCAGTAGGACTGCATAATAAACAGTGCCTCTTTTCACATAGTCCCTGGGGACAACCACATTTTGCCCATAATAATGAACAGAGGTCATCCTGACCAAAATGTCTGAATATATCTGAAGAGAGCTCTTTAACTCTGAGTTATATTTAAATGTAACAAAATGAAAGGAGACACAATGCGGAATGAAAGCTGTGTAATGTGTCCTGTACTGCTACTGCTAAGTCACTTCAGTCGTGTCCAACTCTGTGTCCAACTCTGCGACCCCATAGACGGCAGCCCACAAGGCTTCCTCATCCCTGGGATTCTCCAGGCAAGAACACTGGAGTGGGTTGCCATTTCCTTCTCCAATGCATGAAAGTGAAAAGTGAAAGGGAAGTCGTTCAGTCGTGTCCGACACTTAGCAACCCCATGGACTGCAGCCCACCAGGCTCCTCCATCCATGGGATTTTCCAGGCAAGAGTACTGGAGTGGGGTGCCATTGCCTTCTCCACCTGTATTACTAACTTGTACATAAATACATATCCAAACATTTAAACGAGTGCAGGGTTCAGTCATGCTATTAACTTCTAAATTCTTTCATTAAAGCAATCAGTGAAACTGGTTTCACTATCTATCTGGTCCTTTCTGCTATCTTTTTTTTTTTTCTTAACTCTGTCCTCACACATTTCAAGGTGCTTGTGTTCTTCGATGGAAGACAACAGAATGGCTGCTTCTTTGATGCAGAACTCTTAATAACAACTTCAGAGAAAGCTGTTTCCATTTATTTTTACTGAAAACACACAAACTCTTTTCAACACTATCCCTAAAGATACTGCTTTTCTTTGAGTGCATTTTTTCTCAAAATACTTGCTGTTTTCTGTGTCTTAAGAATGACAATTCTTTATTCACAGAGCATTGCAATTCCCAACTCCATCTTTCTGATATACCCAAGATCATCAATGAGAAGAATTTTTTCCTACTTTGGCTTTCACTGGAGAAGGCAATTTTCCAACATTTTACCTCCACATGCAGAAGTTTTTAAATTCTGGAGCATTTTCTATGAGTCAGTAATCTACAATCTGTCTAATAATGCCCTTGGAGTTAGCTGCCTGAGGTTTTACTATAACAACTTCATACTCACTGATTTGTAGGAGAGGCTAGCATTAAAGAAGAGACACTGAAGAAATGATTTTATTTCTTTGGGCTCACCTAAAACCAGGACTTGAAAGTTATCAAAATATAATATCTGAGATTAGCAAATAAAAAAGCAATATACAGTGAAAGATGAGATGGTAGGACTTGAAGCCCAAGTTTGTGACTTCCCAGCGACTGACTCAAGGCATGTTGTTAAGTTCTAACTACCTCGCCTCATCTAACAAGTGCAGAATTGTCACCTATGTCACAGGGTGTGTGGTGGCTCTAAATTGGACAGCCAAGACAAAGTGTGCCCCATGGCATCCTTTTACAGCTCTCAGCAAACATTAGCTCCCTTCCTCCAAAGTTTCATTTGTGAAAAATATGAGCTCAAGGACTAGAAGACAAATGTTCAGTTCAATAGGAATGGAATTTAGTGCTTTTTCACACTGTGATACATCACTGAAAATTTATCTTCATGCCGCATTCTATTCGGAGGGCAATGTACATTTCCTTTTCTAAATGCCATTAATCAGCATATCTTTGCTTGTTTCTAAATAAATGAATCTTAAAGTTCCCTTTAAATAGTAATAAGACAGGTGGCTGGCATAAATCATAAATCTGGATGAAGGCTTAAAGGATATATTAATCAGGCTTGCCATTACTAGAAGGGAGAATAAAGAAAACTGTAAATAAATTGCTCTGAAATCAAATGACCCACCTGGAATTGCAACTGGAGGAATCTAGGAAAAAGATAAAAGTTTTGTTTAAGTACCAGCGATCACACTGCTTTCTTTTCATGCTTCCTCTACCAGATCTGCCACATACAATGAGAGACACAAATATTATATGCTTGGAAATGTAAATACTATCAGGCATGCCTTCCTTTTCTCTTTGAGTGTTCTTTTAAAGGGCTTGACTGAATGGCTAAATTTGAGAATGAACAACTCTATTAACTCACCTCTTTACTACTTAGTCTGGAATAATTAGATAGAAGATATTAATATCTTTAGTTTTTAGCAGAAAAAATAATATACAGAATTGATGGAGGAGTTTTGCAATATAGTTGTAGGAGAAGGGGATTCAAGGGAGCGCAACAATTTCCCCCCACATTACAGGCAAATTCACCACGCTTAGAGGGACTAAATAATCTGACTGAAGTCACAAAACTAGCAAGAGACAAAACAAGGATTTTAACAAGGTCTGTTAAACCTCAAGAAAAAGTAGTTTAAATGTATTGAGAGCCTACCATATACCAGTCACTCTGCTTAGGAAGTTACCTGCATTATCTAAAACCCTCCACAACAGTTCGTTTTCAAAATAACATTTCCTAAAAATTAATATGTGCATAATAGGAAACCAAAAAAAAGTCATTCATAATAATAAGTAGTGTACGATTTGATGTGTCCTTCTAGGTCTCACTCAGGTACTTATACAACTAACCATCCATTTAACTTATATGCAGAGTACATCATGAGAAAGGCTGGGCTGGAAGAAGCACAAGCTGTAATCAAGATTACTGGGAGAAATATCAATAACCTCAGATATACAGATGACACCAGACTTATGGCAGAAAGTGAAGAGGAACTAAAAACCCTCTTGATGAAAGTAAAAGAGGAGAGTGAAAAAGTTGGCTTAAAGCTCAATATTCAGAAAATGAAGATCATGGCATCTGGTCCCATCACTTCATGACAAATAGATGGGGAAACAGTGGAAACGGTGTCAGACTTTATTTTTTGGGCTCCAAAAATCACTGCAGATGGTGACTGCAGCCATGAAATTAAAAGACACTTACTCCTTGGAAGGAAAGTTATGACCAAGCTAGATAGCATATTCAAAAGCAGAGACATTACTTTGCCAACAAAGGTCCGTCTAGTCAAGGCTATGGTTTTTCCAGTGGTCATGTATGGATGTGAGAGTTGGACTGTGAAGAAAGCTGAGCGCCAAAGAATTGATGCTTTTGAACTGTGGTGTTGGAGAAGACTCTTGAGAGTCCCTTGGACTGCACGGAGGTCCAACCAGTCCATTCTAAAGGAGACCAGTCCTGGCTGTTCATTGGAAGGACTGATGCTGAAGCTGAAACTCCAATACTTTGGCCACTTGACGTGAACAGTTGACTCATTGGAAAAGACCCTGATACTAGGACGGATTGGGGGAAGGAGGAGTAGGGGACGACAGAAGATGAGATGGCTGGATGGCATCACTGACTTGATGGACGTTGAGTTTGGGTAAACTCTGGGAGTTGGTGATGGACAGAGAGGTCTGGCGTGCTGCAATTCATGGGGTCACAAAGAGTCGGACACGACTGAGTGACTGAACTGAGCTGAACTGAAGATCATACAATTATGAATTATACTCTTTCACAATTCATCAATAATTACCAGTTCAAAGTCCCAAAGCTATGAGTATTTTGATAACAAAGAATACATTACACCAACTCAATCAGTTCTGTATGGTAGGTATTCTTATTCCTCTTCCATAATTAAAAAAACTGTGGCCTACCCATTGCCCCAAACTAGCTACAGTGCAGGCCTAAACTAAAATTCAAATATGTTGGCTATGAAATTCTGTTTTCACCCACTCCTGCCTAGGAATTACACATATTATAGTCTAGAGATATTAGTATCTCAATAAATATCGATTATCTCATCTCTCTGTCATTCCAATATCTCAATTGTGCTGATGTTTCCATCTTGAATTTATTCTGAGTCCCTCAACAAAGATGGGTAACTAATGATTAATTTGTGACCAAATAATGACAGAAGTCATTAATAATAGAAAGAATTCTATTAATAACAGAAATCACTAATAATAGAAAATAATGAAGAAAAAAAATATAGCAAGTTAGTCCCAGTCCTGACTTTTACTAACAGATAACTCTGACAGCATCCATGCAAATACAATAACCAATCAGCAGCATACTGTGTATACAAGTAACTTATAGAAAAGGAGCAGCCTATCCTGAGATCATAGACCAAAAAAAGGGACAAATTCAATACAGAATGATATTATGTGAACGTAGTTCAAATTTTAAGCTTTCATTTCCATTATTCAGTTCTATGGCTTAATACAGCCAAGTAGCTTATTTATTAAAAGTATGACTTACTAGAGGCTTCCCTGAGAGCTCAGCAGGTAAAAAAATCCACCTGCAATTCATGAGATGCTGGAGACATGGGTTTAATTCCTGGGTCAGGAAGATCCCTGGAAGAGGAAATAGCAACTTACTCCAGTATTCTTGCCTGAAAAATTAGACAAAGGCATAGATAAGATTCTTCATAACTTAATGATGCGCAATACAATATGGTGACACGATTAGTTTCAAAGTGATTATTCCACACTTTGGCTAATTTTAAATCCTGAACCTGGAGGACGAATATCTGAAATTCCTATGAAAATCAATAATCTTCCAGAAATGGTTTAACTATGTCCTATTACTAACATTAAACATCGAAAATAATGTCATGAGCCGTGATACATTTATTTACCACTATGTAGCAGGACTGGGATGAGGCTAATACTGGGCAAAGTAGGACTATTTAATTAGCACATCTACATACAGAAATAACTCCTTCTTGAAAGCACTTTTTAAATACATTTGTGTTACTACATTTTAAAAAAGGAAGTAAGCAATTTTCCTTCATTGTGTATTTATCATTCTCTTTTCTCCAAAACTTTGGTCATTCAACACATTATGAAATCATTCCGTTTATATTACCACCATTCTAATGTATCTTTGAATAGGATAGTTTAAATAAATTTTAGATTAATTGTTTTGGGTTTAATTTATGAAATGGGCTTAATTTCTGCTAAGGGGTTAACTTGATCAAATGAACAAGAATTTTGAGTTTACTTTTTGTAACCCCTCACTTTATATTGTCGCTGTTGTTCAAGCTCTCAGTCGTGTCCAACTCTTTGTGATCCCATGGACTGCAGCACTCCAGGCTTCCCTGTTTTTCACCATCTCCTGGAGCTTGCTCAAACTCATGTTCATTGGGTCAGTGATGCCATCCAACCATTCTCATCCCCTTCTTCTGCCTTCAATCTTTTCCAGCATCAGGGTCTTTTCCAATGAGTCAGTATTTCGCATCAGGTGGCCAAAGTATTGGAGCTTCAGTTTTAGCATCAGTCCTTCCAACGAATATTCCGTTTCAGCATCAGTCCTTCCAACGAATATTCTGGGTTGATTTCCTTTAGGATTGAGTGATTTGATCTCCCTGCTGTCTAAGGGGCTCTCAAGTGTCTTCTCCAACACCACAGTTCAAAAGCAACAATTCTGTGGTGTTCAACTTTCTTTATGGTCCAACTCTCACATTTGTACATGACCACTGGAAAAACCATAGCCTTGACTAGACGGACCTTTGTTGGCAAAGTAATGTCTCTGCTTTTTAATATGCTGTCTAGGTTGGTCATAGCTTTTCTTCCAAGGAGCAAGCATCTTTTAATTAAATGGCTATAGTCACCATCTGCAGTGATTTTGGAGCCTAAGAAAATAAAGTCTGTCACTGTTTCCATTGTTTCTCCATCTATTTTCCATGAAGTCATTGGACCAGATGCCATAATGTTCATTTTTCGAATGTTGAGTTTTAAGCCAGCTTAACACTCTCCTCTGTCACCTTCATCTAGAGGCTCTTTAGTTCCTCTTTCCTTTCTGCCATAAGGGTGGTATCACCTGCATGTCTGAGGTTATTGATATTTCAAAAAGCATGGTATTGGCACAAAAACAAACTCATAGATCACTGGAACATAATAGACAGTCCATAAATAGAAACTAACACATTTGTGGTCAATTAATCCATGCCAAAGAGGCAAGAATACAACACAGAAGAGACAGTCTCTTCAACAAGTGGTGCTGGCAAAACTGGACAGCTACACGTAAAACAGTGAGATTAGAACATTCTCTCACACCACGTGCAAAAAACATGTACAAATAAATTTTAAATGGCTTAAGGACTTACATCTCCTACATTTAAGGACATCTTAAAACTCGCAGAAGAGAACATAGCCAGAATACTTTTGACAAATTGTTTTTAAGGATCAGTCTCCTAAGGCAAAAGAAATAAAACCAAAATTAAACAAATGGCACATAATCAAACTTAAAAGCTTCCGTACAGCAAAGGAAGCCATCCACAAAACTAAAAGACAACCCCTACAGAATGGGAGAAAACATTTGCAAATGATGCAACTAGCGAGGGGTTAATATCCAAAATATACAAACAACTCAAAAACCAAAACAAATAAACAAGCAACCAATCAAAAATTGGGCAGAAGACCTGGGCAGACATTTTTCCAAAGAAGATATACAGATGGCTAACACTCACATGAAAAGATGTTCAACATTGCTAGTTACTGGAGAAATGCAAATCAAAATAATGAGATACCACATAATGCTTGTTAGAATGGCTACAATCATCAAAAAACCTACAAATAACAAATGTTAGAGAGGATGTGGAGAACAGGGAGCCCTTGTACACTGTTCGTGGGAATGTAAACCGGTGCAGCCATTATGGAAAGCTGTATGGAGATTCCTCAAAATTGTGAATCACTATGTTCTATACCTGAAACTTACATAATATTGTACATCAACTATACCTCGGTTTTTAAAAATAAAAGAACAGCTTAAAAATAGAACATGGAAGAGGAAGGAGGCAAGCGTAACACAGAGCAGTCATCAGATGGTGGTGGAAAAGAATGGGGACAAAATGAGTTCCGTTAAGCCCATGCATCCTAAACAGAAAATCTTCACTCGGTTTTCCAATAACCATGCTTACAATGAATTAACTTGCAGATCTTCAAGTTGACTTGACTGAGACTGGGCAGTTGCCACACTGCAAGCTCCTTCAGTTTCTGGTCATTTCCATTGAAATAGAGAGGAAAGGAAAGTGGCTGACAGAGCCACTCTTCCCAGCCGTAGTCACGTCAGCTGGGGCTAGAGAAGGGAATGTGGGAAGTTTTCTGATTTTTCCGTAGAAAAAGACTTAGTGTCAGCAGCTTTCTCTCTAATCTCTTTCTCCTTTGCAAACACCCCTCTCTTCCCATCCCCTTTCAGATGCAGGGAAACATTTGCCCTACAATTTAAATAACTTAACAACAATGTAAATAACAGATACTCGTTTTCACGAGAGTGATTTTAAGCTGTACCTCAGGCCAGCTTCTCAAAATTATAATTCACTTGGCTGATGTTACAGAAGAAACCTTGGAGGTGAAGGAGAACAAGAAATGAGAGTCGGACAGAACACGGAGGGTGGAACAAATACCCTAGGATTTCCAGAGGTTCAGAGAGCGCACTGTCAGAACGTCTACTGGTACGTAGTCAGGGTCCATTCTCAAAGGGGAAAGTTGCAGGAAGTCTCATCCCCTGGGAACTTCAAAATCCTGTCAGCTGGTGGGCAGGGACAGGAGCTGAGGTCTCATCCCTCCCCTGGAAGGCCAGGCAGTCACCCAGTCTGTTACATGGATGTGTTTTGCCGGAGGCAAGTCACAGCTGAGGACAAAAATGCTAAAGTCAGGATTGTTCCTATAACTTTCCACACAGCATCCTCATCAGGGTGATTCCAGGAATCCCTGGGGACAGCAATCCAGGGATGCTCAAGTCCATGATATAAAATGAATACAGTTGCCCCTCCTTACCTGTGGATGTGGAAATTCATTAACTGAAGGGTGGGGAAGGGGCATAGGGGACAGTGCTGAGGGGCAACAGAATATTCCACAAAAGTCCTAAAATGCAGTGGCGGTGTTTTCCCCAGTACTACCCCAGAGCAAGATTTTGAAGTACGTGGAAGAGAAAAGGACAACAGTTTGGTTGATCAAGACTTTGCCTCAGTCATATTTCAGTCATACTTCCTTTTGGAGACATGGAAGTCTTTAGGGTAATACTCTATTTACAATATAAATCTGATTTTCCTTATTAGCTATTCAGCTTTTTCTTGACAAATTAACATTTGATACTTGATAATTCTATTTAGAGACTTTGTTAAGGGGAAAACAGCCCTCTATAAATGACTAAATTCCCTATGCTTACCTCAGACATAATTATTTGACAGAAGGTACAGATTGCTTTGGTATTTTGGTAAATGGGATTAAGGTTTGTAGGATTCTCTCTCTCATGAACAAGAAAATAGCTGAGGGCAAATGAGTTGAATAGAAGGCTCTTTTGAAATACTGAGTGCCCAGGAAATAGCTCTCCTGCCGTACTGAAAATTTCCTTTTTGGCTTTTCTTTGCAGACTTCGGTTCTACAGAGATGTATTCTGATACAGAAAAATAGCACTCTATTTCTTATCTCAGACTACATCTCTAAGCAGGGCTGAACAGAAAGAATTCTAATGCCACTTCCTGTCTCCCTGCGTTAGCTCTAATACTTCGGTGCTGACCGCAAAATAGATGGTGTAGATTATAAAGCACCAGCTAGTGGAGGCCAGTGGATCCTGTTTCAGTTTGAAACAGCAAAATGCCACTAATCCAATTAAGAAAGTTCAGCTTCCCAGGGCACTGAAAGAAAATGTCTCTCAGGAGAGATTTGAATGTGATAGAATTAAGGCTTGATCCTCTCCAGTACATTTTGTGGACCTGTTAGTCAGGAAAATAATTAGAGATCATCAAAAAACCATATATATGTGCAAATGTGTTTACAAGAAATTTGATAAAGCATTGTTTTCCCCACCGTCTTGTGAACTAAGAGCATTGCCACATACATATCTTCACGTGTGGTTTTCTACTCCCTCAGGTTTTCTTGTTAAAACCATATGCTAACACTTAACCCAGAACTTACCTCTTTTGTGAAAATTTTCCCAGTCTAGGATTTTAAAATTTATTCTACTTCCTACTTCCTATAATAACCACTGCATGCTACTGTTTACCTCATCATTTGCAAGTTACTATTCACTCATTCATTCACTTACCTAGTCAACACATATGTATTCAAAGCTCACACTGGGCTGGTCATTACACTACTTCCTAGATACACAGTGGTGATGAAAACAGAGGCAGTACTGTAAGACCTTAAACTGTGCAAAGTTCTAGCCAAACAAACACAACACCACGGGGTTGGAGAGGAAGACATGGGACAGGTAATTAAACTGGGTGATCAGGCAAGGCGGGTGATGATGAACATCTGTCCCTAGGGGCTGCCCAATATCCTGTGAATACCCTCCCTACATTGGTTTTCTGCACTAGGAAAATAGCCCTCTTAAGCTGGAAATGAAAACCCTACCACATAGGACAATAAAACTGTTGTGTATCTTCAGATTCCTTCAACTGCCTGCTTCCTTCAGAAGGTGGTCCCCAGTTTTGGGCTGTGTCATCCCTGAGATGCAGCTCTGGCCTATACGGTCCACATCAAACCCTCCCCTCATTCCTACGTTAAAGACAAAAGTTATACCTCCTGCTGGGGCAGTCATCTTACAATCCTGAGATAACATAAGAATACTCACAAAGACAAAATGCACACAAGGACTCATACATACACTGTTTTTAGAGTCACCAAGGTCTAAAACAGAACCTATACCATAACAAGTGTATAAAGAAGTATTTAACAAATGAGATTACCCACTTGCACAAAGAGAGGATATGGCAATAATTTCTAGAAAATGCTTTATGCTGTATTTGAGATAAGATTCGGGAAAATTGTCAGCCCAGTTGAACACTTTCTAAAATCTCCACAAATTTAGCAATTACTGAAACTTCCCATAAATTTCAAGTTAAGATCTCTACTCTCTAGGTAGCGTAGTAAACCTCAAGATTTAACTTTAGACCCCACTAACACCAACCCAGGGAGAAGGCAATGGCACCCCACTCCAGTATTCTTGTCTGGAAAATTCCATGGACAGAGAAGCCTGGTGGGCTGCAGTCCATGGGGTCGCTAAGAGTCGGACACGACTGAGAGACTTCACTTTCACTTTTCACTTCCATGCACTGGAGAAGGAAATGGCAACCCACTCCAGTGTTCTTGCCTGGAGAATCCCAGGGACAGGGGGGCCTGGTGGGCTGCCGTCTATGGGGTTGCACAGAGTTGGACATGACTGAAGCGACTTAGCAGCAGCAGCAGCAACACCAACCCACAGACATCAGATTTACTCTCTTAGCCAAGGTAGCAAGTAGAGAGAGATCGTTCCTTCTCTTATGCCAGTGAGGGAAGCATGGCTGCCTAATGTGAGCAGGTTCATGGAGCAGTAAATCAGAGTTAAGTCACTGGCTGACATTATTTATCTTAGCAGTTTCTTGAGGAAATGAATGCTTGAAGTCCAAGTTCCCCAAATGAAGCTCTGCCATAAGTATTTATCAGTATCAATTCAGTTCAGTTCAGTCACTCAGTCATGTCCGACTCTTTGCGACCCCATGAATTGCAGCACACCAGACCTCTCTGTCCATCATCAACTCCCGGAGTTCACTCAAATGAGATGGCCATCCAGCCATCTCATCCTCTGTCCTCCCCTTCTCCTCCTGCCCCCAATCCCTTCCAGCATCAGAGTCTTTTCCAATGAGTCAACTCTTTGCATGAGATGGCCAAAGTACTGGAGTGTCAGCTTTAGCATCATTCCTTCCAAAGAACACCCAGGACTGGTCTCCTTTAGGATGGACTGGTTGGATCTCCTTGCAGTCCAAGGGACTCTCAAGAGTCTTCTCCAACACCACAGTTCAAAAGCATCAATTCTTCAGCCCTCGGCTTTCTTCACAGTCCAACTCTCACATCCATACATAACCACTGGAAAAACCATAGCCTTGACTAGATGGACCTTTGTTGGCAAAGTAATGTCTCTGCTTTTGAATATGCTATCTAGTATACTTCCATATAAAAATGTTGCCCATTGGTATGCTCTGTCTATATAACTAGAATACATTTCAATTACTGATTATTTGTTATTTCAGCCAAACTTCTTTTAAACTGATATTGCTTTGGAGATCAGTCTCCCATTTTATATTTTGTCCCTTTTCACTGTACTTGAATAATGCATGAGTGGAATAGTGGAAGTTTTTTTTTTTTTAACTCAATTTCCCGCTATTTACATGTAGGAGAACGAATAAACCAAGGGAAAATATTTTTCTTTTTTAATTGACACCTTTGAGATTTTCCTCTCTAGCATTCTCTGAAATTAAGTTAGTTCATTCCAACAGACACCAGAGAGAAAAAAACATTCTTGTCATTAAGACAAGAAAATATGCACATAAAATTAATCGTGAAAACGTACTCATGGTTATACGGGTTAGCCCAGTCCAAGAACCAATATTCCATTTGGTCTCGCCCATAAAGTCAATGTCTGGGGAAAAAAACTAATAATTGAAATTCTAATTCATGTTTTCTGGTACAGTAGAGCACTTTTTTTAAAACAGCTTATGCTAATTACATTCAGATGCATTAACATTATGATATTATTAAAAGTGAGAGGAAGAAGACAAGTCAAATTCCATTATCACAAATGAGGTTTTATGTTTCCATGCTAGAACAGTTAGCTTCTTCATTACACAAAACTGTCATATAAATGATGAGCTAAATTCCAGGACAGAGGTGGAGCTTATCACCAAAATGACTGAGACAATGATGTCCCATTGAACTGTTTACTGAATAGGCTTATGAAAATTATGTATTAGGACTCACAACTAAAATATAGTATGCCATATAGAATAACTAATGAGTTATATAAAATGTAGACTAGTACAAGTCTAGTAGTAATATGATATTCTATTTATACACTGTAGTAAAAAAAAAAAATAGAATAATGTCACTAGAAACTGTATCCCACACCGGAGAAAAAAATATCAAAGGAGATGAGCTCACACAGAGATACATATACTCAAGCAAAGCCCTTTTTGAGAAGTGCTAAAACTAAAGCATTCGATTTTTCAATAAAAATTCTACCACTTTGCCTTGTCCCTTTAAGGCTCACTCAGTTCTGAACGAATCTATGTCATCTAGATAACCATTATGTTGTTGTTGTCGTTTAGTCGCTAAGTTGTATCCAGCTGTTTTGTGACCCTATAGACTCTAGCCCACCAAGCTCCTCTGTCCATGGGATTTCTCAAGCAAGAATACTGGAGTGGGTTGCCATTTATTTCTCCAGGACCCAAGGATTGAACTTGCATCTTCTGCATTGGCAGGTGGGTTCTTTACCACTGAGCCACCAGTATAGCATCATCAGATCAGATCAGATCAGATCAGTCGCTCAGTCGTGTCTGACTCTTTGCGACCCCATGAATCGCAGCACGCCAGGCCTCCCTGTCCATCACCAACT
>NW_011495039.1:5415232-5417138 GCF_000754665.1 Bison bison bison | reverse complement strand
GCCTTTCTTTGGGATTGGAATGAAAACTGACCTTTTCCAGTCCTGTGGCCACTGCTGAGGTTTCCAAATTTGCTGGCATATTGAATACAGCACTTTCACAGCATCATCTTTCAGGATTTGGAATAGCTCTACTGGAATTCCATCACCTCCACTAGCTTTGTTCGTAGTGATGCTTTCTAAGGCCCACTTGACTTCACATTCCAGGATGTCTGGCTCTAGGTCAGTGATCACACCATCGTGATTAATTGGGTCATGAAGATCTTTTTTGTACAGTTCTTCTGTGTATTCTTGACATCTCTTCTTAATATCTTCTGCTTCTGTTAGGTCCATACCATTTCTATCCTTTACCAAGCTCATCTTTGCAAGAAATGTTCCTTTGGTATCTCTGATTTTCTTGAAGAGATACCTAGTCTTTCCCATTCTGTTGTTTTCCTCTATATCTTTGCATTGATCGCTGAAGAAGGCTTTCTTATCTCTTCTTGCTATTCTTTGGAACTCTGCATTCGGATGTTTGTATCTTTCCTTTTCTCCTCTGCTTTTTGCTTCTCTTCTTTTCACAGCTATTTGTAAGGCCTCCCCAGACAGCCATTTTGCTTTTTTGCATCTCTTTTCTATGGGAATGGTCTTGATCCCTGTCTCCTGTACAATGTCACGAACCTCATTCCATAGTTCATCATAGCATCATACACTATGCAAAAATGAAAGATGACTAGGTTTCCACATAGAGCCTATGAGTCTTGGCCTTATGTTCTGTTTTTAACTATGTAAGGCAGCTGTTAGAAAGTCTTGTGTTATTAAACTGCATTGTATTAGGACAACTTTCCAACTGCTCTATGTCTATGTATGTGATACAAACAATACAAGCACGAAACTGTATAGTCAGGTATATTTTATGACAGACACTATATATGGAAAGGGGGGAAAGAGGATTTAGGGCAATGGTAGGACCTGAGTTGGATCTTGAAGGGTAGTTAGGATGTAAAAAGGTTTAGCAAAGACAAACAGCCAATTTGTTTAACTTGATTAATATATACAACAGAACGTTACCCAGCTATAAAACAGAATGAAATAATTTCATAAGCAGGAACATGGAGGACCTAGAGGACCTAGAGATTCTCACACAAAGTGAAATAAGCAAGAAAAAGACAAGCATCATATGATATCACATAGGTGTGAAATCTAAAAAAAAAATACAGATGAACTCATTTATAGAACAGAAATAGACAAACATAGAAATCAAACTATGGTTACCAAAGGG
The DNA here is from genome assembly GCF_000754665.1 of Bison bison bison. Lineage (NCBI taxonomy): Eukaryota > Metazoa > Chordata > Mammalia > Artiodactyla > Bovidae > Bison > Bison bison. The sequence goes on along the minus strand of NW_011495039.1, from coordinate 5,415,880 downwards.
GTAAGTGGGGGATGGATAAATTAGGAGTCTGGGATTAATATATACACACTATTATATATAAAAATGGCAGAAAGTGAAGGGGAACTAAAGAGCCTCTTGATGGTAGTGAAAGAAGAGAGTGAAAAAGCTGGTTTAAAACTCAACATGCAAAAAAACAAAGATCATGGCATCCAGTTCCACCACCTCCTGGCAAACAGATGGTTAAACAATGGAAATAGTGACAGACTGTTTTCTTGGGCTAAAAAATCACTGTGGACAGTAACTGCAACCATGAAATTAAAAGACACTTGCTCCTTGGAAGAAAAACTATGGCAAACCCATATGGCAAATAGAGCATATTAAAAAGCAGAGACATGGGAGGGAGGAGCCAAGATGGCGGAGGAGTAGGACGGGGACAACACTTTCTCCCCCACAAATTCATCAAAAGAGCATTTAAACGTCGAGTAAAATCCACAAAACAACTTCTGAACGCCGGCAGAGGACATCAGGCACCCAGAAAAGCAACCCAACTCTTCGAAAGGAGAGAGAAGAAATACAGCTCCACCCACCAGAACACCAACACAAGCTTCCCTAACCAAGAAACCTTGACAAGCCACCTGTACAAACCCACACACAGTGAGGAAACGCCACAATAAAGAGAACTCCACA
>NW_011495039.1:5414818-5415132 GCF_000754665.1 Bison bison bison | reverse complement strand
GACAGAGGAATACCCAGCAGATAAAGGAACAGGATAAATGCCCACCAAACCAAACAAAAGAGGAAGAGATAGGGAATCTACCTGATAAAGAATTCCGAATAATGATAGTGAAATTGATCCAAAATCTTGAAACTAAAATGGAATCACAGATAAATAGCCTGGAGACAAGGATTGAGAAGATGCAAGAAAGGTTTAACAAGGACCTAGAAGAAATAAAAAAGAGTCAATATATAATGAATAATGTAGTAAAAGAAATTAAAAACACTCTGGAGGCAACAAATAGTAGAATAACAGAGGCAGAAGATAGGATTAGT
>NW_011495039.1:5414192-5414718 GCF_000754665.1 Bison bison bison | reverse complement strand
AGACATACTTAAAGTGATGAAAGAAAATAACCTACAGCCCAGATTATTGTACCCAGCAAGGATCTCATTCAAATATGAAGGAGAAATCAAAAGCTTCTCAGACAAGCAAAAGCTGAGAGAATTCTGCACCACCAAACCAGCTCTCCAACAAATACTAAAGGATTTTCTCTAGACAGAAAACACAAAAACAATGTATAAACTCGAACCCAAAACAATAAAGTAAATGGCAACGGGATCATACTTATCAGTAATTACCTTAAATGTAAATGGGTTGAATGCCCCAACCAAAAGACAAAGACTGGCTGAATGGATAAAAAAACAAGACCCCTACATATGTTGTCTACAAGAGACCCACCTCAAAACAAGGGACACATACAGACTGAAAGTGAAGGGCTGGAAAAAGATTTTTCATGCAAATAGGGACCAAAAGAAAGCAGGAGTAGCAATACTCATATCAGATAAAATAGACTTTAAAACAAAGGCTGTGAAAAGAGACAAAGAAGGTCACTACATAATGATCAAAGGA
>NW_011495039.1:5412729-5412946 GCF_000754665.1 Bison bison bison | reverse complement strand
TGCAAAAATCCTTAACAAAATTCTAGCAATCAGAATCCAACAACACATTAAAAAGATCATAAACCATGATCAAGTGGGCTTTATCCCAGGGATGCAAGGATTCTTCAATATCCGCAAATCAATCAGTGTAATACACCACATTAACAAATTGAAAAATAAAAACCATATGATTATCTCAATAGATGCAGAGAAAGCCTTTGACAAAAATTCAACATCC
>NW_011495039.1:5410719-5412109 GCF_000754665.1 Bison bison bison | reverse complement strand
CATTATCCTCAATGGTGAAAAATTGAAAGCATTTCCTCTAAAGTCAGGAACAAGACAAGGGTGCCCACTTTCACCATTACTATTCAACATAGTTTTGGAAGTTTTGGCCACAGCAATCAGAGCAGAAAAAGAAATAAAAGGAATCCAAATTGGAAAAGAAGAAGTAAAACTCTCACTATTTGCAGATGACATGATCCTCTACATAGAAAACCCTAAAGATTCCACCAGAAAATTACTAGAAATAATCAATGACTATAGTGAAATTGCAGGATATAAAATCAACACACAGAAATCCCTTGCATTCCTATACACTAATAATGAGAAAACAGAAAGAGAAATTAAGGAAACAATTCCATTCACCATTGCAACGGAAAGAATAAAATACTTAGGAATATATCTACCTAAAGAAACTAAAGACCTATATATAGAAAACTATAAAACACTGGTGAAAGAAATCAAAGAGGACACTAACAGATGGAGAAATATACCATGTTCATGGATTGGAAGAATCAATATAGTAAAAATGAGTATAGTACCCAAAGCAATTTATAGATTCAACGCAATCCCTATCAAGCTACCAACAGTATTCTTCACAGAGCTAGAACAAATAATTTCACAATTTGTATGGAAATACAAAAAACCTCAAATAGCCAAAGCGATCTTGAGAAAGAAGAATGGAACTGGAGGGATCAACCTACCTGACTTCAGGCTCTACTACAAAGCCACAGTCATCAAGACAGTATGGTACTGGCACAAAGACAGAAATATAGATCAATGGAATAAAATAGAAAGCCCAGAGATAAATCCACACACCTATGGACACCTTATCTTTGACAAAGGAGGCAAGAATATACAATGGATTAAAGACAATCTCTTTAACAAGTGGTGCTGGGAAATCTGGTCAACCACTTGTAAAAGAATGAAACTAGAACACTTTCTAACACCATTCACCAAAATAAACTCAAAATGGATTAAAGATCTCAATGTAAGACCAGAAACTATAAAACTCCTAGAGGAGAACATGGGCAAAACACTCTCCAACATACATCACAGCAGGATCCTCTATGACCCACCTCCCAGAATATTGGAAATAAAAGCAAAAATAAACAAATGGGACCTAATTAACCTTAAAAGCTTCTGCACATCAAAGGAAACTATTAGCAAGGTGAAAAGACAGCCTTCAGAATGGGAGAAAATAATAGCAAATGAAGCAACTGACAAACAACTAATCTCAAAAATATACAAGCAACTCCTACAGCTCAACTCCAGAAAAATAAACGACCCAATCAAAAAATAGGCCAAAGAACTAAATAGACATTTCTCCAAAGAAGACATACAGATGGCTAACAAACACATGAAAAGATGCTCAACATCACTCATTATCAGGGAA
>NW_011495039.1:5403284-5410619 GCF_000754665.1 Bison bison bison | reverse complement strand
AAAGGGAACCCTCTTACACTGTTGGTGGGAATGCAAACTAGTACAGACACTATGGAGAACAGTGTGGAGATTCCTTAAAAAACTGGAAATAGAACTGCCTTATGATCCAGCAATCCCACTGCTGGGCATACACACTGAGGAAACCAGAAGGGAAAGAGACATGTGTACCCCAATGTTCATCGCAGCACTGTTTATAATAGCCGGGACATGGAAGCAACCTAGATGTCCATCAGCAGATGAATGGATAAGAAAGCTGTGGTACATATACACAATGGAGTATTACTCAGCCATTAAAAAGAATACATTTGAATCAGTTCTAATGAGGTGGATGAAACTGGAGCCTATTACACAGAGTGAAGTAAGCCAGAAGGAAAAACATAAATACAGTATACTAACACATATATATGGAATTTAGAACGATGGTAACAATAACCCGGTGTACGAGACAGCAAAAGAGACACTGATGTATGGAACAGTCTTATGGACTCTGTGGGAGAGGGAGAGGGTGGGAAGATTTGGGAGAATGACATTGAAACATGTAAAATATCATGTAAGAAACGAGTTGCCAGTCCAGGTTCGATACACGATACTGGATGCTTGGGGCTAGTGCACTGGGACGACCCAGAGGGATGGTATGGGGAGGGAGGAGGGAGGAGGGTTCAGGATGGGGAACACATGTATACCTGTGGCGGATTCATTTTGATATTTGGCAAAACTAATACAATTATGTAAAGTTTAAAAATAAAATAAAATTAATTAAATAAATAAAAAGCAGAGACATTTCTTTGCTGACAAAGGTCCATATAGTCAAAACTATGGTTTTTCCAATAGTCATGTACAAACGTGAGAGTTGGACCATAAAGAAGGCTGAGTGCCGAAGAACTGTTATTTCAAACCACAGTGCCAGAGAAAACGCTTAAGAGACCCCTGAGGATAGCAAGGATATCCAACCAGTCCATCCTAAAGGAAATCAGTCCTGAATATTCATTGGAAGGACTGAAGCAGAAGCTGAAGCTCCAATACTTTGGCCACTTGATGCAAAAAGCCAACTCATAGGAAAAGACCTGATGCTCGGAAAGACTGAAGGCAGGAGAAGGGGGAGACAGAGGATGAGATGGTCGGATGGCATCACTGACTCAATGGACATGAGTTTGAGCAAACTTGAGGAGATAGTGAAGGACAGGGAAGCCTGGCTTGCTGCAGTCCATGTGTTGCAAAGAATCAGACATGACTGAGAGACTGAACAACAACAGCAGCAGTATATAAACAGGATAACCAATGAGAATCTGCTGTAAGAACTATACTCAGTATCCTGTAGTAACCAATAAGGGAAAAGAATCTGAAAAAATTGGTATCTATATGTATATATAACTGAGCACTATGCTGTATACCTGAAACTAACACAACATTGTGAATCAACTATACTTCAAGTAAGAGAAAAAAAATTAGAAAGTTGAAAAAAACTAATATAGATAATAAATAAACATAATGATGAATTTAAATTCTCTTGTGGTTTAATTTATTAGTATAAACTTTATTTTGTGATACTATGAATAAACTGTGGAAAATTCTGAAAGAGATGGGAATACCAGACCACCTGACCTGCCTCTTGAGAAACCTATATGCAGGTCAGGAAGCAACAGTTAGAACTGGACATGGAACAACAGACTGGTTTTCCAAATAGGAAAAGGAGTACGTCAAGGCTGTATATTGTCACCCTGCTTATTTAACTTATATGCAGAGTATATCATGAGAAACGCTGGACTGGAAGAAACACAAACTGGAATCAAGATTGCCGGGAGAAATATCAAGAACCTTAGACATGCAGACAACACAGCCCTTATGGCAGAAAGTGAAGAGGAACTCAAAAGCCTCTTGATGAAAGTGAAAGAGGAGAGTGAAAAAGTTGGCTTAAAGCTCAACATTCAGAAAATGAAGATCATGGCATCTGGTCCCATCACTTCACGGGAAATAGAGGGGGAAACAGTGGAAACAGAGTCAGACTTTATTTTTTTGGGCTCCAAAATCACTACAGATGGTGACTGCAGCCATGAAATTAAAAGGCGCTTACTCCTTGGAAGGAAGGTTATGGCCAACCTAGACAGCATATTCAAAAGCAGAGATATTACTTTGCCAACAAAGGTCCATCTAATCAAGGCTATGCTTTTTCCTGTGATCATGTATGGATGTGAGAGTTGGACTGTGAAGAAAGCTGAGCACTGAAGAATTGATGCTTTTGAACTGTGGTGTTGGAGAAGACTTGAGAGTCCCTTGGACTGCAAGGAGATCCAATAAGTCCATTCTGAAGGAGATCAGCCCTGGGTATTCTTTGGAAGGAATGATGCTAAAGCTGAAACTCCAGTACTTTGGCCACCTCATGCGAAGAGTTGACTCATTGGAAAAGACTCTGATGCTGGGAGGGATTGGGGGCAGGAGGAAAAGGAGACGACAGAGGATGAGATGGCTGGATGGCATTACCGACTCGAATGTGAGTTTGAGTGAACTCCGGGAATTGGTGATGGACAGGGAGGCCTGGTGTGCTACGATTCACGGGGTTGCAAAGAGTCGGACATGACTGAGCGACTGAACTGAACTGAACTGATGACATCTTTATATATTTTGTCTCCAGTTATCTTTATTTTTCAGAGCACCTCTGTTTTCTACATAATTTTTCTACAAAAACACTCCCTTAACACTTTCACTAATTTCTATCTTTTTTGTGATGAAATTTTGAATTTCAAGCATTTTGGTAAATCAGAGCCTCACACACAGACTAGATTTATGATCCTGTACAGAACTTCTTTCACCGAATTGAATTCCACCACCACATTATAATGATAGCCATATGACTATTACTACATTTGTACCTATTAGGGAAAAGCTGTATCTTATATACTTTATACATATGCTCTAGATATCTTCTATATTACATCATATCTTTTTTATAATAAAGATAAAAAGGAAATGTTTCTCTCAGGGTTCAGCATGATAGAAAGCTCTGCTTCTCCTGAACAAAAGATTTTTCTTTCATTTTATAATCACAATGAAACTAAATACAGATCAATGTCCCTCTCTTCTTTTAGAAAAAGAATGGAAGAAAAGCTAAATTGATTATAGACCATTATCTCTCAGTAAATGGCAGATGGTCAAAATATTTTACCCAACCTTATCATATTAGGGACAGTTCAAATTCCGCCCAGTTAAACTCTACAAAGAGGATTCGCTCCCAATCCCAGTCTCTAACTAGAATGATCCTCACTGAATATGTGAAAACCTCATTTTCTCCCCCTGGCTCTTCAAGAGATCTAGAATCTGCTTTTTTAGTAATGACATAGAAAAACTGTCAAATTAATTAAGCTGACATGCATCTCCTTAGAGAACATCTATCTCAGGATATTAGAAAACCATTAGCAATTTTTTTTCATCAAACACTATCAGAGGATATGTTGGAAAAATAATTTTGAGACTTCTAATGCCAGCAGATATTTCACTTTAGCATTTTGAAAGATAATATGCATTAATTTTTGAAGTATCTTCTCTATTTAGATGTTCTATCTCTCAGTTTCAGTTTATGACTCATTTTAAGATAGCTAGCTACGACTAGCAAGAGAACAGTTTTGCCTGAAGATCCAATAAAGACCTATAGGAAAATGAAGTTTGGAGGAGACAGAACTTTGCAGCTGGCCCTGACCACCTCGGTCCTCAAGTGAGATGTGCAGAGTAAGAACCCTAGACAGGCTACTTTGGCTGGGAGTAATAAAAAGACTCAATTTGGACTTTGGAGGGTGACTACCTAACTTGTCTTACATCTCAGCCCCTCAAGGACCCATGGCAGTTTCCTTAAGAGAGGGGAGATATATTTAAAATGAATCAAGAAATGCAATCCATTAGTAGAAGTACAGTAGGAAAGCAAGAAAATGGGGTCACCGTGGTTTTTTGACTCAAAAATAAGGTCAATGTATGTGACAGAGGGTAGTTGCCATCAATCTCTGCACCACCACAGTTGGAGCAGAGAATTGCTAGTTGCCAAAGTGGTGATACTAGAAACATGACCCAAACACAGCTGGCAGAAAAAGTGATAGAGATTAAAAAAAAATGACGAGAGTGATGTGAGCATATGCTGGGACTGGAACCTGAGTCCCCTTAGCCACAGAGACGGTAGAATTTAAGGTCAGAGAAGATGATTGTAACATTTTATCATGCATCTAGCTGTACCTAGTGGCTTATACACTTTTAGGAAATAGAAAACTAGAAGTATGTAAATGGGTAACAATTTGCCACAGAAGGATTTCATAGTTTCAAACTGTCAGATTCAAAATAAATCTGAAGAGTTCAAGCCACAGATGAAAGAGGAGTTCAAAGTATCAGAGGGGAGGGAACCAACACAGAAAACAAAAGAATATGGTGTGTTCCAAACACAAGAGACTTCAGCAGTGATGGAATCACATGATGACTAAGTCGGGAAGATGAAATCAGAAAGGGAAGGTAGAGACTCAGGCTGGCAAGAGCTTTGTAGACTCTGAGGAGTTTAGATTTGTCCCTAGAGAAATGTTAGACTTATTAAAGATACCAGAGCAGGAAAGGACCTCTATCAAGTGTATGTATGTGTGTGTGACTTGCTCAGTCATGTCTGACTCTTTGCAAACCCATGGACTGTAGTCGGCCAGGATCCTCTGTCCATGGAATCATCCAGGCAAGAATACTGGAGTGGGGTACTTCTATCATACTTGTGTCTAAAAAGTAACAGTACTAATAGTTTGGTGGATGGAGTTGAGGCTTAAGGTAAGCCAGGATACTGAGAACCTCCTCCAAGGACTAGACTGAAAATGATGATGAAGGAGTAGATTTGAAAGATATGTGATCTGATAGAAGAAAGAGATATGGCTGATTGATTTTGGATGGCATCAGGCGGTGGAAAGAAGTCATGCATTTAATATCCAAGAGGATTTATTGAGAGCATCCCATGGACCAGGGACTGTGCCGGTTGACAAGAATAAAATGGCAAATTAAAATAAATCTGGCTCCTGAGCTCTTGGAAAACAGTGGGGACGTTAAAAAAAAATACAGTCATTCATATAATGATCACTCAAGTCTGTGTATTGATTCAGGCTGTCATAAGTTCTAAGAATGAAAAGTCAATTTTGAACAGTTTGTAAAAAGCAAACGAGAGAGCTTCAGTCAAGAGTTAGCATGAAATATGTAGGATACTTAAAAGTTAAATAAGTGAAGGGACATCTGAGAATGTTCCAGGTAGAGAAAGAACATGGTCGAAGTCCTGGAGGGAAGGGAGTCAGGACAGTCTAACTTAAGGAAGGTTGTAGTAGGTTCCATGAGAGATAGTGATGCTGTAGGACAGAAAATACAGAAAGAGCAGCAAATCTAATGACAGTGGTAGAAGAAAATAAAAGTTTGAAAAATGTGTTGTATTTTGGGCACCTTAAGTGAAGATGTCTGCAAAATATTGGCTTATTTTTCCAGGGCAGGTGGATAGCTCTATAGATCAAATTTGGGATTCATCAGTGTCCATGTGGTCCTCTGATTCATGACTTAGTGAAGTTGCCAGGGAATGTATGTAGAAACAGAAGGTTCAAGGATGGAATCCCAGTGAGAAACCGATAATTATGAAATAAGTGAACAAGAGAGTAAAGGGGACTGAAAACAAGTGGTCAGAAAGACTAGAAGGACACAAGAATGTTGTCATGGAAGCCAATGCCAGCAATTTCCACAGAGAAAATACTGATTGATCAAATACAATGCCCTATGAAGAATCCATGGTTGGGCAAGCCAGAGGTCAGAGACTACCTCAGCAAACCAAGTTTCGGCTCAAGATTCTCAGGAAAGCTGTTAAGGAGTGAAAAGAAAGAATGGTCCATACACATTAAAAAAACAAACACCAGTTTAATTTCTATAGCTCTTAGTCACCCTTGAATTGTTTTTCCTTATAAATAAAGTCTCCACCACCTTTGCTAAAAACTGAGGTCACAAAGCAAACTTCCATAAATGATTGTGGGGCAGTTTTCAATTTTTAAAACCAGACTGATTTTTTAAAAAAACAAATCTGGTATAACTTGAGCAAACAATATTTCTGTTTTTGTGATTTCCTTGTGGATCAGATTTGATTGTCAGAAAGGCAAAGGTCACATATTGAGGGGACAGGATACCATCTTATACACACAGTGGATTCCAAGAAAGCATTCTGTGGCGTGGGTGGTTAGACAAATATTCTTCCCTCAGTTCTGGTACTTTCCGCTGGACTTTTGCCTCCTAAGTCTGAACTTGTCTACTGATGGAAGCAAAGAATGAGGCAGAAACATGTGTCCGCAAGTGTATGCTTATTTCAAAACAGACTAGAATAAGTAGATCTGATGACTTTGTACGAAAAGTAAATGATACTACAAAGTAACTGGTTAACACAAATGTAAATACATTATCTTCTGAAAAAAAGATACTTCCAAGTGGTAATATATTTTTATAAGAATAGATGTTTAGAAGTATTTTCAAGCTACACTGGCTTCTAAATTGCTATCTTAGTCTAAACTAATGCAAAAGGACACATTTTCCTCCCCTTTACCACCAGGTACCAGCAGGTACACACACACACAACCCATCTCCCGACTACACAACATAAGAGAAAACCACAGAAACCAAAAGAAAACTGAGAGGCCATACAAAGCTCAGATGATCTTGAAGCTAGTGATGAATGAGTAGGTTACATTATTTATCTTTGTAATATTTAATTTCGGATAAATAATCCCTGAAAAACTTCAGTCATGTTCCAAAGAAATCCGTTGTTTAACTCAACGGAACACAGATGAGTTTAAGAGTGAATATTATATTATGCCATGTATAATGGCATAATATGATATTCGTCAAATTAGAGTACTGAAATGATTTTATTTTAAGTAGTCTCACCTTTGTTCCATATTGACCCTTTAATCTAATTAGGAAATCTTACCATGTGCTTTTTTATATCCGCTTAGCAGTCTCCCCCTGCTTCAAAATAGTAAACATGGTGACAAAAACAGCTACCACTCCTAGTGTCTCCTACAGTGCAGAAAACATGTAGTGGGTGCTTTACAGACATCCCACTTTACAGACGAGGAAACTAAGACTCAGAGCTGATGCAACGTGTCCAGGGTCACAGCTAGTAATTGAAAGAGCAGGGTTTAAAATTCAGGTATTAAGGTCAAGTCTTTCCTTCAGACACTGTAATTCACTGTTACACCAGGAGTTGAACAGAAGGCAGATTAGAGAAAGGTGGTATCAATGCACAATGAGATATAAATAAATAAATGAATAAATAAATCTAGATAAATAAATAAAACTACTACATAC
>NW_011495039.1:5393829-5403184 GCF_000754665.1 Bison bison bison | reverse complement strand
AAAAAAAAAAAAAATCTGTGAAATATGTGAAGTCAAACTTCTTATGTGGTTTGAACATTTGTTGTTGCAGCTGAAAATGATTAAATTAGAAATCCCAATCAAGTGTTCACAAAATGATTTTCATCCTGGAATCAGTCTCCACATCACAACCATTTTTCTAACTTTCTTAAGCAATGTATTCTGGCTTGATCACGCTTAGCTGTTGAAGTTAGGCCAGCATGGTTTTACTCTCATCTTCCCTGCTACACCTCCCTACCTTTCTCTCCAACTTCTGTAGACTCTCCTTCAATTTTACACCCTCTCCTGGATTCCAGCCTCTGCCCTCTTCACTAATCTATCTGCCAGGTTAAGCCACTAAGGGTGGAGTAAAATACCAGGGTATTTTACTGGTAAAATAAAGGGGGAAAAGGGGGATAAAGGGGGATTTTTAAAGGGGGAAATAAAGGGGGAAAAAAATGGTGCTTTGCTAAATTAAGCACTACTCAGAGGCATCCCCAGGTGCCAAGAGTTTTATGATCCCATCAGGCACTCCATGATGTGACATGAACTACTAGATAATAAAAGCAAAGGAGAAAGAAATGCCTTCAAAGGAGTATAAGGAATAACCTAAAACTTGCTGTGCTCGTAGGCAGTGAGTAAATTGCAACAACATAGAGACTACCCTTTTTGAGAAAAGTCTAGGCTAAACTTGAGATGAGAATAACAAGAAATGCAAACATTATTTGCAGGCACATCGTAACAAACACCAAGGTGCACGATGTGAAATTACCGCTGGGAATCCGCCCCCACAGGGAGATAGTCATCACCACCAGGAGTGTTACCTTTTGAAGGGCAGAGATCTGAATGCTCGCTGGGCTAGCCAGGAAAAATATCATAGGCCCTCCCTGAGACTTACTGATCAAAGGAAACTGAAGTTCCCTAAAGGAATCAGGATATGAACTCATATACATGTTTTTGAAATGAGAATACACTCAGATGGTGTACATATAACCCCTGGCTATTCCCCCTCTGGGCATCTCAGTTGAGACCACACTCTTTGAGCTCCAAATGAATTTGGAGAAATAAACCTGCCATGGCCAAGGCTCTTGTTCATGGTTTTAGGACTGGAAACCTTGAAATTCCTCACATTTCTTTCAAATCAAGATATTTATATGGCAAGCCCTTTAATCCAACTAAAAGGAGATATTTGAAATGTCTGAGCTCTCCACCCATATTGAAGAGTTATTTTTCAATTAGTCCCTTGGATCAAGGAATTTTCTGGCATCTGCCACTAAGTGAGTAAACTCAGATGATAAAATAAACTTTACAAGTCAAAAAAAAAAAAGAAGGAAAACGTTCATTTTAATTAACTTCCGGTGAGACTTAAAAGTCAGCCTAAACCACAAAAAGTCAGTTTCCAAAACGTTGCTCTTTTTTATTTTTGCCAGACAGCATGACTCCACTGCCACTTATTAGCGCTGATTTTTTAATGCATTGCGTTTTTCTTAAGTAACTAATTCATAAACAAAGAATACAATTCTCAGAAGAGCCAAGGCAATATTAGCATCTTTAAGTTGTTTTCAATTAATTCACCAAAGCTACAAAATGAACATATCTCAATATCAACTGCCAAAAATCTAGGTCAAGTTCATGCTAAATCTTTTTCTCTAAATAGTAGAATAAAATTCACTGTTTTCAACTAGAAACAGTCTACAAAACAACCACCTCAAATACCACTACATCTTAGATTTGCCCCAATATCCTAAATACTTTTTTTTTTCCTTTTTCTACACTTCCATCTTTGGTGTATTGCCTTTATTCTTTTTTTTTTTTTTTTAATTGGAAACTAAAAATGTTATCTATTTACTGGCATTTTGAGAGAAGCTGCCATTATATTGTCATCAGACTGTTTAATTTTAATTTATTAATTTTTAAAATTTTCTTTCATTATGTGTTTGTTATCAGTGAGGCCTTGGCACTTTGTTTAACTTGTCAAATTTTTGGTAAGTGGAACTTTTAAAAAATGATAAAATCATATGTTGGACACACTTTTACTCATATTGAGTAGATGTTGCCCAGACCACAAATCTTATTCATATGAAAAAAATCTATTCTTCACACATAGAAGTGGCCCAATAAGATAGGAGCTATTGATAATATGTTAATTCAGTTCTTGTCTTTAGCAGAGCTGGCAAAATAAAATGTGTAGAATTTTGACCCCAAGAAAACCAATTCATTAATCTGGCAATGAATCGCTTCCTGAATGCATCTTGACCTGTGGACCATAGTCAAATGCACAGCTCTACTACTCTTAGTGATGATACCGAATTGGCTGCCAATTAGCTATCTGAAGAAGTGTTCAGTTCAGTCACTCAGTCATGTATGACTCTTTGCAACCCCATGGACTGTAGCACACCAGGCTTCCCTGTTCATCAACAACATCACTACAGCTTGCTAAAACTCACGTCCATCGAGTCAGTGATGCCATCCAACTATCTCATCCTCTGTTGTCCCCTTCTCCTCTTGCCTTCAACCTTTTACAGCGTCAGGGTCTTTTCCAAAGAGTAGTTCTTCACATCAGATGGCCAAAGTACTGGAGCTTCAGCTTCAGCATCACTCTTTCCAATGAATATTCAGGACTGATTTCCTTTACATTGACTGGTTTGATCTCCTTGCAGTCCAAGGGACTCTCAAGATGCTTCTGTAACACCACAGCTCAAAAGCATCAATTCTTCGGTGCTCAGCTTTCTTTATGGTTCAACTCTCACATCTATAGATGACTACTGGAAAAACCATAGCCTTGACTAGATGGACCTTTGTTGGTAAAGTAATGTCTCTGCTTTTTAATATGCTGTCTAGGTTGGTCATAGCTTTTCTTCCAAGGAGCAAGCATCTTTTAATTTCTTGGCTGCAGTCACCATCTGCAGGGATTTTGGAGCCCAAGAAAATAAAGTCTGTCACTTCTTCCACTGTTTCCACATTTATTTGACATAAAATGATGAGACCAGATGCCATGTTCTTAGTTTTTTGAATGCTGAGTTTTAAGCCAGCTTTTTCACTCTCCTATTTCACTCTCATCAAGAGGCTTTTTAGTTCCTCTTTGCTTTCTGCCTTAAGGGTGGTGTCATCTGTATATCTGAGGTTATTGATATTTCTCCTGAATCTTGATTCCAGCTTGTGCTTCATCCAGCCTTGCATTTTGCATGAGGTACTCTGCATATAATTTAAATAAGCAGGGTGACAATATACAGCCTTGAGGTACTCCTTTCCCAATTTGGAACCAGTCTGTTGTTCCATGTCCAGTTCTAACTGTTGCTTCTTGACCTACATACAGATTTCTCGGGAGGTAGGTAAAGTGATCTTGTATTCCCATCTCTTTAAGAATTTTCCACAGTTTGTTGTGATCCACACAGTCAAAGGCTTTAGCATAGTCAATGAAGAAGTGGATGTTTTCCTAGAATTTTCTTGCTTTAACTTTTAACTCTAGTAATTTTATTTACTATACTATGTTATATAGAATTTACTTGATATAGTTATCTCTGTGTCAAAGTATAATAATTTTCCAAAAGAAAATGTTGAAGAAAGCAACATCACATAACCAGTATTACTTTCAAAGAATAGTAGATATATGACATTGGAATCAGATATATGACATGTGAATCCTAATGGTGTAATTTTTTACATCTTGAAGTTGTTCATTATTCTCTCAGTATTCACCTAATACTTTCAGACCCAGCTAGGAGGTCGTCTGACAGGACACTGGATTGCTCCTATCTTTACCAAAGATACAGAGGCAAGAAAAATAGTCTTTGGAGGAAAGAAAAATAATCTTTTCTAAAGGCATTTGTTCAATTGTCAGACTTAAGTGACATGATCAGAACTTCACATTTTTAAATGTGCTCTTGAAAAACATAAACTCAATTTTGAAGACTCAGTTTGTCTTAAAGGACATTAAGAAAGCACTCGAAATGACTATTATAGTAATTGCCTTTATTTTACACTCTTTCCATCTTAAATCATTGATCCTGAATGAGTTTAAGGCAACCAGATTATATTAGCCTCTTGGGCCTCAGAATAGACTCCGCTCCTTCATGATTTTTCAGCCCAAGGGTCCTGCACACTTAAACCAGACCCACCAGGACCTAAACGGTTTCTTATAAGGTAACTGAAGAGGCAGGAATCAACTTCCCTTCAACCTCCCTCCAAGGTAGAGAAAACATTTCCCCCCGTCTGTCAGGCATAAGGAAACAAAGTATACAATCTCTTGGCCATGATTCCATGGAGAGCTGGTAAAATTTATGAAGGAATGAAACCATTTTCCTTCCGTACATGAGCACAATTCACTCTCTGGGCCTATAGGACACGGAAATCATGGATTTTGGCATATTTGTTTATATTTGACTACTTTAACAAATTCTTACTAAGTCTAATAATTCTTCAGTTAAATTTTATAGTAGTATACAATCATATTATCTCCATTTAAGGATAATGTTGCCTCCTCCTTTTGAAATTACTTCAGCTGCAAAGTGGGTTACATTTGGTTTGAAGAATGAAAATAGTATTGTGAAATTATTAGTTCTAATTCTGTGAAAAACACCATCGGTAGTTTGATAGGGATTGTGTTGAACCCCTGTTTTGGGTAATATACTCACTTTCACTATATTGATTCTTCCAATCCAAGAACATGGTATATTTCTCCATCTATTTGTCTCATCTTTGATTTCTTTCATCAGTGTTTTATAGTTTTTCTAGATATAGGTCTTTTGTTTCTTTAGGTAAATTTATTCCTAAGAATTTTATTCTTTCATTGCAATGGTTGGTGAATGGGATTGTTTCCTTAATTTCTTTTTCAATTTTACATTGTTAGAATATAGGAATGCAAGGGATTTCTGTGTATTAATTTTATATCCTGCATTTTTACTATATTCATGAATTAGCTCTAATAATTTTCTGGTGGCATCTTTAGGGTCTTCTATATAGAGGATCATGTCATCTGCAAACAGTACGAGTTTAACTTCTTCAGAATAGGAGAAAATAATAGCAAACAAAACAACTAAAAAAGAATTAATCTCCAAAATATACAAGCAGCTCACACAACGCAAAACCAGGAAAACAAACAACCCAATCAAAAAGTGGGCAAAAGACCTAAACAGACGTTTATCCAAAGAAGACATACAGATGGCTAATAAATACATGAAAAGATGCTCAACATCACTCATTATTAGAGAAATACAAATCAAAACCACAATGAGGTATCATCTCACACCAGTCAGAATGGTCATCATCAAAAAGTCTACAAATGATAAATGCTGGAGAGGGTGTGAAGAAAAGGGAACCATCTTACACTGTTGGGAATGCAAACTGGTACAGTCACTATGGAGAACAGTTTGGAGATTAGATTCCTTAAAAAACTGGGAATAGAATTGCCATATGACCCAGCAATCCCACTGCTGGGCATACACACCAAGGAAACCAGAATTGAAAGAGACTTATGTACCCCAATGTTCATTATAGCACTATTTACAACAGCTGGGACCTAGATGTACATCAGCAAATGAATAGATAAGGAAGCTGCAATAGACATACACAATGGAATATTACTCAGCTATAAAAAGGAATACATTTGAGTCAGTTCTAATGAGGTAGCTGAAGCTGAAGTCTACTATACAGAGTGAAGTAAGTCAAAAAGAGAAAGACAAACAGTATATATATGGAGTTCAGAAAGATGGTAATGATGATTCTACAAGCAGGACAACAAAGAAGACACAGATGTAAAGAACAGACTTTTGGACCCAGTGGGAGAAGGCAAGGGTGGGATGATTTGAGAGAATAGCACTGAAACATGTATATTACTATATGTAAAATAGATGACCAATACTAGTTTGATGCATGAAGCAGAGCACTCAAAGCCATGTTCTGGGACAACCCAGAGAGATAGAGGGGAGAGGGAGGTGAGAGGGGGATTTGGGATGGGGGGACACATGTATACCTGTGCCTGATTCATGCTAATATATGCCAAAAACCATCACAATATTGTAAAGCAATGATCATTCAGTTAAAATAAATTAATTTAAAAAAATTTTTTTTAAGAGTATTGAACATTTTGAGCAGTTTTGAGATGCATGGATTTGAAAACAAAATGCTAAAAGTAGAAGAGCCAAAGAACCATTGTAGGGGTTAAGTGCAATGCAGTGATGCATGAAATAGATGACTGCCTCAAAAAATATGGACAGAAAGAGAATTAGCTGAAGAAAATTTTAGATTTTAAAAAAACTGCTGGATAGGAAAGATAAGTAGGCAAAACTCCACTGTTTTTAACATGTACTTTGAACAGTAACTAATGAACAGTAAGCATAGTTGCTATATTTTTATAGAATCTAAAATGGATTACAAAATAGAAATCTAAAAAGAGGATTTAAAATGTAAATAAATCTGACTTTTTAGTTTATAAACAGAGCAAATCAGACCAAGAGAAATCAGCAATTTTTGTACAAAGCTTTCACACTAGATGAAGCAACTAAAAATATACTACACGTAGAAACGATTCCCTAGAACAATGCTGAGAGATTTTTGACACTAAAATTTCCTAAAAATGATTACAACTTACAAAATCTTTACTACTATTTCAGTTGATAATCACAATCCATCCTTTATTTTCTTTCTTTTTTAAAAAAATATAATTTTATTTCTTAATTTTTGACTGAGACGGGTCTTCATTGCTACACTGGCTTTTCTCTAGTTGTGAGCAGGGCCTGCTCTATAGTTGCGGGGCACAGGCTTCTCATTGTGGTGGCTTCTGTTGCTATGCCGCATGGGCTCTGGGGCAAGTGGGCTTCAGTAGCAACGGCACATGGGCTCAGTAGTTGCAGCTCATGCGCTCTAGAGCACAGGCTCAGTAGCTGTGGTGCACAGGCTTAGTTGCTCTGTGGCATGTGGGACCTTCCCAGATCAGGGATCCTACCCCTATTTCCTGCATTGGCGAGCAGATTCTTGATCACTGAGCCACCAGGGAAGCCCTCATCCTTTATTTGCTTGCAAATCTCATTCGACCAAGCCTGAGCCACCAGTGGCCTCCACGTGCAAACACGCTGTTTCACCCTTGCATGTCCACCCATCATTCATCTTTCCATTTGTGTGCATATGGTGAAACCCTACTTAGCCTTCAAAGCAATCTGTGGCCCTTTCCTTGAAGCAGGGGGATGAAGAGGCAGAGGAGATGAAATTGTGGTGGAGGCAGCAAGCCACTAGAGAGGAAAAACTTGAGTTACTTGGACCTTCCTGAGCACGTGGGTAAATGAGGTGATCAGGGAGCATGCTGTGCTGGCAGCTCTCCATCGTGTGGGCCTCCACAGATAGTCATCATTTCAGTCCTCAAAGTGTATTTTCCTTTTCATGCTGGTGCAGCTGCTCTGTCTCCATCGCCAAAAAACAAAATAAAAATTGTTCCTCGTGCCCTTCCCGTTGCTCCCGCCCACCTACAAATCTTTCCCATCCTTAGCCTAACTCACTTCCCTTATTCAAAGGAGGAAAAACTGGCTTTTTGTTGCTTGCAAAGGCAAATACAATGTAAATAAATCTGGCTTTTTAGTTTATAAACAGTGCAAATCAGACCAAGAGAAATCAGCAATTTTTGTACAAAGCTTTCACACTAGATGAAGCAACTAAAAATATACTGCATTTAGAAATGATTCCCTAGAACAATGCTGAGAGATTTTTGACACTAAAATTTCCTAAAAATGATTACAACTTGCAAGTTGCAATCCATTTTTTGCCTCTGGTCTCAACGTTACAGATTATTCTCCTGGCCGAGTAAAAACTTTAAAGAAAACGAATGAAAATTTTATGAGAAAAGTTTAAAATAAAATGAAGTAAATCACAAGTAGTTTTATGACATGATGCCACTAACGTTTTTCAGCATTATCTCTGTTGTGAAAAAATGAAGCTATTGAAAAATTTAGTAACTTGCTCTTGGTAGAATATTTACTTTAGTAAAGTAAAGGTGGTTTTACTAGATTTGACTCAAATTCCCTTCTGTTGCATTGACTAAAATACCGTCATGAGTTTAGTATAAATAAGACTGCTGTTACAAGTACAATTTTACAAGTTACTTCCCCCCACTTTCTATTCCATTTTGTTTTTCTAACTATCCTGCTCTTTTCAAATGATCAGGGTGTCATTAAAAGAAGTGGGTCACTAAGGAGAGAAGTGAAAGAGGGTCTAGACAATGTTGACGAACAACAAAAACAAGTTTTATGTCCCCTTTTTAAGCTCACAAAATCATTATCACATGAGAAACTGATGTCTGTTGCTAATGATCTTATCCCAGACTCTGATCTAATTTTGAAAATGCAGGAACAAAGCACACGCTGCTTCTATCCTTCTTTGCTCACCCCATTCACTCTGACATCTGCAAAAAGAATGGATTATGAAATAAGTTTCTTGGGCATAGTTTCTGAGAAGTATTTTTTTCCCTTTTTTAGTTTCAGAACTTCAGTCTTGGGTAACTTCTGTGAGACCAGGCTCCCAGATGTAGCAGTTGATCTGATTGATTTTGGTTGTCTCTGAAATGGTCCCAAAGCCCATTCTCACTGATTCTATCCGGCAGGTACTTCTTCATACACTCAGTCATTTAAAGGAGGTGACCACAAAATGCCCCAGTCATTCATAAATCTGTTCAACAAACATTTATTGATGATGTGTGATGTTAGCCACATGAAAGTGACGATTCTATGGCCAACTAAGAGTGAACTTATTACATCTACTATACTCAAATCCCTTAGCTCCCCCGATGGGGAGGGTTGGGTTCAAGTAGGGAGTGAGGGGAGACAAATTCACAGACAGGCTCAGTTTCACAATGGAGAGTCAAAGTCTGACAGGGTCCATTCCGGTTGTCCCACTGTGCCAAAGTCACAAGAGCAACCAAGAATTATCTCACTTATACAACTACCTCACAGAATAAGTCAAGGAAGAGCACACTTTTGCTACTATGTAGGAGGAGCAATTTACAATATATATATATACATAATTTACATATATATACTTTTTATATAATATGTATAATATATGTAATAGACATATATTAACCTTATCTCTAAACTATGGAAAATTCTGAAAGAGATGGGTATACCAGACCACCTGCCTCTTGAGAAACCTGTATGCAGGTCAGGAAGCAACAGACATGGAACAACAGACTGGTTCCAAATAGGAAAAGGAGTACATCAAGGCTGTATATTGTCACCCTGCTTATTTAACTTGTATGCAGAGTACATCATGAGAAACAGTGGGCTGGAAGAAGCACAAGGTAGAATCAAGATTGCCGGGAGAAATATCAATAACCTCAGATATGCAGACGACACCACCCTTATGGCAGAAAGTA
>NW_011495039.1:5393431-5393729 GCF_000754665.1 Bison bison bison | reverse complement strand
AAGACACTTACTCGTTGGAAGGAAAGTTATGACCAACCTAGATAGCATATTCAAAAGCAGAGACATTACTTTGCCAACAAAGGTCCGTCTAGTCAAGGCTATGGTTTTTCCTGTGGTCATATATGGATGTGAGAGTTGGACTGTGAAGAAAGCTGAGTGCCCAAGAATTGATGCTTCTGAACTGTGGTGTTGGAGAAGACTCTTGAGAGTCCCTTGGACTGCAAGGAGGTCCAACCAGTCCATTCAAAGGAGATCAGTCCTGGGTGTTCTTTGGAAGGAATGATGCTAAAGCTGAAAC
>NW_011495039.1:5372151-5393233 GCF_000754665.1 Bison bison bison | reverse complement strand
GGATTGGGGGCAGGAGGAGAAGGGGACGACAGAGGATGAGATGGCTGGATGGCATCACCGACTCAATGGACGTGAGTTTGAGTGAACTCTGGGAGTTGGTGATGGACAGGAAGGCCTGGCGTGCTGTGATTCATGGGGTCACAAAGAGTTGGACACGACTGAGTGACTGAACTGAACTGAACTGAATCTTATCTCTGCTACTAATCAGTCTTTATCTGTATATATATATTTCTGTATATATTAATCTTATCTCTGCTACCAATCAGTCTTTCTGTTCTCCTGTTCCCTAAACAGCTAAGTATTAGCATTAGCAAAAGCTCTCACTGATGAGGCAAATACACAGAATGGGTTTACTTTCTATCAGGTCAGGTATTTCTAATGCATCAATTCACTTATTCATTCATTAACTCACTAAACATCAAACAACTAACACATATGAACTCACCATTTCTCTCCTCTGTGTTCATCCTGAACTAGAGAAGCAAACCTGTACACAGTGTTTAAAATTCAGTGAGGTTAAGAGCTCTAATTAGAGAGTATATGAGGCATGAAGCACGGTAGTGGCACATCAAAAATGATGCCATCAGTGCTGCGTGGTTGACAAAAGGGATGAGATTTTAAATCTGAGATAGATATCTGCTGATTTCTCCATCAAGTCAGACTGATCTGCTTTGAATAGGTTTTACATTATTCCTTCCTCCACACTCACCCTGATATTATACTTAGTGATGTCATCTAAGTGGTTGCCACACTATCCATCTTTCTGTCAGTCCATCCTGAATATAACCACAAATTTGTACTCCTGCATTATTAATACTTTTTGTTCAAGGTCCCCAGCCCCCTCAAACATAATTTGATTATAGAAATAAGACTAAAGGCCTGACATTCAAAGCTACTACTATCAATCCAGTTCTCTCTTTTGGTTTTGGTCTGTATCATAATATAGAAGACTGTGTCATAAATATATATCCATTCAGAACATTACAAAGCAACAAAATATAACCACAAGATAAAATAATAAGATATTAAAGCACCCCAAGTCTCCCCACATCCTCAGCTGACATCTCCTCCCTTACAGTTCTTCCCTCCTTTCTAGAGGCAGCTGCTATACTATCTTCTCACTGATTGTGATCTTGCCTTTTGTGGAAGACACTTTTGATGCCTTATGTCACAATTCCTCAGCTGAGTTTGGCTGCAACCTCAGTTCTGTTGGCCAGTTAGGTAACCTCAGATTGATGCTGACATGCCTGCACCCAAAGTGCTTGCTTGTGTCTTTCAACTTTTCTGCCCCAAGACCTTTTCCATTTTTAAACAGCCTTAACCAGCACATCTAACTTTGTACAATTTTGAACTTAAAAAAAAAAAAAAAGAACTGCATGGTAAGAGTTCCATTGTGTCTGGTGTCTTTCAGTTGGTACTGTTTCTGAAATTCATCCATATTGTTGAATGTAGTTGTCTAGTTTATTATGGCTGCACAACATGGAATTGCAGATTTTTTCTCTGAGGAATCTGACCATCCTGAGGAAAAAAAGACTTAATGATTATGATAAGACATGTTTCCCTAATAAAAGTAAGCAATGCATACCCTCATACTGAGCAGCCCATATTCAAAATGGCTCATGGAAAGATCTACAGCTTACAAGTGAAAGTAGAAGTTCCAGCTGGCCACAACGGCAGCTGTCTAAATCTGAATCACCAAACAACTTTCAAAAAGAAGTATGAGGGTGAGGAGGAGTGGTAGGGTGAGGAGAGGGAAGGGGAGAAGGAGCGCAAATCAACCCCCACTTGAGCCACATACTCAGCATTAAGAGGACACAGAGAATACTGTGAACCTAGTTCCTTTCATATAAAGATGCAACATTACAGCAGATTGCACACCGCAGTTTCAACACTGCTAGGGGAGAAAGTGGAGAAAAATAACCTTTAAACTCTCTGTGGAACAGAACAAAGAAATAAGAGAACTTAAATGAAGTACGGGAATAATCATCCCAAGAAAGGAAAAAGTCCAATGCTAAAAGCTAAAATATTACACACAGGCCTGCTGCTGCTTGGTCACTTCAGTCATGTCTAACTTGTATGACCCTACGGATTGCAGCCCACCAAGCTCCTCTGTCCATGGGATTCTCTTCACAAGAATACTGGAGGGGATTGCCATGGCCTTCTCCAAGAGACCTTCCCACAGGGATCGACCCCCGACCTCCTGCATTGCAGGCAAATTCTTTACCACTGTGCCACCAGGGAAGCCCAAAACACAGGCCTGGGACTAGATAATCTGTAGTAAAAAGCTACAGGGAAGGGGTTTTAAAATTGAGTGAGTTGGAAACTGGTAACTTTGAAGACACATTGCTTCTAGGGGAAAAGTAGGTAAATAGAGAAGAGGAGATAACCCCTTGGAGAAGTCACAGTGAAGGGAAAGCAGGAAGCAAGAGGGACAAATTAAGGAGCACGCAGAAATAAAAACCACTACAGAACATGCAAACTCCTCCTCTCCTTCGTCCACCACCACAAATCCCCACCAATGAAATCATCTATCATAAATTATCTATACCAAGATATGTAACCTTGGTCATTGGAGAAGGAAATGGCAACCCACTCCAGTATTCTTGCCTAGAGAATCCCAGGGACAGAGGAGCCTGATGGGCAGCTGTCCATAGGGTCGCACAGAGTCGGACATGACTGAAGCGACTTAGCATGCACTCATGCATTGGAGAAGGAAATGGCAACCCACTCCAGTATTCTTGCCTGGAGAATCCCAGGGATGGAGGAGCCTGGTGGGCTGCCATCTATGGGGTTGCACAGAGTCAGACATGACTGAAGCGACTTAGCAGCAGCAGCAAACTTGATCATTGAAGAGAACTAAAAAATTCATCCAAAAACTGGATTTAAAAAAAGAGATGAAACAGGACCAACTCAATTCAAAGTTACTGTAAACAAACAAAAAAGGAAATCAAAATACTACCCATGATGAAAATTCTCATACACAAACAACAATAAGGCAGAAGAAACTGTCACATAACCCTCAAAGCTAAACTATAGATCTTCAAACAAACATTAAGATGAACGTACACGAATTATAAGGAAAAATGCAAAAACTACATACATAAATACACACAAAAGAGGAAGCAACTCATTAGTTGATGCAACTCAGGAAAAGAAATTACCTAGACAAAACATCTCCAAAATGAAGAATAAGTCATAAGGTATCCAAAGGAAAGTAAAATGAAGTGCCATTAAAGAACATTAAATAAGTGCAGGAAAGAAGTCAAGGAAATGCAAGTGAGACAAAGAAAGAACTAAAGAGTCAGAGAGAAAGTGACTGAAATCCATGACAGACAAACAGCCAACATATATGTATAACTGGAGTCCCTGAGAAGAAAAATAAAGCAACAGAGCTAATATTTAAGCCTGTAATTCAAGAAAACCTAAATATATATGTTTAAAAGGCCTACTGTGCACTAGAAAAATTTTATTCAGAATGGTCAAATTTAAAACACAGTGTTGCAAGATGTCAGATTTTTTAAAATAAAAAGAAAATCTACAGCACCTGAAGGCAAAAAACCAAATTAGTTACAAGAGTGAAACAGGCTTCCAAGATTTTCAAGAAAAACATACAAAGAAAGACAATAGTGGAACAGCATTTTTAAGAAACCCAAAGAAAGTGAAAATCAAGGATTTTATATTCAGTCTAGCTACATTTCAAATATCAGAACTATAGTAAAATAGTTTCAAATGTACAAGACCTCAGAAAATAGTGCACCTAAAAGCCTTCTAAAAGGAATCAAGGAATCTAGAGAATGAACTAAATGCAACCAAATAACAGAAGAAACATCAAGAAAAAAGTACTGAAAACAAACATTTAATATCCTGAGTTGGAAATCTACGACTAGATCAGTTTGGGGGGTGGGATATAGGAAGAAGAATAGTACATAAACAGTATATGCCATGGAAAAGTAGAAAGAGTACATCTAAAAAGCATTCAGGAAAAGTAGAAAGAGGAAAGCAGAATATAATTGTGGGTTATTATACAAATACAGAGAAAAGAGGAAGCCAAAGAATGCCACTTAAAACTAATAAACCAGTCAGTAAGACATTAAATATAAAGAAATACAAAAGAAAAACACTCATGAACTTGGGTTAGACAATGTGGTTTTAGACACCAAAATCACAATCCAAAAATAAATAATTGATAAATTGTATTTCATCAAAATTTAAACATTAGCCCTCTGGAAGACCCTAGTAACACACTAAAAAGATAAGCAATAGAGAGAACATATTTATAAATCATATATCTCAAAAATGACTTTTAACTGGAGTATAGAGAGAACTCTCAAAACTCAACAATATGAAAAGAAATAACCCAGTTAAAATATATGGCAAAAGACCAGAATAGATACTTAACCAAAGAGACAATACAGATGGCAAATAAACATATGAAAAGAAGTCCAATGGCATTAGTTATTAGGGAAATTAAAATTAAAATCAAGTACCAAGCAACTGAAACTTTCAAATATTTCTAGTGGAGAATCCATAATTGTACATCCATGTTGGCAAATGGTTTGGAAGTTTCTGTATTAAACATACACAGGCAGTGGGCCCACAGTCTTGAAGATCTGTCTCTTACTTCAATAATGTTTAGATGGAACAGCCCTGGGGACCCACTTCTTACAGTCTCAGGCCACCTTCCAACCTCCTTTCCGGTCACAACCTCCAGGACCATGTTCTTAGCTGTCCCGTGCCTCCAGGATGAGCTAACACCATTTTATGCAGACAGCTCTCTATTGCAAACCAACCATGAGCTCCTAGACTCATAAGCATCATTCCACTGAAGTGGAGGCTGCCTTCCCCTTGCGTCTGCAGTATTCCTGCACCTACCTCTCTCTGGGCTTCTAGTTTAGCCACAACCATGGGGCTCTGGAAGGCATGACCACCTTGACTGTGAGGGCACCAAGCCTCTTTGGAAGATAAAAACTGACACTACAGACTTGCCCTCTGCCAGGACATGCAGAAGGCATCCCAAAACGAACAGGGTAAACTCCAGATACCATGGAAGCTGCCAAGGCCCTGGAGAAGAACCTGAACCAAGCCCTTTGGGATCTGCATGCTCTGGGACCTGCCCACCCAGACTTCCATCTCTGCAACTTCCTGCAGAGCCTCGTCCTAGCTGAGCAAGTAATATTCATCAAAAGATGGACGAGCACCTGACTAACTCCATAGGTTGGCCAGCCCCAGGCTGGTTGGGACTGGGTGAGTAACTGTGCCAAAGGGTTACCCTCAAGCATGACTAGGGACCTCCAGAGCCCACCAGCCTTTGAGGGGCCTCTCTGTTATCCCCTCCACTCTCAACCCACAGTGGGTCAGGGCTTCTGTCTCAGAATTTCCATGAGCTAGTAGGCAGCATTTTAACAACCTTGGAGTCCTCTCCCAAGCCCTGGATCAAATGGAAACAATATTCAAGGATAAAAAAAAAAAAAATTAAACATACCTTTACCGTATGACCCAACAAACTACATCTAGGTATCTACCCCAGAAAAATGAAAACTTATTTTCACACATAGACACAAAAATCCGTATGTGGCATTTAGAGTGGCATTATTCATAATCATCAGAAAAAGGAAATAACTCAAATGTTCTTCAATGAGTATGTGGATTAAGAAAATTTTGGACCATGTATATCATGGAATATAACTCAGTAATAAGAAAGAATGATATATAGCAAATGCATGAATGATACAAAAACGTGAAATGAAGCATAAATGCACTATGCTAAGTGGAAGAAGTCAATTTCAAAAAGTTACATGCTAAAAAAAAAAAAAAAAGGTTACATGCTGTATGACTCCATTTATTTAATGACATTCTGGAAAAAAGCAAATGGTAGGACAGCCACCCTGTATTTTTGCCTGGGAAAGTCCACGGACAGAGGGGCCTGGCAGGCTACAGTCCATGGGGCGCCAAAGAGTCAGAAATGGCTCAGCAACTAAACAACAAGAGGACAGTGACCGAGGTAACAGAGCTGCTAGGCTCAGTGGCTACCAGGGGTTATAGGCTGCGGGAGGGATCAGTTACAAAGGGGCAATTTGAGGAAATGTTTTGAGGTAATGAAACGGCTCCATATCCTAAGTCCAGGAGTGATGACATGACTCAACACGTTAAAACTCACAGAACTGTACGCCAAAAAAGTTAACTTGGCCACAGTGAATGACAATTTTTAATAGGGAAATTGTCCTAGATTGAAAGTACCTAGAAATACATGACAGAAGCAGTGTATAAACCTAGATTTGACAGGTTGCTGTCTGTTTTTTTTAAAACGAAGTCAGTATAAGAGGCATTCTTACAATAGCCATGGAAACAACCTAGAGGTCCATCAGCAGACGAATGGATAAGAGAGCTGTGGTACATATACACAATGGAGTATTACTCAGCCATTAAAAAGAATGCATTTGAATCCGTTCTAATGAGGTGGATGAAACTGGAGCCTATTATACAGAGTGAAGTAAGCCAGAAAGAAAAACACCAATATAGTATACTAACGCATAAATACAGAATTTAGAAAGATGGTAATGATAACCCTGTATGCGAGATAGCAAAAGAGACACTGACATATAGAGCAGTCTTTTGGACTCTGTGGGAGAGGGTGAGGGTGGGATGATTTGGGAGAATGGCATTGAAACATGTATAATATCATATGCGAAACGAATTGCCAGTCCAGGTTCAATGCATGATATAGGATGGTCAGGGCTGGTGCACTGGGATGACCCAGAGGGATGGTATGGGGAGGGAGGTAGGAGGGGGGTTCAGGATGGGGAACACATATACACCTGTGACAGATTCATGTTGATGTATGGCAAAACCAATACAATATTGTAAAGTAATAGCCTCCAACTAAAATAAATAAATTTATATTTAAAAATAAATAAAATAAAAAAAGAGGCATTCTTACGATAATGGAGAAAATGTGAATTTGAAACTGGCACTGATTTTCCCAGGTATCTGAAAGGTATTGTGGCTTAGTTGTAAGTGTTCTCTTTCTTAAGACATGTGCTGATATGTGAGTGAATGAAAGTCGGTCAGTCATGTCCGTCTCTTTGTGACCCCATGGACTGTATAGTCCATGGAATTCTCTAGGCCAGAATACTGGAGTGAGTAGCCGTGTCCTTCTCCAGGGGATCTTCTCAACTCAGGGATCAAACCCAGGTCTCCCACATTGCAGGCAGATTCTTTACCATCTGAGCCACCAGAGAAGCCCAAATATATGTGCTGATATATTTACATGTAAATTTGACAGTGTGAACCGCTTACATTCAAATGATAATAGAAAAAATGAATAGTGGTATTATATATATTCATTTTCATATATATATATATATAAAACCTTGATCATGCACACAGCTATTCATTTTGCTTTCTTTCCCAATTTCTTTTTGTATTCGAACGATTTTATAATAAAATGCTGAGAAAAAACTCTATCACTAAAGAGTCAAAGGAGAGCTCATTCTAAATACGTACAAAAGCTTAACTATAAAACAAAAAAACATTTTGTAAATTTCTCCTTTTGTTAATCTTCAACACCAAGCTCTCTGTATTTGTGCTTCTATGACAAGATTAATTTGTTTTATACACTGACAGTAGTATGTAATAACATATTCAGGGTAAAATGTACTTCCTAACTACCGTTTTCTAGAAATCTATAGGAAGATGCATTCCATCAATTGAGGAAATAATCCAGACATGAGGAAGATGTAAGTCCAGGAAGTACTGATCTCCAGAATCGTGGTGAAAGAAGCTATTAGAATTTTACAGGCCATAGAATCCTACAGCTTAGAGTAAGTCAACAGCTCCAGAGAGAGACCTGTACCCACATGAAACCCAGAGAGACTGTCCAGGGCTTTTGAACATACTGAGAGACAATTTAAACAACTGGAAAGTAAAAAATGAAACTGCAGCTGCATTAATGATAATACAGAAGCAAAGAAAAGAGGACAATAATTAACTTCAGAGACACTATAAAGTATGCAGCAATGGAAAAACAACTGTAGTTTACTTTATGAATCAACTACGAAGAGTGTTTACAGTCTTAATAATCTAAATGTGTGTTCAGTCACTTGGTCATATCCAACTCGTTACAACCCCATGGGCTGTACTGCCACCAGGCTCCTCTGTCCATGGAATTTTCCAGGCAAGAACACTGGAGTGGGTTGCCATTTCTTTCTTAGGGGATCTTCCTGACCTAGGGGTTGAACCTGCATCTCTTGCATTGGCAGGCAGATTCTTTACCACTAGTGCCATCTGGGAAGCACTAATAATCTAATATTGAGAAATCTAAATACTGAGAAATAGTATAAACCAAGTTGTAAAACAACAATGAAAAGTTAGGAGCACAGGAAATGTGCATGTGTCTGGTGAATGGTAAGGGAGGTCAGTGAACAGGAGATAAATTTTTATCTTCCTGAGGAAGAAGTCGCTAGGCCATGCCTAAAGTTGAAGACAGGAAGGAGCAATGCATTTTTAAAACCTATGGGGGCCAATAATCAAAGAACCAGCTAAAAAATCTTATATCATTAGCAGCCTTGTAAGTCATAGAGAACCATTTGACCTTTTCATGTATATATATACTTGGAGTTAATATCAAAGCTAAATTTTAAAATGTTTTTGAGAGTTTAGTTTCTCTTAAGAAAAAGACACTTGTCCATATTACAATGATGATTTTAATTCATCACCCTTTTCTGTATCCAGGGCATCTCTCTCAAGAATTAGGATCTAATCTATTTCGCAGCCCTTGAATATAGGTTGGCCATGTGACTTACTTTGGCCAATGCAATGTTACAAAAGCAGTGTCTTGAAATGCACTGGCATGTCTGGGCTTGCCCTCTCTCTTGCACCTCTGCCACAGCTGAAGAACAAGCTCAGACTGGTGTGCTAGAGTGTCAGGGAAGCAAATAGCAGGGCCCAGTCTTCCCAGCTGTCCCAGCAAAAGTCAGCCTAGATCAGCTGACAGCCAGTCAATCTCCAGCAATATGTGAGCGCAGTCAAAACTAGACTCAAATTGATTCCCCACAGACTAGAACGACATCAATGCTGATTATTGTAAGCTGCTGAATTTGTGGACCATCAGTCATGCAGCATAATTGTAGTAAGAGATGACTTGTTCAGCATCTAAAGAATACTGTAGTCACAATCTTCAACTCAGAAAGATGTGTAATGTAAGAATGATGACTGGTCTACCTCACCTGGAGTAAGTTGTGAACAGTGGAAATACCTGACGCATTTGCATTGCCAATTTCAGTCACATTCACTTCTAAGAATTTCTCTCCCAAGCTGAGTTCACTTTTGCGGTTGAGTAGTAAAATGAAGACCCAAATGAAGCAGCCAACTGGGAGGAAGAAAGCGAAGGTGTATGTTAATTCAGTCATTACACTTCCAGTAAATACCAGTGTTAGCATGCGAATTCGGTGATGTGTTTCAACGCATGAACTTTCATTCAACTTTTCATTTTGTGATATGCTGGTGGCATGGCAACAATCTGTACTGCCAGCTCAAAAATAAAAAAGATGAAGCATCTTGAAAGGTTTCATAGCAATTTGGGCACGCTATATCTGTCCAAATAATGTAGTGTCTGGTCCACACTAATTGACTAAATGCCTGTCCTTTTCGATTCTCTCACTTTAAAACATCTCTAATTTTTCCTGACTTTTGAAGGAATAATATCCATGGGACGCACTCAGTGCCATCTTAAGTGGCAAAGCCCAGGTTGAGAGTTCACATCCCTAACCAAAACCACAACACTATCACCTCTTGTGTTAACAATGGTTTCAATTCCATCTTAAATTCCTAGGTGCTAAGAAAATGTTCAATGAGAACTTTCTCATAATTTCTCTGAAGAAGCCCATTGCCTCTTCTCTGCCCAATATCCTAAGAACCCCCTCAATTGACCTCCTAGGTCAATGCATTTTCCAGGGTCCCCTGTGATATGGGTCTTGGGCTTCTGGCTTCGTAACCGCAGCCATGTACATGCTGTTCATTTTCACTTTGCCAACAGCTTGGAACGACTTATCAGTTGGGGATGGTAACTAGAAAACTCTACGCTAAACAGAGACTCACTATAGCATAGTAATTAAGAATACAGACTTAGAGTCGAGCAGTGAAGCCAGGCTCTGCCATTCAATACCTGTGGCAAATGCTTAACCCTCTTATCCTCACTATTCTTATCTGTAAAGCAGGGATAATAAGAACATCTACTTAATAAGGCATTTGTAAGTATGTAAATAATAATAATGATGATGGTGAGGATGACACACAAAAAGTGCTTACCATCAGCAGGTAAGTGATCACCAAAGCCTATTATGTTCATCATTAAAATTCTTATTTCCCTTCAGTTTCTTGATATAATTATCTTTCTCTTCAGCTAACTTTAACTGTTTGGGGCTATGTTGCCTTTAATATGATAAACTGCCTCAAATTAACCCTTTTAAAATTAAATAGGATTGAAATAATTTTAAATTGGGTACACTGGTTCCAAGTAGTAGAAAAACATGATGGTTTGGGCAATTAAACACGTACATATTTCTCTATACCGAGTTTTTCTAATTAGGCTCTTTCAGATAGGGGAAAGACATTTATTTTGGAGGCATGAGAGATTTAGAAGGTGGGAAATGCAAGAACTCAGTCCCATCTTGCCATATAGGAACATGAACCAGATGTTCAACAGCCACAGAGACCCCAGCAACCATTGGTGGTGGTCAAATATCACCACCAATGGCAAGACTCTCAGTTACTGTCTCCATCTCTTCTTTTTGTATGTCTCCTTTCTTTATATTATTTTCAGTAACATCCTCATCTTCTACCCTGTCCTTCATCTACCTAAGCTTCAGCTCCTTGTGGTTTCTGCCAGCGCATATCTTAGCTTACACATGACTGTCATAGACTGACTCTGACCATTTCTGCTGACTTTAGCTTCAGCTTCCACTGCTAACTGATATAAATAGTTTGTGTTCCTAATTCGAATTCCTGACAAAGAAATGTTGATTGACCCAGATCCTCTTTTCATACCAGAATATGTCAATAATAGGTCACTAACCTCAGTCTATGTATTGGCTGCATTGATTAGTTTCCCACTTTTGGTCTCATCAGTTGTATTGTAATAGGTGAAACCATATAGTACAGATAATTCAGCCTACTTCCCCTTCAGCATGGTCCTTAATGTAGGAATTCCATTATAGGTCCCTGTGAGTATGGCAAGTTACCGTGCGTGCCCCAAGGACTTAAGATTTTAGAATTGTACGGATGGCCAAGGCTATGATGGTACAGTTTACAACAGAATAAAAATACCGTCTAACCCTACTGTCAGGATTAATTTTTAAAAATTAATAATTTTACTTTGTTTTCAGTTAGGAAAGAAAACTTATGTACCCACTCCTCCTTACAGATTTCCTGACTCATAATGGTCACAATATCCTCATATTTGTATACAAACTTCTACAATTATGAAAATTAGATTTACCTACCTATGAAAAACAACCCAAATTGGCAGTGGTTTAAACACAAAAGGTGTTATTCCATCACATGAAAGAAGTGTCTCTTGTTAGTTGCTCAGGTATGTCCGATTCTTTGAGACCCCATGGACTATAACCGCCAGGCTACTCTATCCATGGAATTCTCCAGGCAAGAATACTGGAGTGGGCCGCCATTCCCTCGTCCAGGGGATCTTCCAAACCCAGGGATCAAACCCAAGTCTCCCACATTGCAGGCAGATTCTTTACCATCTAAGCCACCAGGAGACAAGTATGGAGACCAGCAATCCAAGGATGATCGCTAGTTCCATGAATTCATCAGTGCCTTACCTTCTATGATTTTTTATTCCAGTATCTGTAGAGTGAAGAGCCTCATCCTCATCAAACAAAATGGCAACTAGAGTGCTAGCCATTACATCCGTGTTCTAGGAAGTAGAATGGAAGAAAAAAGGAACACCCTTTTAAAGAAGCATAATACAGTGCTAGCTCTTACATCTCATTCGCCAGAACCATGCCACATTACTGCACAAGGCTGCAAGGGAGGCTGAGAAATATCAGTCCTTCAGCTGAGTGAATATATCTTCACAATGAACTTGAAGTTAGATAACTAAGAAAGAAAAAACAGAAGTTTGGGAGATAACCAGTGGTCTTTGTTTCAGTCTACTTTTTTGGATATTCAAGGACATCCATGTGAACTCCTTCCCAACAAAAAGAATATACTCTCTTTCCAGTGAAAACAGCTTCAAGTCTTCCCCAGTTACTGTGCTGTGCAGAGTCTAAACACTCTGGAAGAAATGGAACAATAAACACAAAAACTCCCACACTCGTGGGTCTAAACAATTATAAGATCCAGTTGGGCAGAACTGAAAAGTTACCCTGTCCAGCAGTAAAGTAAATTGCTTATGTGGCTCCTCTGGAAGGCTCTGGTTCTTCTTTCTGGGCAAACACTCCAATCCATCTTCTGAGACTCTTGGCTTTTTTCCCTGAGAGTCACCCACATCCACTAACATCTCTGGACATACTGAAGTAGGTCTTAGGGAGTATAACTTTCCTACAGCCTGGCCTGCCTTCCCTGCCCGCTTCCAACTGTGATCCAAGGTTCACTTGAGGGTTTAATTGTCACAGGTGCTGTAGACCAAGCTTGGGGTCTGTTTGGCAATAATATTCCCTTAAATCTTAGTAGGCCTCTCATGGGTTTGTTTCCACTTAGTTCCACATTGGGCTTCCCAGGCGGCACCAGTGGTAAAGAACCTGCCTGCCAATGCAGGAGACGTAAGAGATGTGGATTTGATCCCTGGGTCAGGAAGATCCCCTGGAGGAGGAAATGACAACCCACTCCAGTATTCTTGCCTGGAGAATCCCATGGACAGAGAAGCTTGGTGGGCTGCAGTCCATGGGGTCACAAATAGACATGACTGAAGCGACTTAGCACATGTCATGAAAATAACCATACTTATTATACTTATTTCTCAACCTGGCAATTCTTTTATTCATTGTCTTCTCTCACCCTCTCTCTCAAATGAGTGGTGGCCACTTAAACACCATTTGTAAAATAAAAGCTTGGATGAGAAAATGAAAACCTTAATCTAGTTCCCATTGTCTGCAGAGAGCTCTTGCTATAAGGTTTGCCAGCACGGCTATCTCTTACTAACAGTGGCCCTTTGCAACCACCACTTACAACAGCTTTAATTTGAGCTACAGAAGAAGGGGCTTTCTCAGAACTTTAATACATTGGATTCTAGGGGCTATCCTGGTGGCTCAGTGGTAAAGAATCCACCTGCCAATGCAAAAGATGCAGGTTTGATCCCCGAGTCAGGAAGTCCCTGGAGAAGGAACTGACAACCCACTTCAGTATTCTTGCCTGGGAAATCCCACGGACAGAGGAGCCTGGTGGGCTACTACAGTCCATGGGGTTGCAAGAGTCAGGCATGACTTAGCAACATAGGACTCACTGGCAATTTGTGCTATAAGCTGCTCGTAGAAACTCTCTAAGAGAAGGGGTATTTCCTTCTCAGGATTAAGTCTAGCCTACTCTGAACTCATCTCTCACTTTAAAAGACTGTTGGACTTCCCTCAAGGTCCACTGGTTAAGAGTCCACCTGTCCATGCAGAAGACACAAGTCCAGGAAGATTCCACATGTCATGAAGCAGCTAAACCCAGGCACCACAACTGCTAAAGCCCATGAACCCTAGAGCCCGTGCTCTGCAACGAGAAGCACCTGCTTACTGCAACTAGAGAGAGCCCACACACAGCAACCAAACCTAGCACAGCCAAAATAAATAAATCAATGGAAATAAATTTTTAAAAAGACTCCACTAAAATGGCAAAAAGTTCCCAATACACACACACCAATATGCTGAATTTTCCTGCTAGAGCATTAGCTTAGCTCCCATTCATATGTGGTTTTTCTTCCAAAGGACAACAGAAAACAAGGCAATAAACAGTTTCTCACACGTAAGAGTCATTAGTTTCCTCTCTGGAGTATCATATCTAAATGTACCATTATCTAAATGCTTCCTCATTCCCAAGCCAAGTCCTGTTTTCATGTTATCACACCCTACCTCCAGACGCCAAATTTTGTATTAGGTAGAATTTAGTTTAGCTGTGAATGAATAAAAAAAGATTTAAAACACAGTACTATCTGTAAAATACATAACATATCAGTACCTACTGTATAGCCCAGGGAATTCTACTTAATACTCTATAATGATCTATATTGGACTGCAAGGAGATCAAACCCAGTCAGTCCTAAAGGAAATCAACCCTGAATATTCATTCAAAGGACTAATGCTGAAGTGGAAGCTCCAATAGTTTGGCCACCTGATGCAAAGAGCTGACTCACTGGAAAAGACCCTGACACTATGAAAGATTGAAGGCGGAAGAAGGGGACGAAGGACGATGAGATGGTTGGATGGCATCATCCACTCTGTGGACATGAGTTTGAGAAAACTCCAGGAGATAGTGAAGGACATGACAGCCTGTTGTGCTGCAGTCCATGGGGTCACAGAGTCAGATACAACTTAGCGACTGAACAGCAAATGATCTATATGGGAAAAGAATCTAAAAAAGAGTGGATATATGTATAAGTGTTTCACTTTGCTGTACAGCAGAAAATAGCATACTGAAAATCAACTATACAACAAAAATTAAAACAATATGCATGGATGCATGCTAAGTCACTCAGTCATGTCTGACTCTTTGCAACGCTATGCACTTAGCCCAGTAGGATCCTCTGTCCATAGGATTTTCCAGGCAAGAATACTGGAGTGGGTTGCCATGCCCTCCTCCAGGGGATCTTTCCTACCGAGGGGTTGAACCCATGTCTCTTATGTCTCCTGCATTGGTAAGCGGATTCTTTACCATAGTATTTTTTGTTTTTCTTCTCTCAGAAAAATTCTGAAGGCAAATATTATACAGATTATGCTGGAACAGAGGGCACACACGCTTACTGTCCAGTATGCTGAAAGATGACAGCTGTGCCCAGAGCAAAGCTCAGGCACTCTAAGGTCCATTATAAAATATCTTGGTTCCTTAACTCCAAGGTTCATCCCGGTAATGCAACCCTGCTTATTTAACTTATATGCAGAGTATATCATGAGAAACGAGGGGCTGGAAGAAGCATAAAGTGGAATCAAGATTGCCAGGAGAAATATCAATAACCTCAGATATGCAGATGACACCACCTTTATGGCAGAAAGTAAAGAAGAACTAAAAAGCCTCTTGATGAAAGTGAAACTGGAGAGTGAAAAAGTTGGCTTAAAGCTCAACATTCAGAAAACGAAGATCATGGCATATGGTCCCATCATTTCATGGCAAATAGATGGGGAAACAGTGGCTGACTTTATTTTGGGGGGCTCCAAAATCACTGCAGATGGTGATTGCAGCCATGAAATTAAAATACGCTTGCTCCTTGGAAGGAAAGTTATGACCAATCTAGACAGCATATTAAAAAGCAGAGACATTACTTTGTCAACAAAGGTCTGTCTAGTCAAGGCTATGGTTTTTCCAGTGGTCATGTATGGATGTGAAAGTTGGACTATAAAGTAAGCTGAGCACCAAAGAATTGATGCTTTTGAACTGCAGTATTGGAGAAGACCCTTGAGAGTCCCTTGGACTGCAAGGAGATCCAACCAGCCCATCCTAAAGGAGATCAGTCCTCGGTGTTCATTGGAAGGACTGATGCTGAAGCGGAAACTCCAATACTTTGGCCACCTGATGCAAAGAGCTGACTCATTTGAAAAGACACTGATGCTGGGAAAGATTGAGGGCAGGAGGAGAAGGGGATAACAGAGGATGAGATGGTTAGATGGCATCACCGACTCAATGGACATGGGTTTGGGTGAACTCTGGGAGTTGGTGATGGACAGGGAGGCCTGGAGTGCTGCGGTTCATGGGGTCACCAAGAGTCAGACATGACTGAGCGACTGAACTGAACTGAATGCAACCCATTGTGGGAGCCTGTGTCATCTGGCCCTCCCCATCTTGCCCTATGATGCTGCAGTTCAAGGAACCAATATAAATGCTCGTGATTTGACTACTGCTGTTCCTGTGAGTAACAAAGTTTCTTGTCTCTGACCCAAGAGTCACCTGTTTTCTACTAGTATCCATGGAACCATGGCCAGCCAACATGTTAGCTTGCATTTACGGCAAACTCTCAGACCTTGCACAGTTCCTGACAGAGAAAAGAGACATTAAATATTAGTTCCGTTTCCATGATGAAAATGACACTCAAGAAGGCAAATCATTCACCTCAAATCACACAATGAGAAGACTCCATTTCTTGTCATTCCTCACCCATTGCTCCTTCCACAGCTGCTCCGGAGAACCAGAAATGGTGTTGGAGAAAGTGGTGGAAGGTGGCTGTTTGTCTTCAAAGGAGGGTCTGGATTAGGATAGTGCAAGTATGGCTTCAAGGGATGGAAAATTTAAGGTGGCGCTTACTCTGAGGGGCCACGCCTGCCCCTGCATGAGCCTGAGAGTCAGCGCCTCCTTAAGTACCGTGTCCTGGTGCTGAGTGAAATAGGCCAGACACAGAAGGACAAATACCCAGGCTTACAGTTATCCAAAGATCTAAAACATTCATAGGAGCAGAGAGGAGAACAGTGGTTGTTAGGGGCCAGGAGGAGGGGGAAATGCAGAATTGTTCTTCTATAACTGAACTGGGTATAACGGTTCAGTTATACAAGGTGGGTAAATTCTAGAGACCTGGAGTGTAACACCGAGCCCACAGTTAACTACCCCACACTGCACAAAAATGTAAGAGGTTTGATATCATGTGAAGTGTTTCATATACATATATATTATTTAAGGGATGGCCAGTACTAGAACTTGAATCACAAATGATAATAATTTTTCAGCTCTCAAGAAAAAATATCACTTACACGGACATATGCAAAAAGGAAAACAAAATTCTTCTGTTTGGAATGAATGGTTCAGACTCTCCCCTTCCAAAGCCAAGTAGTAACTGAAATAGGATCTTGATTTCCAGGAACCAAAGTCTAAGACTCATTTAATTACATCTCCTTTTAGAACAGATTTTCTTTTTGACTTTTCTGTTCAGTATTTTCAATATATGGGAATGTAAACAATTGATCTATTTATTATGTACTGGCCAACAATTCATCTTTCTGCCAAATGCACATTTAGAAAAATCTGAAGTGGTTTTAATGAAAATTTAAACCATTTGTGTTTATGTATACCAATTTATGATTCCAAAACCATTTTTTCCCCAAAGTTAACATCCTAAAGTCCTAGAACCTGTACCTGGCATTTCCCCTATAAAGTTGGTGCTGAGATACATTGGTTTTATTTGAAAAATATGTAACATAATTTGAGCCTCACTTGCCTCACCTGAAAGCTGGTCTCGCTTACAAGTCTCCAAATCCACTTTATTTCTCTGAGTTCAGGTTCATTTTCTTTTCACCAACACGTGACCTTACTCTTTCTGATTACACCAAAACTGTCATACAAAACCTATACTCTGAACCAGATCTGAAATAAATTCACAACTGCATCGTGTAACTGGCACCAGCTTAACACTCTCCAGGACTGAAGACTTACAGTAGAGTCTCCAGGGTTCTGACTAGAATTTTACCCTTTATATGAAATATCGGAGGGAGGACTCCTACTTCCTAGAAGCACTGATAAAAAACCTTCATGACGTGAAACTCAGACCCTCCTTCTTGCCAGCTTACCTGCTATGTTTACCCCTCAAGTCTACAGTCCAGCATATTAGGATTTTCAATCACAAAAAGAATCTTTTTGATTAACCCTGTCATTTAATTAACTCTAGAAGCAGAAAAGACCTGATTTGTCCCTTTAAAAATGGAGGCAAGTGAAGGGCAAAAGGCACTTCCGTCTGCAGTCATCCTCACTTCAGTGAAGACACGGGCTGAAAAGGCTTCAGCATCAGCCCGCTGGTGGCAAGGAGAAGTCAAGTGAAGACAAACCCCCAATTCTCTGCCTGGAAGCTGCTGGCATCTCCCCCATCTAAGTGCTGAACAAACGAGCCTTTGTGCACCCTCTCGATGGGGCCCTTTGAAGCTCTGGCATCCGGACTGGCAACTTTTCCTATCTGCCCATCTCAGAGCACAGGAGAATGGGAAATGAGAAGGGGAAGGACCACGAGAAGCAGGCGGCACTGGCCTGGCTCCGAGCCCACTGGGTAAACATGCTCACTCCCTTCTCACACAGATAGCTTTTTCACAAATGAAAAGGGAGTGTCCAGCTTCGTTTTGAATAAAGACGAGGAAATGACTCTCAGCTGTCCACACACAACAAAACAACCGACCACCACAGCATTACACTCAAGGTAGACCGAGCAAGCTTTCTCTCCCAGACCGGAAGTATATGCTCCTGTTCAAGGATGTTTTTACTGCTGTGGTCTCCAGCATGCTGGGGATGGGCACATTCTAATGAGATCCATAGTCTCCACATTTTATAGAGAATACACAATCACAAACTCCTTCAGAACAAGAGCAGCTTTACTTTTCTGAATGCCTTTCTTAATCTAATTACATTGATGAAGGATGGGTGGCCTTTTGTTTTGAGTTTAGGATTATGAGTCTGAAACTCTGAGGTCCAATTGGAGTTCCATACCTAACTTCTTGTGTGGGCCTTCATGAGCAACTATTTCCTGTCTTACTTTTCTGAACAATTAAAGGAGCTATGATGATGGCTGTAGGGAGGAGAGAAGATAGGCACATAGCTTGAAATACTTCCAGTTGATTCCAAGACAACAAGACTATCAAGCGTCTACGCTCGACTTAGCAGTGGGCTAAGAGGAAAAATATAAGAGAAGAAAAATACAGGACCCCTGCTTTCAAGAAATTCCTAAAGCAAATGACATGATAAAACATAAGTACTTAAGGTAGACATGAGAATTAGCAAGGCAGTATCCAGTCAAATACGTTAACTGATTAACATTATAAATACTGTAAGAATTTGAAAAAGAACATATCATTACTAGTGAGATTATTCCCAATAGGTTTTATAAAACAGAAAAGACATCAGGTTAAACACCCGACCTAAAATAAGTACCAAATATCTTTATCATGGTGAACATCAAGGTTTGCCAAATATGATCTGATTCTCCTTAGTGATTCAGGGACTTATTAAATTAAAAACACTTAGTGAGACATAATTTGCTGAATTACTAGGGAGATTATAGCAGCATTACCACATGACAAATGACTTTTAGGACACTGAGTCATTGAATCTGGTCCCCAGACTCCTAACATCACCCAGAAGCATTTTTTACCTATTGTGTCTTCAGATCTCTGTCTTATGTTTACCAGATGGCAGCCCATGTTAAGGGGAATAAAAACTAAACTTGACCATTTGTACACTCATATTTCATCCAATAACAAAGGTCACTGAAAGCACCCTTACATGAAAAATGTAGCAACAACATTTCTCCTATTTTCTTATAACCTTCTTAGAAACCAACACACAGCTTCACTTTGTGCAGTTTTGTGGCTTGTGAGAAGTCCTTTTCTTCCACAACTATGAGGAGTTTGTCATATGTGCAGTGTTGCCATTCATGTTATCTGACCCACGTTTTCATTTTCATCATAATAAACACACACACAAGAAAACACACAAATCCTGGTTAACATACCACGGGTCTAGACAAAATTAGAAAAATATCAATAAAAATAGAAATTGAGGCAATGCATTCAACAACAAAGTTGAATGTCCTTTATGCTTTTAAATTAAATTTGACTTCCACTGGAAGCTTTTGTAATATATATTCAAGCTACTTATGTCTAAGCTGTGGCCTAGAAACTCTTTCCATGTAGGAAGCTGGTTAGCTGCAAGAACCTTCTTTGACTCCCGACTCTAAGGCCACTGTCCTATGCTGCCTGATGTCCAATGTCTGAAAATCATTGTTTCATATCCTTTTTTTTTAAACTCATAAGGCAAAACACAAGACTAAAATGAAGTGCCTGCATTTACATTCACAGATCTGCTAATGATTATATATCCCAAAGGCCACCCCATTACATACATGCAGAGATGCAGCTTTAAAACAAAGAGAAAAAAGATCTCATAAACAGAGTATATAATTCCCTTCTGCAAATTAGATTTCATTCATGGGAAGTCAAATTCAAGACCAGAGTTATTCATCACAGTGATCAACCTTGCTCGTTAATTCTACAGAGACACCTGTATGCCATTAAGGAGACTTGTCATGTGACAGCTATATTGACAATGACCTCACCTGATGCTGAAGACAGTGAAACAGCTCCTCAGTATGAAAGATAGGTGTTTGGAGTCAGGAGAAATTTTTATGGAGAGGGCAATAAAAAAGGTTTTCTAATTTAAAGATCTATGTGGCTGTTTCCGGAAGATGATGAAGGACAGGGAAGCCAGGCATGCTACAGTCCATGGGGTCGAAGAGAGTCAGACAAGACTGAGCAACTAAAGAACAACATCTTTAATGTTTTTAGTCAAGATAAAATAACAAGGACTGGATTTACCCTCCCCCATCATGGCAAACAGATGGGGAAACAGTGACTGACTTTATTTTTCTGGGCTCCAAAATCACTGCAGATGGTGACTGCGGCCATGAAATTAAAAGACACTCCTTGGAAGGAAAGTTATGGCCAACCTATACAGCATAT
This sequence comes from Bison bison bison, assembly GCF_000754665.1. Lineage (NCBI taxonomy): Eukaryota > Metazoa > Chordata > Mammalia > Artiodactyla > Bovidae > Bison > Bison bison. Next base: position 5,372,603 of record NW_011495039.1, on the reverse strand, counting down.
TCAAAAGCAGAGACATTACTTTGCCAACAAAGCTCCGTCTAGTCAAGGCTATGGTTTTTCCAGTGGTCATGTATGGATGTGAGAGTCGGACTTATAAAGAAAGCTGAGCGCCAAAGAATTGATGCTTTTGAACTGTGGTGTTGGAGAAGACTCTTGAGAGTCCCTTGGACTGCAAGGAGATCCAACCAGTCCATCCTAAAGGAGATCAGTCCTGGGTGTTCATTGGAGGGACTGATGCTGAGGCTGAAACTCCAATACTTTGGCCACCTGATGCAAAGAACTGACTCATTTGAAAAGACCCTGATGCTGGGAAAGATTGAGTGCAGGAGGAGAAGGGGACGAGAGAGGATGAGATGGTTGGATGGCATCACCGACTCGATGGACATGGGTTTGGGTGGACTCCAGGAGTTGGTGATGGACAGGGAGGCCTGGTGTGCTGCAATTCATGGGGT
>NW_011495039.1:5364854-5372051 GCF_000754665.1 Bison bison bison | reverse complement strand
ACTTTGCCAACAAAGCTCCGTCTAGTCAAGGCTATGGTTTTTCCAGTGGTCATGTATGGATGTGAGAGTTGGACTATAAAGAAAGCTGAGCGCCAAAGAATTGATGCTTTTGAACTGTGGTGTTGGAGAAGACTCTAGAGAGTCCCTTGGACTGCAAGAAGATCCAACCAGCTGAAACTCCAATACTTTGGCCACCTGATGCAAAGAACTGACTCATTTGAAAAGACCCTGATGCTGGGAAAGATTGAGTGCAGGAGGAGAAGGGGACGAGAGAGGATGAGATGGTTGGATGGCATCACCGACTCGATGGACATGGGTTTGGGTGGACTCCAGGAGTTGGTGATGGACAGGGAGGCCTGGTGTGCTGCAATTCATGGGGTTGCAGAGTCAGACATGACTAAGCGACTGAACTGAACTGAATAAAGCAACTAACAATGGGCAAAATATATGAAACAATGATTTTTCAGACATTGGACATCAGGCAGCATAGGACAGTGACCTTAGAGACAAGGACTCAAAGACGGTTCTTATAACTAACCAGCTTCCTACCTGGAGAGAGTTTCTAGGCCAAAGCTCAGGGAGCTGGAACTCAGGGGAGCCTGGTAGAGCCCCGGGGATGGAGAAATGGACTAGGAGGATGGGGCAGCCAGAAAGTCACAGGCAGAATCCCAAAGAAGAGAGTGGGACAGATACACACTACTACATATAATTAATAAGATAATAATAGATAACTAACAAGGACCTACTGTGTAGTACAGGAAACTCTACTGAATACTTTGCCATGACCTACATGGGAAAAAGATATAAAAGAGTGGATATATGTATATGAATAACTGATATACTTTGATGTACACCTGCAATTAATACAATGTTGTAAATCAACTGTATTTCAATTAAAAAACTTAAAAAAAAAAAAAAAGGAAGTTGTACAAAGAGAGATAGAGCTCAGGAGATCAGCAGAGGGTCCCTTCTGAGTCATCAGCTGATCGTGACCAGCACATGAATAACAAACTATATGAGTCTGGGGGGAAAAAAATCATCCAAGGGAACAATCTTTCAAGCTCACACAGGACATGAATGGATTGTACGCCCCTAGTCAAAGTGGAAAAACTTGGTAATTCATGGGACATCAAATTAAAGATTCAGAAGGGTATCACCTCAATAATGAGGAAAAATTAGTCTTACCCTAAAGGCTATTCTAATTCCCCTAACAGAATTTAAAATCTACCTGGTTAAAATAATTTATTGAGATTTCCCATCTTTGGGGATGGTTTTCTTTCCATCTGGCCCTTCAATAAATGTTCATTAAATGACTGTAAAGGTTGAACAGAGACTTTGACTTTGTCCAGATCTCAGAATCTGACTCCCTCAATACGCAAGGGCCACAGAGGATGCAGGTGAGAACGTACGTGGAACAAACCCTCTCGTTCCACTTCTGCTTTCTCCTCTGCCTGGCTTGTTTTCTATTGAGCAGCAGATGAACCCAACTCCGAATACAGTTATAAAATCTCCTGCCCCCATAAGTTCAGTAACTGTTTAGTGAACTTGGGATGGCAACAGTGGAAACTGTGTACTTCCTCATTTGGAACAGACAATGCACCTATTGTCCTGTGGCATTGTCCTGCATGGTTGTTATGCAACTGTCCACATGATACCATTCAGGCAGCGCACCTCTCAGAGACCATGCTCTTGATCTGCCCCTCCCCACCCCAACATGTACTCCCAGCTCAATTTCGCTGTTCATTAAACCGAGAATTTGATAAAAATTAGTAATCCTGCTATTGGAATTGTCAGTCCGTCTTTCCAGGTTGGTCTCAGAAGCATTTTGCTAAAAAAGAGATTTCTTTGCTTTGAAAGGGAGTCTTCCATAGACTTACTGGAAAGTTAAAAAAAAAAAAGCAGTGATTTCCCACACTCTTTCTCAGTTGTTGTGATAAAAACGTTATGTTCCTCAGAAAAGCCCTGGTGACACCCTGCTAAGTTGGTAATACTTGCCATCCCAAACAAGCATGTCATGATACGAGGTCCTGTGACAGCATGGCTGGTGTCCTTTGATTTCTGAACACAGCCGCGATGGCCAGAGAGCATCGGCTGACTGCTCCCTCAGTATATTCCATTCCGAGGGGCTGTCTGGGAGACAGGTGCCTGCGAGATTTCAGGAGCTGCCTGGATCACACACTCCGGATGCTCCTCTGCCATCCCTTCACTGCTGGTAATTATTTACCCCTCTCTGACGGTGTGTACAAGCTGAGAACAAGCTTTGGGAGGAAACCACATTCCTCCTTGTTGATATACAAGCATCTGATGAAATGTCACCAGGTAGTCCAACTACCATTGTCCTGTGTGGGAAACCGTATCCTCTTAGGTCTTTCCTGGATTTAGCCAGAGACCAGAAAAAGTCATAACACCTGCGTAAAAGTCATATAGGGAGTGAAAAAAAGAAAAACAACTCAGATACTACTCCTCTCTGGCTTTAATTCAACCCAGCCCTTACTGGCAACTGTGAGAGGGAAGAACAAATCAGAGTCCGATCACTCCAAGCCAATATGATCTGCAATGCTATGCTCTCATAGGCACTTACTGATAACACTGAGAAAATCTGTCTTCCTTTCTCCATATGATGCAACTGGAGTTCTCTCTTCCAAAAGGAGAGGTTCATACTAAACTCCACTTGTAGTTAAAAATTCTTTCCAAGGGCACCAGGGAAAAGAAAAAGGTAGGAACAATTAATCGAGCGTAGAATTGAAAATAAGTTACCATCTTGATTTGAGTCTTTTCCACAGAATTCTTGAAAAGAATTTTTTTTTTAAATATCCTGAAGATTCCTTAAGCCTAGTGTCTTTGATGGTGAAGAAATTCTCATCTGAAGCAAGGAATTTTCTTCAATTTCATTTCATGCTTTTTTTCTTCTATTAAACTGTAGTAACAGTAAATGTAAACTTAACTATTTCAAAAGAGCATTATAGTATGATCACATTTTTATAATTTTATTTCTATCCATCTACTCACCTAACTGTGCAGATATCAGTATACAGACATAGACAGACACACAGAAATGTGTGGAATAGTTTCACCTAGGGTTAATGATGGTCATTTCAAGGCAGTGGAAGAACTTTTTAAAAAAAAGTATCTTTAAGCTTTTCAATGTATCCTAAAAGGGCTTTGGGGTTTTCTTTGGTTTTATTATATGGGGTGCTTTTTACTCAATTTGTTAATATCTTCCTGTTTTTTAAATTTCTGTTCAAAAGACTAGTATAAAATGATATGATATTATTTACTCGTCATTTCTCTAAATTCCACAAAAGAGCACCTCACACATACTGTTACTGTCAGAACAAACGACTGTGGAATGCTCAGTCACTACCACCCAGAGGTATTCCCACAGCATAAGCAAATGTTGGCTAACTGTCTCCTCTGAGCTAGATCCAAAAAAATCACCCGCAGCCACAGGGTAATCTCTTCCTGTTGCCCAACCTGTTTAAAAGTGATTGCAATTAGGTGGGACTGAAGGCATGCCCGTCTGCATTTCCAACCCAGTGTGAATTCTGAAGCATGTGGGAGTTTGTCTCTTTTATCTGTTCTCTTCTCCAGATAACAGACTTCATTATTATTTAGGAAAGTTCCTTTGTCCCTTGTAAATTCCAGGAACTCTAATTTGGGATCAAATCTCTAAGGAAAAGTCTGCTCTTCTGTATAGACATTTTTTGTGTGTGTAAGGCTCTGATAAAGAGTCTAATTGGCTCCATTTCTTTTTGAACATTCTGTTTATCCACCTAATTATCCTGGGAAAACTGACATGTTTATTGAATTCAACTAAACAACTCCAGTAGAACAGACCAATAAAACAGGGGTTCCGGGAGGAGCCACAACACTGCCGGCCATTGGTTTGAGTTGAATTTGTCGTATTTAAAAGAGTATCATATTCAGGAGTTTGAGGGTTAAAAAGAGAGAATTAAATTCTCACAAAAGAAAGGGTACCTCATTAAACACAACTATTAAAACAAAGTTTGTTATATGAGCCATGTGATCATGACGGTTCCATGTAAACCACCATAATTAAAATGTAGTAAGCATTCATATATGTAACATTTATGAGCCTGCTTTAACCTGACTTCTTGAATAAAATCAGCAAATTATCTTTCAGATAGTTGATTCCAGTCTTGCTGCGGAGCAGCGCCCTCTGCTGGTCACGCTGAAGCATTACATCATGAGAAAAGTAGATAACACGAAAAGGTGAAGGGAAGTGAGGAAAGAAAGAGGGGGGCGAGTAGGGGAAGAAAGGGAAAGGAACGTTTTAAAAAAGGAAATGTAAAAAGAAGGAAAGAAGTTAAATATAGTTGGGTGATATAGTCTTTAACCGAAGCTTTGGCATACATTAGAAATAAACTATGTTTGCCTCATAGTACGGCTATTTAGTAGACAGAGACTATTTTCTTTGCAGAAAATTTTTGTCATACTTGAAAGATTAAAAAAAAGTTACTGTTATTGAAACTGTTCTGAAATTAGTGTCTGGTGTTGCTACATTCGAAAATCTTCCAAATCAATTTAAGAGTTAGTGAATTACCAACTAACCTAATAGTAGTTATTATTTAAAATTAATATTATCCCATGTCACCCCTGAAGCCAAGATTCTCACATCTTAATGGGCATCAAGAGCCTCCTAGGGAGCTCATTAAAAATACATCTGACCAGGCTCTTACCTTTAAGGATTTTGATTTACTAGCTCTGTGGCCTTAGGAATCAGCGTTTTAATATTTATACCCAGAAGACAATAGGTATTTTATCTTGCTCAATTACAAACCCAAGGGACACTGTGGACTTGGTATCTCATTCAGAGTGCCAAAAACCCAACCTCAGTGCTGTGGGATGGCTTACCTTACCCAGACACCTGTATATCGCCACCATCACCACAGTTGCTATAAGTTACTCAATATTTCCTAGGTACCAGGCACTATCCTCCCAATTTCTTTAGACACTTATGACTTTGAAAATGCCTCTGCCTTCTTTCTTCTCAGTATCAAGTTCCACATAAAAGCAGTGTGGACCATGCCTTGCACATAACTGATCCTCAACAAATGCTAGTTTTGCTTCCCTTTCCCCATGTCCCTTGCTATTCTAGGTTGAAACGGTGGCTTAATTATATCAGGGTGTTTATTTAATCTTGGAAAATTCGTAGTTGCTCAAAGTTCAAGTCTAAGGAACTGAGACGTCATTAACTGATTTCTTAAGAGGTTTTAATTTCCTTCAAAGCACTCTGAACACTGTCGGCTCCCAACTGGTCTCTGGAATGCACTTAATTTGAGCCTCTTTCTACTTTCTCCACAGCCACGTTCTGGTTGGTTGCCTCTGTGTTCTTTTAAGTGCTGAGATAAAGAGAGTTCAGCAGAGAACCTGGTGAGATGGAGTCCAAGTTGAAACCGATCCCCTTATTTCATATAAACTCGGAAGCTGAGATTTCTCAGTAGCACCATTACACAGACACTGAAAGATTGGAGGTTTTAACATATAATTATTTCATATCCATTTTATGTAACACAACTAATACATGCAGGGTCATCTGCATGATATAAAACTGCTACATTTTAACAAACAAGAAAAAAGTGGCTGCCTAGGGGAATGAACAAGAACCCAGAAGAGATTACCAACTGACCTGATGAGGACTCACTTAGGTACATAAGTTGCATAACTTTACTCAATTTGGCTCAAGGGGGAAAGCATTTTTACTGACTTATGTAACAGGAAAGTTAGGAGTGGTACGGAATCAGGCTCTCTGTCCTCATAAAGCTCACGTCATCCCTCTATCTGCTGTGATTTCCTCAGTGTTGGCTCCATTCCCAGACAGGCTCTCTCTCCATGTGGAGTTGAAGATGGCTCTTAATGACCTCAAAAAGAGAGGCAGGACTCGCTGCAGCAGACTCACTAAAAAGACATATGTTGGCTCACCAGCCCACTCATGAAGCCATCACCACAGACCGGGGTCGGGGCGGGGGGGCATGCCCAGCCCTCACAGAAGGCGAGGGGAGCCCCAGTCAAATCCCATTGGTGGGAACTTGGGCAAGAGGCTGGCAGGAAAAGACCAGCACTTACCAGTTAGACGCATTCTTTTGAAAACTTACAGAAGACACCTCTTCCAAACTAAAGAGGAAAAAGGCTCATAGCTCAATGACCTAAGCATCTGGACATGAGTGTGACTCAACATGGTTGGAAAGGCAGAAAAAAAATGCGGCTCTGAGTAACTGCAAATCTCGAAAGAGGACTAGTGGGAGGAGGAAGCTGAAGAACCCAGGATGGGTACACAGAAACATCAGCAAAAACAAACACAGAAGCATGTTAAGAAGGCTAAATTTCAAGCTAGAAGATGTTTATATACTTCTGTGGTCAGTGAAAGACACTTATACTCATGTCTGAAGCAAAAAGGTGGTCAATGATACCAGACTGATTTCTGAAGACAAATGTTTTTCTGAAGGACCCAAAGAAGGAATTCCTGAATTTAGTCTCTTGTCTCTCTGAATTTTAGCAGAGATGACTGATTGCCAGCCAAAGACTTCTCTCATCTCCAAAGTAACAGAAATCAACTTTCACTGGGGTTGGAATGCACCCAATCATTGACTACTTTCAACCACCTTACACCTACGTGTGACCATCTGACAAAATTCTAGCATATATGAATAAGTCGATTATTTAAAGAAAGCTGGTTTAGCAGTAAGTTACCTTGCCTTCTAGCTAACTGGAAGATGGAGGTGATGGATGGAGCTCCAGCAGCTTGTTGGATCTTTGAGGCTGAAAACCAAGTATGAGAACAACCGTGCAGAAAGAAGAGCAGGATTTCTGTTCACTAGGAACCACCTGTACCTCTATTTTGTTGAAGATGCTGTGATTTTGTGTTTTCTGTTATTCACAGCCAACTGCACCATGTAAAACAATCTTGTGATTGAAAACTGTGAATCAACTTTGGTAAACTAAGGAAAGAGATTCATTTGTTCAATACAGCAAACTGAGCTTTGTGACCAAGGCTCTGGTGGTTTAGACCCCTGCCCTAGGAGGACTTACACAATTGACTCCAAATTAATTAAATATCACAGCAGGGCAAGCCCTGCTAGGGTAACTAAGAGTTTGAACTGCTAAGAGACTTCAGTCGTGTCTGACTCTGTGCGACCCCAGAGACAGCAGCCCACCAGGCTCCCCCGTCCCTGGGAT
>NW_011495039.1:5349587-5364754 GCF_000754665.1 Bison bison bison | reverse complement strand
TGTCCAACCCTCAGTGACCCCATGGACTGCAGCCTTCCAAGCTCCTCCATCCATGGAATTTTCCAGGCAAGAGTACTGGAGTGGGGTGCCATTGCCTTCTCCGAAGAGTTTGAAAGTGAGATATGATAATTTAATAATCATGAATTACAGAAAGACACACAGAAGTTGGATGTGAGAAATTCATTCTAATTCTCGTTTTTCCAAAACGGGAGATAACTTAGAAATAGTATCTTTGCATGACAAGATTCCAGGGCAGATTATTTAAAAGATGGTTTCTAAATAATGGACAGGGAAGACCCGTGGTAACTGAAATCCATGGCAGAATTACTGAAAACCATTTATAAAGAATTATCTTTATTTTCCTCTTAAAGAAGTGCAATCCATGGCCTTTTCATCAAGGGTTTGATTGAGATGTTTCATAACATTCTGCTGAAAAAGGTGGAAAAATTGGGCTGAGTGTTCAGATAATTAGGTGAATTTTTAACCGATTAGAACTTATGGATGGTTCTAATTAAAAAGCAGTCATCAATCTAAAGAGAAATTTCTGCAGGCAATTCACAAGGGATCCCTCTGTGGCCTCTTTGACTTTTTATCAGTGCTTTTGATGAAGCTACAGAAGGTCCACTGACAAAGCACAGAGGGAATGAGAAGTCAAGAGACCCACTGGATTATAGATTTAGAATTCAGATTATTTAAATAATGGGCTCTCTCTAAGAAGATATAGCATGGATGAACATAGTATGTATGCTCATGTGAGGTCCAGATCAAACAAACAGAAAAGGGGAGCAGAAACTGACTTAGCAGTATCTATTTAAAAATTCAAAGTTTTATATCCCAATTTTAATAGGAACTAATATGATGCTGTGTCTACAACACGTTCCAAGCTGAATTCATTGTTCAGCTGCAATATCAAAACCACACATTTTAGTAGGATTAGAGACCAAATAAAAGAACTGAACAGCTAAGAGGCGAATGGACTTGAAATCATGTCATAGGAAGACGAGCTGAAAGAACTGGGAACAGAAAGCCTAAAAAGAAGCCTGAGCAACGTGTGACAGCTTTCTCAAAACATTCAAAGAGGGAAGCAGAAACAGAACCAGAACCAAGGGATGAATATTCCAGGGAGACAAGCATCAGGTGAGTAGGAAAGAAATCTGATACATCTGTGCAAAGGCATCATGAGTTGTGTCTGGACATGGTGTTTTTCTTCAAGGGATATTCACAAGATGACATTTACACACAGAAGGCACAGACCCTCCCAACACTGAGGTTCTGGGATACTTGCTTCTTTAGGTAGTAGATGTAACTTGGGTTTTATCGCATAAAGCATCTGATTTCAATCAATAAAAAGCAAAAAGCAGATTATTACATACTAAAAAAAAAAAAACAACCTGAAAACCTGATTTCTATGAAACTCAGGTCATGACTGAAACCTCAGTTAAACGTGTTAGACTCTGAAAGGAGCTTACCTGTATGAAATACTAACCATTCATCCACATCAGAAAGGATCAAGCCTACAGATCTGCGCATTTTTGGCGCCATGCTTTTATTTATTTATTTTCTTCAAAGAACTTGCTCAAAAGCCATGGTTCCAAAGAATCCTATTTCAATGAAGCAAAGGAAAGCAGTCCCTCTCTATGATCAGCCATGATCTGAGCTTGTAACAGCAAACAATATGAAACCTGAGGACTGGTTCACCCAGCACCTAGCAATTCAGATGATGCACAAGCAGTAGTGGATGTAAATGAGGCTAAGAGTCACGTGGGGGATGATTACAAACTTAGAGGGAAGAAGCAGCCAAAGCAAAGGGAGGATGGACAGAGGCTGGTGACAACTTAAAATCATCGAAGACAGAAAGTGCAGAGTGATATAGGTGGGGAGATGGATGAGAGAGGGAAAGACTCTGGAAGTCCATCTTGCCTGAAGAAAGAATACATACTGGTCATCCCTCTCTCATTAGGGATCCTAAGAAATTAACATGGATTTGGTTATTCATACACTGGTTATTTGGTGACCTCTCTAACAGATTACATCAACACCTTTTTGTATCTCCACCAGAACATCCAAGCAAGAGACAAAATCAAATCACAGATTTTTGTCAATGCCTGGAATGACTCTATTTTTTGCATTGGAAAGTACCAAAAAGCATTGCTAAGTGGGAAAAAAAAAAAATCCTCTCATTTTGCAAGTGTAAATCTAAACTAAATGAGTGGCCCTACAGTCAAACAATACTACTTTCCTAACAGAAAATAAAGAAAAATTCCAAAGGCAAATCTGTAGGAGAAAAAAATGCCTTTACTGTTCAGATCAAAGCCATCAACTTATGCAGCCATCATGAGAACACACTCTCCAAGTTTCTAAACCAGCCAGTAAGCTGAATCATTGCAGATTAAATAAACATGCTGAGTTGAATCAAAAAGTAAATAAAAGGCCTCTTCTGACATAAGTTTGTATTTACAGCAATCCTGTGACTAAAAGCAACTTAATTTTGAATCATCAAAACAAAACAAGATAAAATAAGGTTCCTCAAGTTTACATTAATGACACAATGTATTCAGAAACCCAGGGTCTGACAAAACTCATTAAAAAATCAGTTGATAAATAAAAAGTGTCTTTAGCACAAATGGAATTTCTTTTAAGGTGGAGCGTATTTTCAGACTAATCCTAAGTATTGATGAAAAAAATTATCCATTTCATCATATAGCACTAGTGATCATGACAAACGATAGTGATACTTCACTGATGTTTAAGAAATTCAGTGTCATCCAAATGAAAACATCTGATTATTTCACTATCAAATACTATAGTGGAGTTAAATAATATATACGTTCAAATAAAATTAATTCACGTCATATTCCAATATTTAGGGAGCAATTGGATTATCTTACCCCTCAATGTTCAACTACTTTTTTTAAGTTTCAAATAACAACAACAAGAAGAAAACAAAATCAGCCCTTGAGCAGAACACTCTCAGAAGTCTGTTGCAGACGTTCAGATCAAGAAAATTGCCTTACTGACCCCGGAGATGCAAAGATGATAAATAAGATATTATCAACTGGACTCAACAGGATTTAGGAAGTGAGGAAGTAGAAATCCCTGGTTCCTAGTGGGAGATGGTATGCCTGAGGCCTTAGAAACTCAGATTCTGGAGTTAGCAATGTCTTCTTGAGTGTAAATGAACACTAAGTCATTGAGGAGTTATACTGAGGAAGTAATAATATTAGGCAGAAATAATAGTAAGGAGGACGAATACAAACCCAGGTATACAAAGCCAGGATGTGGTCTATGCAATAGTCCAAGCAAAAGAGGCGAAGCATCTAATTGACACACTGGTGGTTAATACAGAAAGGAGGGGACAGACACAGGAGCAGTATCTGCAAACTCCCACATTAGTGGCTCTGGTGTCCTAACAGTGCCAGACACATAGACTGTCCTAGATACTATCAATGAGCCTTACTTTTTTTTCCCACAATCAGGACAAGTAGACTGGATTGCACTTTTTCCTTAGAAGTATCAAATCACAGAGACTTACTAATTTGTCAGTCTCCAGAGTGGACAACTCTTCTAGGAGCAAAGAAAGTACCAGGTAAATATTTACACGCATACCTGCATACCAACACTCAAAGAAACAACAGCAGGAAAGCAGCCTTGAAAGTTTTCAGATGTAATTGCACGTATATACTAATCTGTACTCTCATACCTGTTACTGTACACTTTTGAATGCTTTGAGGATTTCAAGACTCAATCCCTCAAGCTGTTTGAATGTTATTTCCAAGCAAACAACCCAAGTTGCTTTTAAACTAGTTCCAAGTTGTTAAACACAGCACAACCATCTTTTCTAATTACACAATTTAGACAACGATAATGACAAAGATTTTGCCTATAACTCCGGCAAGAATGTAAGGACAACGTTCTGTCCACAGAAAATTAGGTGCAACTTTCAAGTTAAGACTATGGGCAATCTTCCAGAGTAGTTTTTCAAGTTTCTTGCTCCTTTGCTATGCATAACTGAAATCAAGCATTTTAGGAAAAGGTAGAAAACACATTCTCACTTTCATCTATGGGCATTTTGAAAACTGCTGGAAGAATATCCTTGCCATTCTTATGAGACGGGAGGACAGTACTGTTGACCGTATGGGGAACAGATGTTCAGGTTGTAGGTAGCCATCGGGGAGGAGGCATCTTTCCCTGCTTCTCACTGGGAGGAGGGTTCTGGAGAATGTCCCTGACTTCTCTCTCTGATCCTTGTGTTTACTCCTCAGAAGAGAGGGAGAACAACCAATCCCACGACTTAGAGCTGGACATCCAGGGACCATGTTTTACCACTGGAGGATTGCAGCAGCTCCAAAGTGAAAATTTCTGCAGATACTTCCTCTTTCTCTTCTCAGTCTGAGGCAAGGTGTGGCCTCCTTCTTCTTCCACTGCCTCCCATCAGTGGCTAGCAAACCTGAGTTGTGCGTTCTCCAAAGTCTGGGAGAAGGAGACCATTCACCCTCCTTCCACTCTCAAAAGCAGTTACATGCCTGGTCTGTGGGTTTGTTCCACCTGGACCCTGAACTCTGCTCTGCCTATGCTGTCTTCACTCACCCCCTTAACAGGCATCCTCAGCATTTCTGTTCTAAGATTTAGATTCAGTGCAGGAGGAAAGACTTCACTTGAACCTCAAGCCTAAACCACATTCTCTTTAACCAAAAAGCCCAGCACTGAATGGTTTTCAGTTCTTGCCCTAATACTGTGCCACATCATTATTCAGCTGACTGGTAATTTTCGTGTGCATTCTTGACACGAAAACCCCTTGGGAGAAAATGCATATGGCAAACCTAACCCTTAACCAAAAGTCTTCTCTGAAAATAGATGTTCTTAAAAATATTAAAGAGAAATGTTGATAATCAAATGAGAAAGTGATTCACAAATTGAAATGAGTGAATAACTTCATTTAGTTTGATCAATTTCTATTTTGTATTATCATCTGAGTACTATACTCCATTTACTTAAAAGCAGGAAATTTATTTCATGCTTTTAATTTTGAAAAATCATGTGTATATAATTGAAGTGCGTAGATATTTACATATTGAGGGGGGTTTAAATGCAGTCTTTATTTTTCTTACTTTTTTCATAGCTCTCCCCCTTTACATTTCTGTGTTAATATTACATGCAGTTAAAAGTAAACATATTACAGATGTGTTTTACAAAATGTGCACATTTTACAAAAACAGGGTATTACACACTTGATAAATCTAAATTTATACATGTATACATTGCTGGGCATCCACTTTTATTAATAGTTCTTTGCCATTTACAGCAATTTTACAGCAAAGTTCCTATTCTTATATCATATGTACTCATCCTTTTTTTTCTTTTATATTTATGGGCTAGATGCAAGGAGTGGAATTGCAAGAAATGGAGTGTTTATAATTTTAAGAGCTCCTATCAGATATACTATACAATATGCTATAATAATTCAGACATTTATCAGCAATTCATGAGATATTCATTTCCCTATATTTCAGGCAGAAGACTTTCTCCTTCATATTCGTCAGTTCAGTAGATGTGAAGTGATATCTCACTGTGAATTTGCATTTTCCTTACTGGGAGCCAGAGTGAGCGTTGTGAATATGTACCTTGGTGACTGAATTAACTGACCCAAGAAATTCCATATTCTTTGTCCTTTTTCCTATTGGATTGTATGTCTTTAAATTGTCAATTTGCTGTTGCTTATGGTATGTCTTTATATTCAAAAATACAGCAATGTCTTTTCATTTATTCAGATCTTTTATGTTCTTTTAAATCAGTAAAATTTACTTATTTTTCACCCATATCCATATCTTGTTAATTTTATTTTAAATATTTAAATATTTGTCAATATCTTACTGGAATATTTCTTGTATTCCACTTACAGGTGCTTATGTTAAAAGAGAATATCTTTTGATTCTTGTGTATTTATATAATCGGAGAAGACAATGGCACCCCACTCCAGTACTCCTGCCTGGAAAATCCCATGGACGGAGGAGCCTGGTGGGCTGCAGTCCATGGGGTCACTACCTATACATATACTACACACATACAAATTTTTGTGTTAATTCTCAAGTTTTTAAATAAAATACCTTGGCTTTTTTATCATCAACAAGAATGTTGTTACTTCCTTATGATTATGCATTTTTAATTTTTGTCATAAATGTCTTGATATTAAATTTATTAGGGAAATTTAATTTTTTTCCTATAACACAGAAGAGATTAAGTAATACTGGACATTGGAAGGACTGATACTGAAGCGCCAATATTTTGGTCACCTGATGCGAACAGCTGAGTCACTGGAAAAGACACTGATGCTGGGGAAAAGACTGAGGGCAAAAGAAGAAGAGGGCATCAGAGGATGAGAAGGCTGGATGGCATCACCAATGCAAGAGACATGAACTTGGGCAAACTCTGGGAGATAGTGAGGGACAGGGAGGCCTGGAGTGCTGCATCCATGGGGTTGCAAGGAGTTGGACACCACTGGGTGACTGAAGAACATACGGCTTTTAAATAAAATTTAGTGGTAAAACCATCTGATCTTGGTGAAATCCGGGGGGATAAATATCTAATGAAAGCTGATCACATCCTCACTTATTCTGTTTCTATATTTTTCTGAAATTTTTTCATAATACAGACTTTCTAAACTTTGAGAATGTGTTCTAATTATTGGGTGTGGTACAAAATTTACTTATGGACCTCACTTAACCTTTTTCTATGCTTAGTATCAGGCAGCAAATCATATTCAATCGTTTTGCTAGTGATCTTCTATTAAGAACATTAAAGCTGTCAAATGAATTTCCATGTCTATCCATCCCTGTGCCCACCCCACCCCCCAAAGCACATACCACAAACTTCAAATATTTAGTCTAAGAGAATCCTCATCGCTTTCTGCTTTGGATAAAAAGGACTCTCTCCTGTTTATCCAAAACTAACTCCCCTGACTGTTTCCAAGAACCTATCTAATTATCCATTCAGCATTTTATATGCTTTCCATGCTTCTCATCTACATTCAAGTAGGTACAGACTAACATAGCTTTGAAATTAATTGTACAATGTGAGTGCCCAATATGTGCAGAGAGATAAATTACAAGAGCTAATTTGTAATTTCTCTCTTCTCTACCAAAAAAGGTGTTAGAACATGGACTGAGAGAGGCTGAAAGCAGTCTTCTCCTTTGGGGCATGTGTGCAGATCTTATAATCACTCAGGGAATCCCCCTTCAGAAAGGAAGGAAGAGACTTTTGAGGTCCTTGAGCATGATCTTTAGAAAACCGGGCAAAGAGTCACCCTGTCCAGGGAAGAATGCGGTATGCCAGGCCCATCAGCCTGCTCTTACTTTATTTCAGTACCAATAGGCCTTGATGGTCTTTTCATGAATCAGCTTGCTCATTATATTTCTTTTTTCTTTGAAGATACAAACAATTCCTTTCAATGAAGGAACCGTAATTTTTTTAACCATATTCTTTGTGTTCTGAAGCTTTAAAATAGAAAACTGTTTTATCTTTGGTGGAAGAGAAAAAGAAACAAATGGACTAGCAAAGTATGACCCCATCAGTGAGCCTCCCTGACGGTCACGCCATACAGGACTCCCTGCGGGTCAGAGAGAACCGTGGCAGGAGACAGTGTTCACCCAGCTCAGGCTGCAAGCAGATGGACTCCCTGTACTGGACCATGTGAGTCCTTGACATTTCTGTATAACTGAAAGGCAGAGCAAAGCACTGGGAAAGAGATACCAAGGCATCTGCTAAAAAGGCAGGTAGATACTTAAATACCTTATTGGAAAAACCCAGGAGATGTGACCATATTAAATCTAAAGTTTGAAAAGTGTTTTCAAGCATTATTCTCTCCACAGATAAATTTAATAAATATGGCTAAATCTGCTGTTTATATTTTGTTGTACTCATTATCTCTTTAAGTCTGCTTTATCTACTACCAGATAACTCAAAAAATATTTAATGAATATGAACTATTGAATTTAATTATCTTTCATGCATTGGAGAAGGAAATGGCAACCCACTCCAGTGTTCTTGCCTGGAGAATCCCAGGGATGGGGGAGCCTGGTGGGCTGCCGTCTATGGGGTCACACAGAGTAGGATACGACTGAAGTGACTTAGCAGTAGCAGCAGCAGCAGCATCTCTATTTGCATTAGTGTCTCTACAGCATGTGACATGTGCCTCTGCTAAAACAACAGTAAAGGGGGTTGAATTTTCCATCCTGCTTGAAATGCTCCTTTCTCAGTCCCACTAATTTCTTGTTATCCCTAAGTTCCTCCAGCTTCTCTGGTTATTTGTCTCTTCCCTAGTCTTGCTTGCTGCCTATCTTAAAACTCGCACTTCCATAATGTGACTACCTATGATTTATATATAATAAATATGTATATACATACTATAGCCTTCTGTATAAAGACATAGAAAGACTGACAATAAAAGGATAGAAAAAAATCTGTATCACAAAACTATCAAGCAAAAGATAGCTGTACAGCCATAAAGAAGAGATTAAACAAAGTATACTATAAAACAAATATAGTACTAGAGGTCAGAGATGTATTTCCAAGTGATAAAACCTTATTTCAACTGAAGGATATAAAAGTCTGAATTCATCTGTATCTAATAAACAAGCATTAAAATTTGAAAAAAAAAAAACAGAAGAATTCAACAAACTTGTGATGATAGTGTGAAAATATAACATGCTTTTCTTAGTAATTGACAGAACAAGCAAACAAAAAAAGCATTAACACGTAGAAGAGTTGAACACAATGATTGATGAACTTGACCTAATTGACATTTATAGAACACCATACTCAGCATTTCAGAGTACGCATTCCTCCGCAGAGTCTTTTCCACTACCATGGAACATTTACCAAAATAGAAAATTTGCTAGACTGCAAGGCAAGTCTTAACAAATTTCAAAGGATTGAAATAATACCAAGAATGTTTTCTGACTTCAGTGGGATTAAGCTAAAATCAGTAACAGAAGGCTAGAAAACTTCCAAATTTGTAAAAAATCAAGCAATATGTTTCTGAATAACCCATGGGTCAAAGTAGAAAAGACACATCTCACAACTATAATTGTAGAGCATGAGAAGCCAGTCACAACAGCATACACACCATACGGCACAGTTTCAGTCATGCAAGGGTCCCAAACATCTCTAGTGAGAAAGACCAAAATAATGGCTACCTTTTCCAGGAGGATTATTTTAAGAGAGGCTTCTAGGATGGTGGTGATTTTCTAGGTCATGATCTTTGTGTGGTACATGAGTGTATCACTTTGTAAAATCTCACTGAGCTATATACAGACTTAATGTGTACATCTTACTGCTGCTGCTAAGTCACTTCAGCTGTGTCTGACTCTGTGCAACCCCATAGATGGAGGCCCACCAGGCTCCCCCGTCCCTGGGATTCTCCAGGCAAGCACACTGGAGTGGGGTGCCATTTCCTTCTCCAATGCATGAAAGTGAAAAGTGAAAGTGAAGTCACTCAGTCATGTCCGAGTCTCTTACTATAGTTCAATACCACTGTTTATCAAAAAGAAGCAATTCACTTTTGTAATGTAACTTCTCTTTAATATCAGTCCCTGTCTTCCCTCATTCACTAGCATGGTTTTTGTTATTTCCTCTAGATCTTTGTCCTGCAATTCGACCTATAATATCAGTATCAGCCCTGAATATTCAAATTCCCTTCCATTGACTGTGTCATTCATCCCAATTATAACAGGTTTAAAATTGAATTCCACTAGAAAGATTATTATTTTGCCTTTCCAAGGGTACCATCATTTGTCCAGTTACAGAGGCTTACAATCCAGTTACCTTTAAAATTTTCCTCTTTTTAAGTGCCTGAAGATATTTCCTTTAGATCAGGGGTCCCCAACCTCCGAGATCTAACGTCTGATAATCTGAATTGGAACTGATGTAATAATAATAGAAATAAAGTACACAATAAATGCAAAGCTCTTGAATCACCCAAAACCATTCCCCCAACCCTAGTATGTGGAAAAACTGTCTCCCACAAAATTGGTCCTATTGCCAAAAATGCTGGGGACTGCTTCCTTAGATTATATCTTGCATGCCTCCATCATTTCCATCTTCACTGATCTGAGAAAGGACCCATATCTTTGGAGAATGCCAGTTAACCTTGATTTGGTCTTTGTCATTTCCTGCTAAGGCAGCTGGAACAGTCTCCCCACTGACCTCAGCTTTTAGCCTATCCTTCCAAAGCTTCCTTCACATGAAGGAAGGCTGCTGCATGAATTTCCTAAAGTGCTGCTTTGATCACTGTTTCTCATGTTTAAAACCTTTGTATTATTTTCCATCAACTAAAAGAAAAGGAAAATATTTAGGCCTGCTGTATAAAGTTTTATAAGAATCAGGCCTCAATCTGTTTTTCCAGTTTGCCTATAACTACCATTATTAAAGCGATCTACTAGTTCTCTCTCTGTGATCTTCCTCATGCTAATGCTCCAGACTGGCATGTCCTTCCCATTTCTCTCCAACTCTTTAAATCACAGTCATCACTGAAGTCCACTATACCACAAAAGACCTAAGACTGTGACCACACAGACAAGTGGAAATCCCAGCTTTGCCACTTACTGGCACTGAGAGTCTGGGTCAATTGCTTCAGCTCATGTTGTCCAGAAATAAGTATCAGGTACTTTTTATCTGCCAGACACTGTACTAGGCTTAAGGAAAAAAAGATGAAAAAAAGCAGACAAATCCATCCCTGTTCCCATAGAGCTTTCAGTCCAACAAAATAGAAGACATTATAAAATCATAGAATATCCACTTTGCACAGCTGTTAGGACTAGACGGAATATATGCAAAACACACAGTTCACAAGTTAATAATTCCCTGGTGGCTCAGACGGTAAAGAATCTGCCTGCAATGCAAGGAACCCAGGTTCAGTCTCTGGGTCGGGAATATCCCCTGGAGAAGGACATGGTGACCCACTCCAGTATTCTTCCCTGGAGAATCCCATGGACAGAGGAGCCTGGGGGGCTACAACTAACACTTCCAGTTTAGATGGAGAAAGAACAGTAATAATGGACAAACTGGTCCATATGACAGATATTTTGCCTCTTTAAAACACTGCTTGTAGGGGGGCCTTAGCTGCAGCTGCCTTGAAAACCCAGCCAAATATGCACCTCCTGTGAGATGTCCTTACACATCTCCCCATTTCCTCTGAAAGACAGATGACCCCCTTGTTACCAGACATCTACAAAGAGTCCTCATTCTTTGAACTCCCTTTTTCTGTCTTGACCATACATCTGGCAACTGAGCATGTACTTTTTGGAGTTATGCGAGTCAGTTATATTGCCATTAAATGTTGCAAACATTTTATCTCCACCATTAATTACATCTAAGCATTTCACTGGTTGTGGACTGTTTTAAAAGTTCTCTGTCGACTAGAACTCCCAGCACATGCTAAGTATTTGTTGATTTAATGAGTCTGGCCCTACGAGTCTGAATCTCAGTGGAGCACTTGAAATGATTCCAGAGGTTTTTTCCTCCCACACAGAAAACCAATCTGGCCAAGAAAAGTAGGAAGTTGGAAACATCATTTCTCACCCTCTTTGTGAGTTTTTCCCATCCATGTTCCTCTCTAGCCTGCCAAGATGTTTCAAATCCCTAGGAGCCCAGGAAAAGGCCAGTTTTTGGCAGCTGACAAGAGAGAGATGACACGCTGATGAAGAAGAGAAAAAATTTGTTGAAAGACGCAGAGCCAGAATTCCTTTAAAAAAAAAAAGAAAACTTTTTAAAAATTGAATTTCAAAAAGGAGCCTTGATTCTTGAAGTATGTTTACTTCCCCTCCAGCTTGGGAGATTTTCCAAAGGAAGTTAAAACCAAAATACTTCCCACTAGGAATAGTTGAGATTGGCTTGCCAAGTCTGGACTCTGCTAACTCACTGGGTCCTAGATTGTGAAAAGCAGTCACAAAGAATACCATTTCTGTGTTCCTCTAAGAAGTAATTTCCAGGTTTCAAAGCCTTGAAATGTTCTAAGACATTAAGTTATACACAAGTAATATTTTATGAATGCTAGTATTCAAGAATTAAAAACACAAGGATTTTGTTTCCTGTCAATACACTTATGTGTGAAAACTGATGAGGAGGCTATTTGGTGAGAAATCTTTTCCAATCCATAATACTGGGAGAGAGGAAAGGATATTAAATCTTAAAACTATGTGCCTGGTTTATAAGCAGCAATGTTTATAGTAATCTATTATACCGCTCTCAAAACATCTGAAACCACTATTTTAAAATATTGTTGGAAAATAGCCACCCATACCTACCCATACAGATGGTGCAGTGCACAAGGTGCGAGAGATGTGGGTTCGATCCCTGGGCTGGGAAGCTCCCCTGTAGTTGGAAATGGGAACCCACTCCAGTATTCCTGCCTGGAAAATACCATGGAGAGAGGTGCCTGGTGGGCTACAGTCCACGGGGTCGCAAAGAGTCAGACACCACTGAGCATGCCCACACACCTATTCATGCACCCACCATGAACCAACTAGTAAATGACTATTAACATCAACCTTCAAACTGGATTGAACAACCATATTTTGTTCCCCGTTTCTAACAAATTTCACAGAAATTTTCTGAACAGGAGTGACTTGCAAGGTACTATGTTAGCTTCTGTGGGGACAGAAAAGTGCCTGACAGCCTTAGCCGTTTAGCGTCACAACGTGATCAAGGAAATGGAAAGCTTCAGCCACAACAAACAGAAAGCCAACCCAGAGAAGTATTTGGAAAACACAGTAATAAAAGTGCATACACTGTGCTATGGGAAAAGAAATGTAGAGATGCGTAGAGAAGTGAATAGAAAGTCTAAATTCATCTGGGGAAGTCCAGGAAGGCTTCATGGAGAAACGACATGTGATCAGTTAATAAGTACACATGCTTTGGGACTGCGGGGGGGTGAGGGATGGGGCGGGGTGGTAGAGAATGCTTTCCAGACAGAAGGAACAGCTGAAGTAAAAGCTTACAAAAAGAGTACTTTCTAAGTGGGTGTGGGTATATATGTTATTGGTAGCAGTGCACAATGGCGAGTGTAGGGGAAGCTTCAGTTAGAAAGGCCAGTCTCATACAGTGTCGAACAATCAGGAATTCAAAGAGCAGGAAGGTACTGGCACATAACACACTTAGGGACTCAGGCTGAACCTGGTGCAACGGCAGAATGTCAGGGGGCAGGTACAGACTTGGACTCAAAAGAGAAAACGAGATGCAGTTCTAGAAAGGTAATGGCAGTTGCCACCTTCCAGGGCCAAATCTAAAGAGAGGGAGGAAGAGGTCAGGATCACAGATCCAGAGTGTGCAACGGGGGCACAGAGCGTCGGTCGTGTCCTTGTGCAGGAGGGGCCCAAGGGGCAATGCAGACAGTGTTACGACCCTGGGCCAAGATGCAATGACTCTAAAGTCATCTATGCCACCATTTGGAAAAGCCAATGGTTTTCTTGTCTACATAATGCAAAACAACAGGTCACATTAAAATGTTCTGGCTATGATTCTTTCAGAATTTTATGGACCTGGCCCTTCCTTTACATGGTTTCAGGGATAACGTAGCAGATGTGATGGGACACACATTTCGGTTTTAACAACATGCTTTCTTCTTGGGAATGGCTCACTACTGCCTATTTTAAATTCTATGAATATCTGAAGCCTTTTGGTATTCATGTTTTGTAAACTACTAACACTTCTCATAAACCCTATAATTAATGAGCCATTTAGTGATCGTTTTTTGTATACTTGGAAAATGAAGACATGATAGTTATCAAATATAGGGAGAGACTGAAAGTTAGGAAACAAGGTGGAAACCAACACTTTTATTTTCTTCTACCTAATTTTATCTCCATCCTGTCAAAGAATTTTCTTTGGCAATTTATTTTAGAGAGATATTGATTTAAAATTTCTGCCAGTGCACAACTCCTAGTACTCCTTTATCACTTGCCAACCCTCTTTCATTCTGCCTCCAAGTATTTCTACTGTTTTTCCCCAAAACTGTGTCTTCTTTCACGATTCCATGATGCAATCGGTGATGGACTTACAGTACACTTGGTAGTGCACCACTCCTCTTTGAGGACACATTTCGACAGAGGACCGGGGCTGCTGCTGCTGCTGCTGCTGCTGCTAAGTCGCTTCAGTCGTGTCCGACTCTGTGTGACCCCATTACGGCAGCCCTCCAGGCTCCCCGGTCCCTGGGATTCTCCAGGCAAGAACACTGAAGTGGGTTGCCATTTCCTTCTCCAATGCATGAAAGTGAAAAGTGAAAGAGAAGTCGATCAGTCGTGTCCGACCCTCAGCGACCCCATGGACTGCAGCCCACCAGGCTCCTCCGTCCATGGGATTTTCCAGGCAAGAGTACTGGAGTGGGTGAGGAATGGGGCAGGGATTATTTTATCAAGGGTGATCTGATTTCCTTGTAATACTACCCTAAACACTCACTTCATTTCCTGCCAGAATTCCTAGATAAAGAAAAAATATACACAGAGAAGAGCAGAGATGAGAGAGTGAGAGGAGAAAAAGACCAACAATGATGCCTCAGAAAGACCAGCCTACAAAACAACCTGCTGAAAGCATATATGTGGATCAAAGTAAGTCCAAGAAACAGCAAAAAAGTTGAAGGGCTAGTCTTGAGTCTAGTCCTGTTTGGTAGTGAACACTGAGGCTGTGGTAATAGGCTGGATGGCTAGAAAAAGATGCTTAGTCTTTGCCTAAAGACTGTTTGCTACTGCCACAAGATCTGAACCATCTTTTTCCCAGTTCTATTGAGGTATAATTGACATAACACATGGTGTTAGTTTAAAGTATACACATGATGATTTGCTGATATATATATAATTATGAAATGGTTTCCATGATAGTTAAAAAGTGGCTAATAAAGGATGGAATATCCATCAATGGTACATTATCAATTCTGAAAAATAAATTTAACAGAGCATTCAAATATGTTAACAGTATCAAAATAATTGAATGAAGCAGGATACAAAACTGAGGCGGGCCGGGGTAGTGGGGAGATCTATGCCTACAAGGTAATCCTTATGTTCCTGACTTAAATGAACACTGACATAAGAAACTCTGGAGGAGATCAAGGTTTGGGGAGTAGGACTGGGTGTGGAGAAGAAAACAGTGAAGGAAAAATCATTCACAATGTGTGAAGAGAT
>NW_011495039.1:5343009-5349487 GCF_000754665.1 Bison bison bison | reverse complement strand
TCAAATGCCTCTCCTCTGTGATTCCATAATTCTCTATCACAGCATATATCACATCAATCTGGACCTACTTGTTCACTTTATTTGGTTTATGGAATCTATTTTTTAAATTAGAAACATAATAACTTGTATTTGAATACTTAAAATGGGCCAGTTATGCTGTGCCAGACACTTGACATGCATTTATTCATCTAAAGATCAACAAATGAGATAACTGCCTTGATTACCCCAATTTATCCAGGAGTAAAAAGTTAAGAAAGCTGCCAAAGGCATTCAAGCTTGAAAGGGGTAGAGCCAAGACTGGAACCCGAGGGGATGGAGTTCTACACTCTCAACCTCTTCAGTTTGAGAGCTTTTCAGATACTGTTGATTATATAACATCTAGTCTTCATATTCACTTGATTGTCATTCACTTCACTGAAGGAAAATATCTATCAGAGACTGCAGGAACTTGGCTTCTAGATTGGAACAAATCCCTCTTTCCATACTGATAATTAATAATACAGATGTTTCATATCTTTCTAGTCATCCTTCCCCCTTTAAAAAAAAAAAAAAAAGGTGTGGGTTAACAGAGGTGAGAACCTGAGTTTTCGCCTCAGCCCTGTCATTTGCACAATGACCTTGGCATCCCAGCCCTCTCATGATGAAGGCATTTGGACTAGAATGTCTAACATCCTCCAGTTCTGCAAGTCTGGTGTTTTATCCCGTTCACCTTACCTTAATCCTCACGAAATACCTTTGTATTACAGGAAACATTTAGTCCAAATTTCTTGAATGGATAAACTTAAGAATCCACACATTAAAACCTCAGAAGAGAAGAGGACAACTAGCCCATTAAATTCTTATTGTCTCAGGGAAAAAACAAAAAAGATCCAGCTATCTTCTTCCATCCATTAGTTCTTGCTAATTCCAAGTTTATGATTTCAGCTGCCTTTATTGGACATCCAAAAGCCGGTGATTCACTACATAGTTTAGCATTTACTTTGTAGACTCAAAACAGACTTCTGCCGGGCCCCTCTCTGCAGCTTTCATGTGCCCTAAATCCAGCCCACCACCAGGACAGCTATTAGGTCGACCATCTGTTTTTAAGTGCTGATGCATACCCGTCCCTGGGCCATATCTCCAGAGTGACACAAATGTTTGGTAAAAGGCAGAAGCAACTGCTTACATTTCACTTCTTCAAAGCACTGCCTACAACACTTTTGCTCTCACCTAGTAGCGCTTCCTCAAAATACCCTCTCTGTGCTATAGCAGGCTTTTAAAGAAGCAGTTTCTGCAAGTCTCTTCACTTCCTATAGTAGCACATTCCTGACATTTAGATTTAGGAGGCTCCCAATTCGCCCCCACCCCATGCCAAACAAAACACATGGTTGAAATCTAATTTCTTACTCATGGAAAATAAAAAGTATGCAATTTTATTAAAATGTCGTGGCAAGCATTCTCAATTACATGGTTAATATTCAGTCACAGACTCCAAACATATACTTTATTCTTATATAAAAGTGTATACATTTGCAACCTAAAAGCATCCAGTCATTAAAATTTTATAACTGGGCTAAAAGTTTCTGGTCAATTTAATCCCATCATTTTAATTTAGAAACACAAGTAATGAGAGCCTCGTGGCAAGCTTCAAAGAATAAACAGAATTTCCAGACTGTAAAAGGAGCTAGAAATGATTCAATCCATCATTGTCTTTCACTCAGTGGCGATTTTAGATGCTCAAGAAAAATTTTTAAATGTATGTGATATGTAATTCAATGATATACAAGTAGTTATAAAAATTAAGCATAATGCAAGCAAAACGTACTTAAAACTGAGAAACTAAAATAAGCATAAAAACCTTATGCAATTCAACATTTTATGTATATAAAAGGCAAATAATTAAAAATAATTACTTCTAAATACATTTGAGAGTGCTTAAGGTGATAGGATACAGCCCTGGAAAACAAGAGTTCAATGTTATAATTTTATAAGAGATCAAATACAAAGAGAGAGAGGGGAAAGACTCAAAATAAGATACAGGGAATGTAGTATCAAATTTAAAATTAAAGCAAGGATAAGACTCCCTCCAAACCCTAAATTCTAGAGCAGACAATGTACCAAAACGAAGGACCACAGCTGCTGAAGTGGGTGTGCTGGTGGAACCCTGATAAATCTGGAGGTTGGGTGCAGAAGGCAGGTGTGTGGGATGTTTGAGTGACAGGGCTAAGAAAGAGAGGAAACAGCAGTCACCTCCAGTGGTGTCCTAGATGAGTCTCATTTGGGATTATGACTCTGAGCACATCAGATAGACCAATGGAAGAAGCCTTCACAGGGTCACTTTCAAGGGCCTGAAAGGACTCCAGGAGACAACAGACTGAAGCTTCTGCATTCAGATGGGTATATCTTTCCTTTGCTCCTTTGCCTTCAGCTTCCCTTCTTTTCTCAGCTATTTGTAAGGCCTCCTCAGACAGCCATTTTGCCTTTTTGCATTTCTTTTTCTTGGGGATGGGTTTTGATCACTGCCTCCTGTACAATGCCACAACTGTCCATCCACAGTCCTTTAGGCACTCTATCAGATCTAATCCCTTGAATCTATTTGTCACTTCCACTGTATAGTCGTAAGGGATTTGATTTAGGTCATACCTGAATGGTCTAGTTATTTTCCCTACTTTCTTCAATTTAAGTCTAAATTTGGCAATAAAGAATTCGTGATCTGAGTTAGCTCCCAGTCTTGTTTTTGCTGACTGTATAGAGCTTCTCCATCTTTGGCTGTAAAGAATATAATCAATCTGATTTCAGTTTTGACCATCTGGTGATGTCCATTTGTAGAGTCTTCTCTTGTGTTGTTGGAAAAGGGTGTTTGCCATGACCAGTGCGTTCTCTTGGCAAAACTGTTAGCCTTTAACCTTCTTTGTTTTGTACTTTAAGGCCAAATTTGCCTGTTACTCCAGGTATCTCTTGACTTCCTACTTTTGCATTCCAGTCCCCTATGATGAAAAGGACATCTCTTTTGGGTGTTAGTTCTAGAAGGTCTTGTAGGTCTTCATAGAACCATTCAACTTCAGCTTCTTCAGCATTACTGGTTGGGGCACAGACTTGAATTACTGTGATACTGAACAGTTTGCCTTCTGTCATTTTTTAGATTGTACCCAAATACTTCATTTCAGACTCTCTCGTTGACTATAAGGGCTACTCCATTTCTTCTAAAGGATTCCTGCCCACAGTAGTAGATATAATGGTCATCTGAGTTAAATTCACCCATTCCTGTCCATTTTAGTTCACTGTTCCTAAAATGTCGATGTTCACTCTTGCCATCTCCTATTTGATCTCTTTCAATTTACCTTACCAGATCCAATTCATGGACCTGACATTTTAGGACCTAACCTAACATTCCATGTTCCTTTGCAATATTGCTCTTTATAGCATCAGACTTACTTCCATCACCAGTCACATCCACAACTGGGTGTTGTTTTTGCTTTGGTTCCGTCTCTTCATTCCTTCTGCAGTTATTTCTCCATTCTTCTCCAGTAGCATATTGGGCACCTACAGATCTGGGAAGTTCATCTTTCAGTGTCCTATCTTTCTGCCTTTTCATACAGTTCATGGGGTTCTCAAGGCAAGAATGCTGAAGTGGTTTGCCATTCCCTTCTCCAGTGGACCACGTTTTGTCAGATCTCTCTACCATGACCCGTCTGTCTTGGTGGTCCTACATGGCTGCACTCGGTGCCCCCTACCCTGCAACGGGTCACCACCAACCCACGCCTCGGCCACAGACTCCTGGACACACGGAAAAGTCTGGGTCAGGCTCTTGTGGGGCCACTGCTCCTGTCTCCTGGGTCCTGGTACACACAAGGTTTTGCTTGTGCCCTCCAAACTTCTGTTTCCCTAGTCCTGTGTAAGTTCTGGCATTAATGGTGGCATTAATGATGACCTCCTCCTAGAGGGCTTATGCCATACCCAGGTCTGTGCACCCAGAGCCCCTGCCAGTAGCTATTAACCAGTAAAAAAACTGACTGTCACAAGAAAGAAAGTGAAAGTGCAAGTCGACAGTTGTGTCTGACTCTCTGCTACCCCATGGACTACATAGTCCACGAAATTCTCCAGGCCAGAATACTAGAGTGGGAAGCCTTTCCCTTCTCCAGGGGATCTTTCCAACCCAGGGATATAACCCAGGTCTCCCACACTGCAGGTGGATTCTTTATCAGCTGAGCCACAAGAGAAGACTGTCACAAGGGGTAAAGTGATTATGAGTACCACAAAGATGTCTGGAACTTCAACTGATAGGTAGCTGAGCCTGAACACGTGTTTGAGTCCTAGTGTAACAAAGGGTTTCCAAGAAAAACACAAGACTAGTTTTATTCATCATGTGACTCCAAGCAACACTGACTGGGGCCTGTCATACAGTGTGAATCTAACAGAAAAGGGCCTTCTTGCCTTACTCCACCACAGACTACCAGGAAATTGTGATACCTTTAGAATACAAGGATCACCAAAAGGGGATTGCGCCTGAAGAAAAAGCTGATGCAAGGTCTCTTTGAGCCCAAAACACAGTAGAAAACTAGTACAGAAATGATGCCCACGTGATTTTGCTGCATCTGGAAATACCTGGAGGTAATGCTCGGGGCAATGGAATTTCTGCTTTAATGGATCTAAGTATTAAACCAACAAAATCTAGATGTGCAGTGACCTTATTTCTCTGGTGAGTCTGCAGAAATGTTACAGGCAATGCTTTAACGTGGTCTAACTATTAGCCACTAATAAATAACAGAAGGGAAGCTACCATCATATACCCTTTGTGTCTCTGCCCATCTCCCTCCTAGCTGCCCTATGCCAAACAGGAGGAGGTGCTCATCAGGTTGGTCAAAAACGGAGGTACTGATGGGTCATGGTGTCTCTTGGGCAGGATGGCTATGCCTCACAAGGCAAGGACCTATGAATCATGCCCTTCTGAAACTCCTCTTGCTTTCCCTTGTAGCAGAATTGAAGAGCTCAGCTGGAATATCCATTTGGTGGCCTGTGTCCACCCTCACTCCCAGATGTCATACAGCCCCATCCAGGGCTGTCCCATCTCTCTCTGTCCCAGGGCACACCTAAACATATAAGTCCCAAGTTTTGGAAGGGAGAGGAAGAAGGGTGGATGGAAGAGGAAGTTTAACTTGAACCTCTCAACTAAGTCATACTGTCATAGAGAGTGAAGTAAGTCAGAAAGAGAGAAAAACAAATATCATACATTAAGGCATATATGTGGAATCTGAAAAAAAAAAAAAAACGGTATAGACAATCTTATTCATAAAGCAGAAATAGAGACACAGATGTAGAGAACAAGTGTATGGATACCAAGAGGGCAAAGGTGGAGGTGAGATGAATTGGGAGATTGGGACTGATAATACGCCACGTTGAAGGTCAGGAAGGGCGGCAGTGAGGAGATACCCTCGTCCGAGGTAAGGAGCAATGTCTGCGCTTTGCTGGAGCAGCCGTGAAGAGATACCCCACGCCCAAGGTAAGAGAAACCCAAGTAAGACGGTAGGTGTTGCAAGAGGGCATCAGAGGGCAAACACACTGAAACCATACTCACAGAAAACTAGTCAATCTAATCACACTAGGACCACAGCCTTGTCTAACTCAATGAAACTAAGCCATGCCCTTGGGGCAACCCAAGATGGGCGGGTCATGGTGGAGAGATCTGACAGAATGTGGTCCACTGGAGAAGGGAATGGCAAACCACTTCAGTATTCTTGCCTTGAGAACCCCATGACCTGTATGAAAAGGCAAAATGATAGGATACTGAAAGAGAAACTCCCAGGTCAGTAGGTGCCCAATATGCTACTGGAGATCAGTGGAGAAATAACTCCAGAAAGAATGAAGGGATGGAGCCAAAGCAAAAACAATACCCAGCTGTGGATGTGACTGGTGATAGAAGCAAGGTCCAATGCTGTAAAGAGCAATATTGCATAGGAACCTGGAATGTCAGGTCCATGAATCAAGGCAAATTGGAAGTGGTCAAACAAGAGATGGCAAGAGTGCATGTCGACATTCTAGGAATCAGCGAACTGAAATGGACTGGAATGGGTGAATTTAACTCAGATGACCATTATATCTACTACCGCGGGCAGGAATCCCTCAGAAGAAATGGAGTGGCCATCATGGTCAACAAAAGAGTCTGAAATGCAGTACTTGGATACAATTTCAAAAATGACAGAATGATCTCTGTTTGTTTCCAAGGCAAACCATTCAATATCACAGTAATCCAAGTCTATGCCCCAACCAGTAACACTGAAGAAGCTGAAGTTGAACGGTTCTATGAAGACCTACAAGACCTTTTAGAACTAACACCCAAAAAAAATGTCCTTTTTATTATAGGGGACTGGAATGCAAAAATAGGAAGTCAAGAAACACCTGGAGTAACAGGCAAATTTGGCCTTGGAATACAGAATGAAGCAGGGTGAAGACTAATAGAGTTTTGCCAAGAAAATGCACTGGTCATAACAAACACCCTCTT
>NW_011495039.1:5342392-5342909 GCF_000754665.1 Bison bison bison | reverse complement strand
ATTCTCCAAGCCAGGCTTCAGCAATATGTGAACCGTGAACTTCCTGATGTTCAAGCTGGTTTTAGAAAAGGCAGAGGAACCAAAGATCAAATTGCCAACATCCGCTGGATCATAGAGAAAGCAAGAGAGTTCCAGAAAATCATCTATTTCTGCTTTATTGACTATGCCAAAGCCTTTGACTGTGTGGATCACAATAAACTGTGGAAAATTCTGAAAGAGAGGGGAATACCAGACCACCTGATCTGCCTCTTGAGAAATGTGTATGCAGGTCAGGAAGCAACAGTTAGAACTGGACATGGTTCAACATTTGGAAAAACAGACTGGTTCCAAATAGGAAAAGGAGTTCATCAAGGCTGTATTGTCACCCTGTTTATTTATTTAACTTATATGCAGAGTACATCATGAGAAACGCTGGACTGGAAGAAACACAAGCTGGAATCAAGATTGCCAGGAGAAATATCAATAACCTCAGATATGCAGATGACACCACCCTTATGGCAGAAAGTGAAGAGGAACT
>NW_011495039.1:5341426-5342292 GCF_000754665.1 Bison bison bison | reverse complement strand
TTGCCAAGAAAATGCACTGGTCATAACAAACACCCTCTTCCAACAACACAAGAGAAGACTCTATATATGGACATCACCAAGTGGTCAACACCGAAATCAAATTAATTATATTCTTTGCAGCCAAACATGGAGAAGCTCTATACAGTCAACAAAAACAGGACCAGGAGATGACTGTGGCTCAGACCATTAACTCCTTATTGCCAAATTCAGACTTAAATTGAAGAAAGTAGGGAAAACCACTAGACCATTCAGGTATGACCTAAATCAAATCCCTTATGATTATACAGTGGAAGTGAGAAATAGATTTAAGGGCCTAGATCTGATAGATGGAGTGCCTGATGAACTATGGAATGAGGTTCGTGACATTGTACAGGAGACAGGGATCAAGACCATTCCCATGGAAAAGAAGTGCAAAAAAGCAAAATGGCTCTCTGAGGAGGCCTTACAAATAGCTATGAAAAGAAGAGAAGCGAAAAGCAAAGGAGAAAAGGAAAGACATAAACATCTGAATGCAGAGTTCCAAAGAATAGCAAGAAAAGATAAGAAAGCCTTCTTCAGCGATCAATGCAAAGAAATAGAAGAAAACAACAGAATAGGAAAGATTAGGGATCTCTTCAAGAAAATCAGAGATACCAAAGGAACATTTCATGCAAAGATGGGCTCGATAAAGGACAGAAATGGTATGGACCTAACAGAAGCAGAAGATATTAAGAAGAGGTGGCCAGAATACACAGAAGAACTATACAAAAAAGATCTTCACGATCCAGATAATCACGATGGTGTGATCACTGACCTAGAGCCAGACATCCTGGAATGTGAAGTCAAGTAGGCCTTAGAAAGCATCACTACGAACAAAGCTAGTGGAG
>NW_011495039.1:5316778-5341044 GCF_000754665.1 Bison bison bison | reverse complement strand
AGTGCTGAAGAATTGATGCTTTTGAACTGTGGTGTTGGAGAAGACTCTTGAGAGTCCCTTGGACTGCAAGGAGATCCAACCAGTCCATTCTAAAGGAGATCAGTCCTGGGTGTTCTTTGGAAGGAATGATGCTAAAGCTGAAACTCCAGTACTTTGGCCACCTCATGCGAAGAGTTGACTCGTTGGAAAAGACTCTGATGCTGGGAGGGATTGGGGGCAAGAAGAGAAGGGGACGACAGAGGATGAGATGGCTGGATGGCATCACTGACTCGATGGACATGAGTCTGAGTGAAATCCGGGAGTTGGTGATGGACAAGGAGGCCTGGCGTGCTGCGATTAGTGGGGTCTCAAAGAGTTGGACACGACTGAGCGACTGATCTGATCTGATCAATACTATGTATAAAACAGACAATTCATGAGACCCTACTGTGTAAAAATAAAAGTAAAATACCATCCAAAATAAATAAACTAAATCATATACCCTAATTTGGTCTTTGACTCGAGTTGTATTTTGCAAGAAGGGATTTTGCTCCAGTTACTCATCACCTAATCCCTTCCTAGTCCATGTGGAAGAAAAGTGATTGGTAGGCAGCATTCATTTACATGCATCAAATATGTCAACACCCTCTGCCATCAGCCCTAATAACTGTCATAATAACTCATTAATTCTGAAGACAATAAAAATACATAGACAGATAATTTAAATAAGTGCCCTGGGAATTACATGAGCCCAGAGAACTTTTCTGTATCACAAACCCGTGTCAAACTCTTTCCCTATTTTTCTCCCATTACAATACTGTGAATGATAATATGACTGCTTAATGCTCTCTGCCAAGAAAAATTTCCCAGAGGGAATCTATTTTTATCGGTGCCTCTGCTGGAAAGATTCCATTAACACATTCCCTCTGACCACTTAGAAACCATCCCCCCCCTGCCACTATGTACCCATTACACATCTCAAATACACCTGTTTTATACAAATTTATCTGAAGTATGTGTGTATATATCTATATAGACAGATACTTTGACCATATAAAATTACAACACAGTCATCCATCATTTTGATGATTTGCCACATGCCAAAAATACATCTCTGCTGAATTTTCTAAAAACAGTTAAGCCGTATTTCATGAAAAGCTTCAATGTGCCCATTGCTGCTCTGATTTCTAAGTGCCATCCTATTTCTACTCACCACTCGAGGAAAATTGAGGAAAAGATTTCAGGTACTTACCAAGCACCTACAGACACAGTACTAGGTCTGCTGTGGAGAGATACAAACATGATGCCCACAAAGATTTTTAGCAGGATTCTCAGGAGTTGCTTAGAAATGATAGCGATTCCAGCAAGCTGAGTCACAGGAAGCCCAGCTGTAAGGGACTGGGAGACTGATACACACGAGGACAACAGGGTGTAGGATTCCCCCCTCCGCTTGGATTTTCCCTGTGATTTCAGGGGTGGGAGAGGGGGTCATGCTTTAACCATCCCAGATGTTCAAAGTGGTGTCTATGGCAGAGCCAAGACTAGGTGCCACTTGGTGTGCTGACCACAACAACTTATTACTAAAATTGAGCTTTGTCTGGAAAAACTGATTCTACTTTGGAAAGTTAGTCCTTCGGTCACAGTGACAAAGAACACATGCACTTCACTTTATTTTAAGCTCTTCTATCAAGTCATCTTGTACAGCCAGGTCATTGCAACTCTAACCACCTCACCATGGGACTCACAGTGAGCCTCAGATGGTTCAAACTCAACTCTATAAAATTTACCCAATTTGGCTCCATCAATACCCCAAAGCATACTACAATAACAGTTATTCTCTCAGAATAAGAGAATCTAAAAAGTCATGCAATATAGTATTTAAAATATATTTAGTATTATAAAGTATTTGTAGCTGAAATAAAATGATGTTTGGATTGTTTCAGAGTAATCTGACTGTTTTCGGGAAGGCTGGGTAGGCATAGAGAGGAAACGAGATTGTTCACATGGTGATCATTACTGAAGCTCAGTGATGAGTAAATTAAGCTGCTCATACTCTTCAATTTACTTTTGTGTGCACCTAATTTTCTATAATAAATTGCTTTTTTGAAAAATGCAGGTGCTACCTGGACATTAATTCTAATCTGTAACTCTATAGGTATCCAATCAAACATGCTCTATCAAAGAACCAGTTGTCAATTTATTTTGAATTATTTCCTCAGGGCTAGTGTAAATGATGATATAAATAGTATTTGTTAAATAACAAATACTTGAGTTGCTATTATAGGAAAGCACTGTTGGGAATTAGAGGTGAATCAAATATAGATCCAGTCCCCAACTAGCTTTTAGCCTAAAAAAGATGTGTGTGTGTGCTCAGTCATGTCCAACTCTTTGCAACCCCATGGACTGTAGCCCACCAGGCTCCTCTGTCCATGAGATTTCCCAGGCAAGAATACTGGAGTGGATTGCCATTTCCTCCTCCAGGGGATTTTCCTGACCCAGGGATTGAACCTCGGTCTCCTATATTGGCAGGCAGCTTTACCAATGAGCCACCAGCTTGAATACTGGAGAGTAAAACAAGGAAGTGTTAAGTGCCACAGACAAAGTTCTATGCGAGAGACTTACATAATTGCTAACAGTATGTCCAAGATGAATAGAGATGGCCAGGATTCCTGAGCCCACTATTGGTACTTGTCATAGACTAAGTCACCCCAAAATGTGTCTCTCGTGTTTTCTAATAGTCTTCGTGTGTGTGTACGCGCACACATATTCAATTCTAAAACAGAAACTTTGGGGGAATGGCCAAAATGGCAGAGTAGAAAGACCCTGGGCTGACCACCTCCCCTGGGAAAAATGAGATGACAGTGGAATATTTTTTAAATGGAGGAAAAGGGTAAAACCCCGGAAGAGTGGCTAAGTGGAGATAACCAATCTACCCAATAAAGAGTTCACAGTAATGATCATTAAGATGCTCAAACAACTTGGGAGAAGAATGGACATACACAGTGAGAAGTTTAACACTGAGGTAGAAAATATAAAGAACTAAACAGCTAAAGAATATATTAACTGACACTTTAAGATGCATTAGAAGGAATCAACAGTAGGTTAGATGATATAGAGGAATGCATCAGTGAACTGAAGGACAGAATGGTGGAAACGACTCACAATGAACAGAAATAAAGGAAAAGAATTTTTTTTAATGAGGACAGTTTAAGAGATAGCTGGGAAAACATCAAACATACTACTGTTATCTCTTTCCAGAAGAAGAAGAGATATAGAAAGAGGTAGAGAACATATTTGAAGACATAAGAGCTTAAAACTTCTCTAATACAGGAAAGAAAAAGTCTAGGAAGCACAGAGAGTCACAAACAGGATGAATTCAAAGAGGACCACACCGTGACACTTTGCAATTAAAATGACAAAAATTAAAGCAAGGATATTAAGAAAAAAGGAAAAGCAACTAGTTACATACTAGAGAATGCTCATAAGGCTATCAGCTGACTTTTCAGCAGAAACACTGCAGGCCAGCAGACAGTGTCATGATACATTTAAAATGATGAAAGGAAAAAGCCTACAACCAAGAATACTCTGTGCAGCAACGTTACCATTCAAATTTGAAGGAGAGATAAAGAGTTTTACAGACCAGAAAAGCCAAGAGTTCAGCACCACTAAACAGGCTTTACAAGAAATGTTAAAGGGACTTCTCTAAGCAGAAAAGAAAGACCACAACTAGAAATATGAAAATTACAAAAGGAAAAAATCTCATTGGTAAAGGCAAATATAAGGTAAAGACAGGAAATCAACCATGCAGAAAGTTAGTAGGAAGGTTAAAAGACAAACATAATATTATCTATATATATAATAAGTAGTTAAGGGATAAGAAAACAGAAGGATGCAAAACAGAATGTCAAAAACATTATATATACACCCCCACATACATACACATGCTGGAGTAGTACTCAGTCCTTATAAAACGAAATCACACCATATGCAACTACATTATGCTAAGTGAAATAAGTCAAACACAGGAAGACAAATACTGTGTGATTTGACTTATATGTGAAATCTGAAAACAAAACATATAAACAAATTTAACAAAACAGATACAGAATCACAGAGAACAAACAGACGATTGCCAGAGGCAGGGAGAGTAGGAGCGTAAAAGATACAGATGAGTGAGTTTAAGAGGTACAAACTCGCAGTTATAAAATAAATGAGTCACTGGTGTGAAATCTACAGTGTGGGGAACAGAGTCAATAATTAAGTATTGTCATTATATGGTGACAGATGGCAGCTGGACTTCATTACGGTGATCATTTTGAAATGCACAGAAATATCAAATCACTATGCTGTACACCAGGAACCAACATGGTGTCGCAGGTCAATTTTACTTCAAAAACAAACTCAGAGAGAAAGAGATCAGATTTGTGGTTACCAGAAGTCAGCGGCGAGTGAGGCGAGAGAGAACTAGATAAAAGCTATCAAAAGGTATAAACTTTCAGTTATAAGATTAAAAAGTATTAAGGGTATGTGAGTGAGTGAGTGAAAGTCGCTCAGCTGTGCCTGACTCTTTGTGACCCCATGGACTGTATGTATAGTCCATGGAATTCTCCAGGCCAGAATACTGGAGTGGGCAGTCTTTCCCTTCTCCAGGGGATCTTTCCAACCCAGGGATCGAACCCAGGTCTCCCACATTGCAGGCGGATTCTTTACCAGCTGAGCCACAAAGGAAGCCCAAGAATACTGGAGTGGGTAGCCTATCCTTTCTCCAGCAGATCTTCCCAACCCAGGAATCGAACTGGGGTCTCCTGCATTGCAGATGGATTCTTTACCAACTGAGCTATGAGGGAAGGGCATGTGTTACATGATAAATACAATTATCAATCAGTTCAGTTCAGTCGCTCAGTCGTGTCCAGCTCTGCGACTCCACAAACTGCAGCACACCAGGCCTCCCTGTCCATCAACAACTCCCGGAGTTTACTCAAACTCATGTCCATGAGTCGGTGATGCCATCCAACCATCTCATCCTCTGTCATCCCTTTCTTCTCCCGCCTTCAATCTTTCCCAGCATCAGGGTCTTTTCCAATGAGTCAGTTCTTCACATCAGGTGGCCAAAGGATTGGAGTTTCAGCTTCACCATCAGTCCTTCCAATGAATATTCAGGGCTGACTTCCTTTAGGATGAACTGGTTGAATCTCATTGCAGTCCAAGGGACTCTCAAGAGTCTTCTCCAACACCACTGTTCAATTTTCAATGCTGCATGTCTAATATGAAAGCTGTTAAGAGAATAAATCCTAATAGTTCTCATCACAAGGGACAAAATTTTTTCCTTCTATTTTGTATCTATAAGAGATAATGAATGTTCATTAAATTTCCCGTGGAAATCATTTCATGGTGGATGTAAGTCAAATCATTATGCTATACAGTAAGTCCTCTACATACGAATTGGTTTTGTTCCAAGAACAAGTTGGTAATTCCAACTATTTGTTCGTTAAGTCCAACAAAGTTGGCTTAAGTATCCAACTGACACAATCCAGCTATATACTGCTGCTTTTACGCTCACTTCTGGACACCCTAAGCTTGAAATAAAGAGGTTACGTTACTGTACTCTATACAGTGCGTGCATGCTAAGTCACTTCAGTCACATCTGACTCTTTGTGACCCTATCGACTGTAGCATGCCAGGCTCCTCTGTCCATGGGATTCTCCAGACATGAGTACTGGGGAGAGTGGCCGTGCCCTCCTCCAGGCAATCTTCCCGACCCAGGGATCAAATCCAAGTCTCACAGCTCCTGCACTAGCAACCCGGGAACAGGAAAGTACACAAAAGCACAACGGCTTGCAGAGGATGCATGTACATGACAATGTACACCAGACACATGAGCTACCCAATGTGAAAGGACATTTAAAGACACAGTTGCATCTTTGAAAGTTCGCAACTTGAAGGTTCATATGTAGGTGACTTCACTGTACACCTTAAACAATGCTATATGTCAATTATATCTCAATAAAATTGGAAGGAAAAAAAATCTAATAAAGAGACTTTAAGCCAAACATTAAAACTCACAGCATGCCAAGTTTGTTAGTCTGAGGAAGCAAGGTGTTCCTTTAGGCTGTAACTAGAGCTACATCCACCTGCTCCCCACTGCTTCCCTCTAGAAAAAGGCAGAGTAGCCCTCAGCCCCTTCCCCTCAGCTCACATCCTCACCCACCAGACTGGAGCATTCTGAAAGAGAGATGAACCCAGCAAAGAAGAATTTAAACAAGAGCACGTTGAGAAAATAGCACGTTTTCCCTTCAGGCTATGCTGCTGCTAAGTTGCTTCAGTCGTGTCCGACTCTGTGCGACCCCATAGATGGGGACCTACCAGGCTCCCCTGTCCCTGGGATTCTCCAGGCAAGAACACTGGAGTGGGTTGCCATTTCCTTCTCCAATGCATGAAAGTGAAAAGGGAAAGTGAAGTCGCTCAGTCTATGAGCAGTAGTCAAAACAGTGTAACCTAGGTCTCCTTTCTGCTGGACGTTACTGGAACTCACTGGGCTGCCTGTGGGAGTGGTAGGGGGAGGGGGAGGAGCAACTTTTCTCCTCTAAAACAGGAGCAAGCCTCAGTTTTCTGCAGAGTCCTCTTTGTGGGATAAAAAACAGAAAGTCAGTCCAAAATGAGTTAATCACAAGAGAGGCTTTAACTCCCCCCAAAGACAAAATCTAATAAACAAGTCATGTACAAACACCTGCACTTCTAACCTCTCCCATTTTTACATTAAATCCTGTGCGCCTGGTGCTGCGATCCCATAAGGTTGCTGAGGAATCCTTTCTGTCCTTGACCCAGGTCACTTTTTCTCCCCCTCCCCTCCCAACTCAGAAATGAGAGAAAGAACAGACGAGAAGAACCCGGATTTTCCATCACAGGCACACACAGAGCACTGAATGAGATGCTTATTCCCTGCTGGAACTCCTCGTATCTTACAATTGTTTCCTTTGTGCATTTTTATCCTTCTCACAGGAAATTAAAAAGAAACATCTTAAGGGCTATCACTATTTCTGACCTGATGCAGAACCTTAACTAGAATTCAGTTTTGTATTTTTTAACACAGACGTTATTTTCTCTGTATACAAGGATGAACCAATTTGGACATTCGCTAATCCATGACTACATCTGACAGGATTACAGTCATCCCAGTATATGTACTGTATAGCCTCAGTGTGCTACCATAAATGTATGAAATGAAGTTATATATTTTCAGTGACTCCATTCATGAAAATGCCTCTTCCATCACAGCTGCTTATTGTGAACCCAGCTGTTTGTTTAATATTACAGTTCAAGAGCCATGTTTCAAGGGCAATGCAAGTTTTACTATGCATCACTGTCTAAAAGACAGTGACAGACCAGCTAAGCAAAAATCTGGGATTTTATAGGCTTGACATGGTGTAAAATCTTCCACATGCTAAGGGAAACATTTTTCAACATTGATGAGGATTACTGAAAAAGTAAGATACCTAAGAAGACATCCAAATGTTGGCTGAAGCAGATCATTCTTTCTATAAAATCAAGACATCAGGAAGATACACCTGCCCTCAAAAACAGTGAATTTTGTTATAGATATTGGCCAGCCCAGAAAGTCGTATCCCATATCGAGTCAAAAAGTTAAAGAGAATAATTCACATTACCATTGAAGAAATATGCAAGGATGAGGAATCCATTTCTTTTTTAAACTTCATGAATGCATACCTGCCATTGGTACTTTGGAATGGAAACAATGAAACTGAGTGGCAGCCAACTTAGTCTTTGGGCTGCTACCATTGCAGGGATTGTTTCTACTGCTGCTATAGAAAATCAACTAAAGCTATGTTTACTTAACAAGAAGGAGGTGTTCATGGAACAGGAGTAGAGGGGGAGAAAGCAGGAAATAGAGCTCACATAACCCACATAAGGAGAAGGCAATGGCACCCCACTCTGGTACTCTTGCCTGGAAAATCCCATGGATGGAGGAGCCTGGTGGGCTGCAGCCCATGGGGTCGCTAAGAGTCGGACACGACTGAGTGACTTCCCTTTCACTTTTCACTTTCATGCATTGGAGAAGGAAATGGCAACCCACTCCAGTGTTCTTGCCTGGAGAATCCCAGGGACCGGGGAGCCTAGTAGGCTGCCCTCTGTGGGGTCGCACAGAGTCGGACACAACTGAAGCGACTGAGCAGCAGCAGCAACCCACATAAATGCAGGTTACACTGAGCTAGACAATCAAACTGTCCATAAGAACTCGCCTGTCCTCTGCCACACATGTACTCAATTTAAGTGAAATAAAGAGCATCATTAGTATGTTTGGGTTTCCCTGGTGGTTCAGCAGTGAAGAATCTGCCTGCCGATGCAGGACACGCGTGTTTGATCCCTGGGTCGGGAAGATCCCCTGGAGAAGGAAATGGCAACCCATTCCAGGATTCTTGCCTGGAGAATCCCATCAACAGAGGAGCCTGGCAGGCTACAGTCCATGGGGTCACAAGAGTCAGACACAACTTAGCTACTAGAAAGGTTCTCAAGGATGGAAAAAGAGTGATCTAATTCCTTCCATAACTTTAGAAGAAACACATACACATCTCCACAAGTTGGTTAAAATAATACATACTGGCAACCAAGGTCATAGGTAAACTGTCAAGTTCAACCATTGATAACAGTATTGAGCAAGTATTTGTTACAAAGCCACAGTCAGTATCTCTGATTTTATCCCATTTCACTGAGTACCAGAACGCTACTCATTTTATCCAAGTAAATAATACATAGAAAAATCATCATTTCTATGACTGACAATCTCTCACAATAAACAAACCACCTTAAGTCAGTTCAATATCACTATTTTGGATATTGTATATACAAACAAATGAACAATTAACAGTAGCCATGGCTGGACAGTTTACCATCACTTGCAGGCTTAGATTTAAACTTCTTTACAGTTTAAAACTTTGAGAAGTAGAATGACTTTGCTGACCCTAACTAACTGACCTTGTGAATTTTTCATCATGTTGTGCCTGCCCCAGCAAAAAGTCTTTTAAATAGCAGTTTGCTTTAGCAGAGTGAAAATGTGGTTTTCTCTCCTTGTCTTCTGACTTATCTCTGGAGACATGCATTCAATTCTATTCTACACCTGTTCTTCAGAAGGACGTTCTTCAATGATGTACGTTTTTGTCTTCTTGCATGGTCATGAGAGAAAAACTGAGAAAGATAAAGCCGTAGAGATTTTTCTGGCAAACACACAAGATCTAATGATGTTTTCTTGTACAATCTATGGCTATAATTCATTAGTAGGTCTAACCCTTCATCCAGCTAGCCTCTTTTGAATCTTCCTGTTTATATACAAGTTAATATGTTTAGAATGTTAAGGATTTCACTTCACCTAATCTTAGCTAAGGAACTACAACGAACATAAACAGGAAGACTGAAAAAAAATTAATTTATTAAGTAGACCCAGGTTAGATGTACCAATAAAGTAAGCCTCCAATCTGGAAAAGGCAGTGACTACCTTTTGTTCCAATCTGTATATTCTTGTTTTTTCTTTATAGACTATTTAAAAACAGGGTATATAAACAAACAATTGTTAAACAGAGTAGGGTAGTGATTTCTCATGACTGTTTAACAATGTAATAAAAAAAAGTTAAGCCTAAACATTTAAAAAAGAAAACATTACTATAACTATAAAATTAAAATGTCTGGTCATCAGACTCTAACTCACATGTTTATACTAAACTTACATCAAATTCATACTAAAAATGATGAGAGCTTTGGAAAAGATAAGATCTTTTAGACAAGCCCATCACTTTACAGTTATCATCATTACTCATTTCTTATAATCTCTGATACAGTCCATGATGATGTACAAGTTCAAATAATATCTGATGTTTTTTTGACAGCTGCAATCTACCAATCTTTCTAAATAACAAATTCCAGGAATCACAGTGTATGAGCAGAAAGTACTTACATCTGGAGGATATGAAAGATGACTTGTTTTCATAATGCTATTTCATGTTTTGATGAGATTATTTAAAAGCCATTATGAAATACTCATGATTATTGGAGCATAAAAAGACACCCATGTTTAAATGCTCCTTAGCAATAGTTTCAGAACAGTAGTAGTATCTCAAAAAGTAGGTTTCTTTTTGTATTTTATTTGTCCAAATCATTTTGGCTTTTTAAATGCATGAATAGTGATGATATACCTCCAGCAAGAATTATTTTAACACTTGATAAATATAATGACACATAAAAAATAAAGATGAATCATAGATTCCCAGTAGTAATGTGATAATTCCATATTCAGTTGTAGCAAAGAAACTTAATTCATCCAAGTGAAGTTTAAAATTATTCAGTTGGTTTCCAAACATTATCCTGTCTTACATTAACTGAAGTAACTTGGTAAGAATTGATACTTCAATAAAATTAAGTCTCCTAATCCAAGTAAATCTGATGTATCTCTTTTATTTTCCTCAGTGAAGATTTGCAATATAAGCTCCTTAAGTTTATTCTTAGTCATTCTATTTTTTGAATGGTTTTTTCCAACCCACAATATCTCCCATACATTGCTTGTATATTGAGGAGCTTTCCATTTTTCTTTATTGTTGTGTTAAACAGCCAACTTGCCTCTTTATCTATTATTTTGTTTCAGTTGATCTTTTTGGTTTTTCAAAAAAGAAAAATATTGATGCAAATATTGATAATTTTTTTCTTCTGGATCCATTTTTTAATAAGTTCCGATCATTAATATTTTGATTAGTAGTTATTAAATGACAGTAGTGATTAAAAAATAGTAGTTTTGATATTGATATTGGAGAAGGCAATGGCACCCCACTCCAGTACTCTTGCCTGGAAAATCCCATGGATGGAGGAGCCTGGTGGGCTACAGTCCATGAGGTCACTAAGAGTCGGACACAACTGAGCGACTTCACTTTCACTTTTCACTTTCATGCATTAGAGAAGGAAATGGCAACCTGCTCCAGTGTTCTTGCCTGGAGAATCCCAGGGGCGGGGGAGCCTGGTGGGAGGCTGTCTATGGGGTTGCACAGAGTCGGACACAACTGAAGCGATTTAGCAGCAGCAGCAATTTTGATATTTCACTATTAGGTATATTTGGCTCTTATTTTAAGCTAAATATTCCATGCTATACTTAAAAAAAAAAAACTTATTTGTCATAATTTACTGAGACTTTTAATTCAAACTTGATGATGTTGAATTCAACATTTCATTCAATTTTTAAAATTACCTATTGAGATAGTTGTTGCTTTTCTCATGTGACTTTTTAATGCAACGCCTTTTGTCATACTCTTCTAATATTCATCCTTGAGTTAATGGACTTTGGGCTACTCGGTTCATATAGCAACCAGTTTTTGTGCTATCTTCTCACTTTAAAGGAACTTTACACATCACTGAATTTACGAATTTCCAACTAAAGAAGCCAGAAATTCATTTCTTCTGCTTCCCTTACAAAAAGAAGTCTCAACGTATAACCAAGGATCAGTCCATCAGATATACACTTGAAATAAGCAAATGTTAAAGCAAGTGCCATGAAGAAACTGGTGTTGTGTAAGCTGCAACTTGGCAAGGATGGTTCTGGGAAGTCCGGTTTTGGGAAGCAGCAGTGGCCAGGCTCCCTCATCCTCCACAGTAGCACCTCAGCCCTGGATTCTGAGCCCAACAACAGAAGCCGAGAATCTGCCCTGGAGCAGACTCAAGACTGGGTGTGAGCATCAGTCCTGGCTACAGAGCTCCTGCCCCAGTGAGACTCCGTAAGCTACATTTAGCCATTTTATCTCTGCTAAAGCTGGAGTACCTTCTGTTCCAACTAAGATCTCTCGCTGATTGAATTGATTTGCTGAATGCTTCAGTTTGCTTACTTTTTATTTAGAATTTTTTACACAGTATTGATGAGAAAAATTGGTTTGTGATTTTCTTGGCTGAGGGGAAATAGCGTGGAGGATCTATTTTTTAAATATTGTTATTTAACTTTGGTAAAATGAACTGATTCGTGACTTTCATAAAATTTAAGACATTTACCTTTTTTCCCACCTGGAACAAATTAAATAGCTTGTGAATTATCTATTCCTTAAATATTTGACAGAAATTCCCTTATATACATTTGTTTCATTCTTGTACCATAGATAAAGGAGTATTTAGGTTTTTAAAATTTCTTCTTGAAGCAGTTTAGATCATTTAATTTTATCTTTTCAAAAGTAATTATTTCATTCACATTTTTATATTAACAAAAAAAATCTCAATTTTTAATCTCTATATCTGATTATATCTATTACAGAGCATTCATCAACCCACCTCATTCCTTTTAACTACGTTTTCTGGACTTTTTCTATTTTATTTTCCTTTCGTATTTTAAAATTGAGGTTCCAATAACCAGTGTAATGGTAGAGAGTAGCAATTATAATAATGTCACCCTCTTGCAA
Organism: Bison bison bison; assembly: GCF_000754665.1. Lineage (NCBI taxonomy): Eukaryota > Metazoa > Chordata > Mammalia > Artiodactyla > Bovidae > Bison > Bison bison. Next base: position 5,328,631 of record NW_011495039.1, on the reverse strand, counting down.
AATTGCTTGTCATATACGTTAGTTTTTTATTTCAAAAGAGCTACCACAACAAGTTTATATATTATCTTGTTATATATATACCATGTATGTGTGTGTGTATATATATATATATATGGTAATTTTATGAACAAAAAAAGCCTCAGAGAGACTGGAACTTGCCAAGGTAACTTAGGTCCATTTCTGATGCAGACTCTTCTCACTTCTCATTTTCACATGAAGATTAAAATAGTATCCTTGAGCTACTAATACTGGTATTTCTACATGACACTGTTATAATGCCTTCGTATTTGGATCTCATTTAATGAAAAAAAGAAAAACACTATGAGCATACAATTATTCTTCCCAAAATTTAAACACTGAAGATAGTTAATTAATCAAAGGCAAGGGAAGTCTGGAGCAGAGGCCTCACTGATCGTCCAGATAAATGGAAAGAGGTTAACAGTTCAGGTCTCCTTCAGCAGAAAACAAGCCCAGAATTAATGTTTAAGTCAGCTATCCATGGAGAAGACAATAGAGAGAAAGAGGGGAGGGAGGAAGGAAGAACAGAGGGAAGGAGGGAAGAACAGAGATTGTATTCATAACAATCTATTTCAAGCAACATAGCATTTCTTTGTTAAAGAGAAAAGCTTGCTTAAAATGGCTAAACAGACTTTACTCCAGACTACTGCATTAAGGGCCAAGACTTGCAATAGGGAAGAGAGATTGAACGCAGCTCCACTGAACATAAGACAGGAGAGTTCAAAATTAGAGGACAGGGTGGAGACTGATGAGTCATCTGTGTTTGCTAACTGATGCTTATTAAAGTTAGACGCCTCCCCTCACAGAGACAGAGAGATTGGGCCCCATGATTAGATTGCAAAAAGAGGTGGCTCCTAGGTTCTAGAGGAAGACTTTCCTGGACTGTAGAAAATTTATACTTCAACTGGGCAGAGAAAAAAATTTACAGCTGCAAATTTTCTAATATAAATTACTCTAAGAAAATGAAGTCAGAGGCCTTCAAACCTGTCTAAAGCTTACTCAAGCTGAGAGGAACGCGAAGGCTGTGCTGGTCATCTTTGTCTTCCTAAATCACATACACTGGCCCCAAATCTTATCTACCTGGCTGTCAAGAAATTGTCACATGTATGTGGGGAGAGGGCCTCCCTCACCTCAGGGTTCTGTAAGAATCTCAGATGTTTAACACAATTGAGGACATGTCTTCTAGTTTGACAGAAGACATGGGCCTCTGTCTTCAGTCATACTAGATACCACAGACATGCCCACTGGCCAAGGTCTCACGGTCACTCCCTCCAAGGCTCAGAGCTCCCCGACCAGGACCACAGCAGTTGACAATCTCCACACTGCAATCTCACCATCCTTCAGGATCTGCCCTATGATCCATAACCTCCCATAGCAAAAAAAAAAGTCCAAGAATCAGCAGAACCCTGAGCTTCTCTGATAGCTCAGTTGGTAAAGAATCCACCTGCAACGCAGGAGACCCCAGTTCAATATCTGGGTCAGGAAGATCCGCTGGAGAAGGGATAGGCTACCCACTCCAGTATTCTTGGGCTTCCCTTGTGGCTCAGCTGGTAAAGAATCTGCCTGTAATGTGGGAGACCTAGGTTCAATCCCTGGGCTGGGAAGATCCCCTGGGGAAGGGAACAGCTACCCACTCCAGTATTCTGGCCTGGAGAATTCCATGGGGTTGCAAAGAGTCAGACATGACTGAGCGATTTTCACTTTTTCACTTTCATCAGCAGAATCTACAAAGAATACTTTCTCTCTGAAGAGTAGCCTTCTGCCTTTCTCAGTCCCAGTTTCCCCAAAAGCAAAAGCTTTACATGGAGATTATTTTCTGAATATTTGCCAACTGTTGCTTTTAGTCCAGTCAACACAAAAATCCTAACGGAGAATCTTGGAGCACAACATGTGGCCACCTTCATGATACACAACAGAGATAGTTCTTTACATTTCCTCCAGATCCCTATGGCAGAGAATAAAACAACATAACAGAGTATCCTGCCATATACATGTGTGACTTTATTCAGAAATAAAATCTTGAAAATTAAACACCCAAAGATTAACCATGTTGCCTCTTTCCAACTTGATAGTAAATTAATGGCTACTATTTTAAAATTTAAAAATTCATATTTCTTTCACATTACAATTTTTTCTGTATTTTCTATGACAGCCAACAAAATATCAAGGATTTCTTTTGAAAGAAGTAACAAAAGTTAAAGAAATCATTAAACAAAGTGGAAAAAAGCTTCATATCAATAATTTCTGCACTCAGAAGATATATTTTTTTAGGTGAAAATTCAAAGTGATGAGCTTATATACAATTGAGGCATAGCAATCCACATTTTCACCATAACAGTCTTACCTCCAGTTGCCTTCGGGGAAATCAATGGTGTAAAGTCATATATATTGACAGAAACTTAAGCAGGCACTGGGACATTCTAGGATGAAAGGTCTCTACTAATAACCTTGTGTGTATTCCTGACAACAGAGTATCTGTTTTAAACATGCTTCCACCTTCCACTGCCCACACTATAACCAGCTGCCACTGCAGCCTCATCTACTGAAATAATCCTGTAGATATTAGTCCAGAGGCTATGTCTTCTCTTTAAAATTTGGCTTCACAGGGCATCCAAAGCCAGGGCTCTGTAACAACCTGGAGAGATAGGTTGGAGAGGGAGGTGGGAAGGGGCTTCAGGATGGGAGGTGGTGGGGGGACACGTGTATACCTATGGCCAATTCATGCTGATGGCAAAACCATCACAATATTGTAAAGTCATTATCCTCCAATTATAATAAATAAACACATTTTAAAATCAAATAAAATTGTGCTTCAAATAGTGAAGAAAGCTCTGGGGAATTTGTCAGATAAAAATGCTTCCACTGAGAAGAGAACAAAGCTAACCATGTTGCCAAGACCTTTCTTATTTTTATATTTTCCTTGTTTCATCCTTTTTCTTTCTTCCCAGAGACTTGCCCCTGTATTCCTGCAACAAATCTTCCAATTAACTGAAAGTCAGTCCTGTCTAGATTGGATAACATTAATGCTTTTTTTTTTTTTAATCTAAGAATTAATGCTTCCAAACTGTGGTGTTGGAGAAGGCTCTTGAGAGTCCCTTGGACTGCAAGGAGATCAAACCAGTCAATCCTAAAGGAAACCAATCCTGAATATTCATTGGAAGGACTGACGCTGAAGTTGATGCTCCAATACTTTGGCCGCCTGATATGAAGAGTGGACTCATTAGAAAAGACCCTGATGCTGGGAAAGATTGAAGCCAGGAGGAGAAGGGGACAACAGAGGATGAAATGGTTGGATGGCATCACCGACTGAATGGACATGAGTCTGAGCAAGCTCCGGGAGTTGGTGATATACATGGACTACAGTGCTGCAGTCCACTGAGCAACGGAAAAACAATAACACTTCTTTTTATCTCCTCCTAGTCTTATAGATCGGAGAAGGCAGTGGCACCCCACTCCAGTACTCTTGCCTGGAAATCCCATGGACGGAGGAGCCTGGTAGACTGCAGTCCATGGGGTCGCTAAGAGTCGGACACGACTGAGCGACTTCACTTTCACTCTTCACTTTCCTGCATTGGAGAAGGAAATGGCAACCCACTCCAGTGTTCTTGCCTGGAGAATCCCAGGGACGGGGGAGCCTGGTGGGCTGCCGTCTATGGGTCGCACAGAGTTGGACACGACTGAAGTGACTTAGCAGCTTAGCAGTCTTATAGATACATTAGCCTAAATTTCAGCCAAAATGGTGCAATTTTTACAATCTTATTCCTGAAATCAGTGATGAAAGAAAGTACCTTTAAAATAACAAGTGGTTATTTAAATGGTTACTTTTTATTAAGAATAGAGAAATATTTACTTGGGAAACTGATTCCAAAATTGCATTTAGTTAACTGGATCACATGTATTTAGTGAATCTCCTGTAAAGTCAGTATATCAAAAAATAAATAAAATGATAGCTATGGAGGATGGATAGACAGACAGATAGATACTGGACTATTTTCCAACAACCTTAGAATTGTTCAGTTACTTTCTAAAATAGCAATTTCTCCACCTAAATGTTATCAAATTCTTCCTTACTATTTTCCTTTTTTTCTCCTCTCCTGACTGCCAAATTTAAACTTCCAAATTTCAAATATACATTTCACATAGTCTTAATTCCATGAGCTGCTGAGTGAAATAAGGATAAGGGATACCACACATTTGATCGTAGATATTCTCAAGAGCATAGCACTGACTCCTGAGAAATCCTGCACTAAGCAAGTCCGTTTAGGTACATTTAGTCAGCATGACCTTGGAGCTCTCTTTTGGTGGATATTTTGAGAAAGATGGCTCTTTTTCTACCTAACTTAGGTTTGCAGAGATTCACTTCTTCGGAGTAGAGAAGCCAGAAATCAACCAAAGCTGTCTTATTTAAAAAGAAAACAACATTAAATACATTAGCACAGGTGTGGACACATTTTTTTTTTCTTTCTCCATGATTATTTGTTACTGTTTTTATAAAGTAATACATGCTCACTGTAAAACAATTCAACTCATACACTGCAACTAAGGATTCCTGATTAAGTTCCCTCCGCTGAATACCTTCAGATAAAATCTGATCTAATCACGTCCATTTGGATCCTGGTCCCACCCTCTTCCAAACAGCAGTGTGAGCCAGACAGGGTGTGTGTGCTTTCCTGAAACCAAACAGCAAGGGAGGCAGAGCTCAGGGGCGACACAGCACACCCAGGCACACCCCTGCGGCAGGTGAGGGCTGAACACAGAGATGCAAAAGGCAGACAGAGGAACTAATGAAAAGCAAAATCCTGATCACTTTGATTCAAACTGAACAAAGGAGCTTCAATAATCCAGCAGGGTAGGAATGTCATTAGAGGGGCAAATTTCTTAAATATATATATATATATTTTTTCATCTTAAGCAATACCTTTATTTGATGATGACAATATTAATAACAAGAGCCTTTTATCATTTAAGTTTTATTAAAGCAATATATGTATTTTTTAATCAAGCAGTATAAAAAGATCTTAAAATAAAAAGCAACAGTCTCACGTCCCACCCCTACCCACTCAACCCCACATACCACTTCCTATTTCTGCTTTCTGCTTGTTTTTACTACTGGTTCCCTATACCACTTATAGCTTAGAGCATAACTTTTTGATGGAAACGTTTAAGTCATTATCTATTTCTGCTCTAAGAGAATTTTAATTTATTTTAATTCTATTAGTTACCTCTGAATCTGTTAATAGTTATCTTTAATATTTTTTTATTCTGTTACCTTAAACATTGATAGTATTTTTGTTGTGTTATCACTATTTTTTACATCTTTCCTATTTTGCCCATAGGCTGGTTCTAAACACTGGACACAAATTAATTGATATTATCCCTGGTAGGGGATTTTGCTTCTAGCTAACATGCATTCCCGATCTGTTCTAAATCTGCCTGCTATTGCAGGGGTGGGACACCTCAAGCCACATTCCCCTGATGCCCCCTTGCCAAGAGGGTTCTAGAATCAAGTTGAAGTGGTTGAGTGAGATACACTGAGAGAAATGCTGGAAGGCAGAAAGGGAGAGAAAGCCCTATTCTTCTGACAGAGGTGGTGGCTGGCATTAACAGGAGTTTGCAGCAGCCAGCTAGGTGCCATGGTCCCTCGTCCCTGCCAGTCCCCTGGGGACTGGCAGAGTTTCTATTAACTTCTGTGATGATTCTCTACAGCTGTCTCCACTCTGGGGCAGCTGCAGCTTCCAGACATCTTGATCCCACTTCTCACGGTGGAACCTAAGATTCTACAGTGATGGCTTAATTTTCACTCCTCCTGTCCTTTCAATGATTATCAAGCATCGAACTGCCTTAAACTCTATTCTTCTTAAAAGACTTTAGTATTTTTCCCACAGTGAAATCTGACTGGTACGTGTTTCTGTATATTTAATTCACAGAAGAACCAAGTAACGTGTTGAGAGTAGGTTACTTCTCTCCACAGGTCAGTGCCATCACCTCTGTACCACTCGAAAGAGAATCCTCTCTCCCTTCACTTCACTTGCTCAGTATCACACCCTACTTATGTTTGCTGCACACGTGAGCCATGGTTTTGTTTATCCTGCAACTGGTCTATTTTCTTGAAGAAAATAGCATATGCTTTTGTCACCATGTCAATATCATCTAGCATCTAAATCATGCTTGTTTCCATTTTCTTCTTTAATATAATACGATCCACTCTATAATTATTGTTCTCCGGGCTTGCTAATACAGCTACGATCCTACAACTAACTCACACAAATCAGTGCCACTGTTTATCACACTCTTCCAATTCTCCCTCTTCCTTTTCTTTTCCTTTTTTCCTTTAGCATATTTTTTGAGCAACTTTGTACAAAGAAAGGTGCCTGGAAACTACATTTTCTAGGTCCTTGTGTTTTGGAGACATTTCAGTTTGCTTTCTATGTCATTAATGGTTTGGCTGAACATAAAATTCTAGGTTCAGAGTATTTTTTTTTCTCAAATGTTTTACAGCATTCTGTGTTGTTTTCTGGTGTCTGTGATTTCTAGGCAGTTCTGATTCTTCCTAACATATGTGAGCATTTTCCCCCGAATCTCCAGAAGAATTTAAGACCTCTTTCTCCTTAGTAAACAAAATGTCACAAGTGTGAATCCAAGTGTCCTCACTGATTCAAGCCATCTCTAGCCCCATTACTCTGAAGACTCAGTTCTTTCTTTAGTTGTGGGAAATCACTCTCATATTTCTTTGAAAATATCCACCCGACACTTTTCTTTGTTCCCCCTTTCTGGATCTCCTCTGTTAAAACAAACAGATTGATTTTTTCTGTTTGATCTGTTTTTCCAAGTTCCTTTATTTTTGTCACTGCTTTATTTTCTAGGCAATTTCCTCGGTGTTATCTTCAAACTGTTGTTTGGAAGATTTTTCTTCACTCAAGACATGTTGAATTTCTAAAACTTTTTTTTTTTTTGCTTGTTTTTCTAGTTTTTCATGGGTTCTTAATTGTCTTGGTGTTCCATTATCCTCTGTAATCAAATTATCAGTTTCTATTAGAAGCTATTCAATTACTTTTTCTTGGTTTTTCTCTTTCATGGTGTTGGTAATCTTCATATATTTTGGATGTTTTTCACATTTGAGAATGAGGACCTGAGTTGTGCATTCCAAGTAGCTGGTAAGAATCCTCTGCCTGGGATGTATTGACTTCCTTCACTTGGGAGTATAAATACATGCATTTATATTTAACCCTAGTTCTTATCAGTGTGTAGGGATGTCTTGGGACTGTCTGGCTTTGCTTGGGTCCTCAGATAAGGAATCAAGCTGTATGTAAGGAAGTCATTCAAACACCAAAATGGAAAGGGTTTCAATCTGGGACAGAGATACTCACCTGGGAAACTTTCATCTTAGAATAGAACTCCACATTTTTTGCTTGCTCTGAACACAGTGACAGCAACAGGGGAAGGCAAGGGACACAGGAAGCAAACAGATATAGAAAAAATTAAGCTCTAGCTAGTATGCATGTCTAGAGGGAGTTTGGGTTAGAGAGAACACCACAGTCAAAAAACCTCAGACATCCTCGATAGATATGGATGAGAAATTATGTGAAAAGAAAGGGGTACTCCAATGCAACAAAATGCAAGGAAGTGCTCAACAATTTCAATATTCAATAAATAATAAATGAGCAGCCCCACTACACTTAGCTGTGTTCAATTGTCATCTATTCTTTAACCTGATTGGTTCACTGACTGTAGGCAAATAATTCTTCTTACTCCTGTCTTCACCTATCAAAATAAAGAGTTTTCTTCCTGTTTTCTGTCTGTCAGAAAATACAGCACGGCTAAATGTAGCCTAGACATGTCCTCACCTGCCAGCTTGACCCTGGCAACTGGGAGAGGCAGAACCTTGACATGGTTGACATTTACATCACCACAGCCTTCAAAAACTGAGCTCAACAAGGAAGTTGGAAGAATCAGAGCCAGCCCAGGGAACATTCTTGATTCTGATCATGTCATGTGTACTTCCAATTACATGCACTATTGGTACTTTATGTAATTATTTTAATGGCATGTAAATGTGTAACGATTTTTATAAATGCTTTCATATACAGGTCTCCATATTATATTTTTATTATAAATATATGTTTATATTGTTTTGCTGACTCCTTAGTCCCTGGAAAACTGAATGGATATTTTTTAACTACAAGTTTTTTTCCTAAGTCAAAGTTTTACAAAGTATGGTCTGTGACGCAAACCACCAGGAATGCCTGGTAACAAAGCAGTCTACAGGGAAGATATTCCAAACCCCACACTATGAAAAACGAACTTCCAGGTATTTGCATTTAAACATGTTTCCCCATGTGATACACTGGTTCTTGGATCTTCATGTGCACAGTTAAGTACTGCAGGTGATGCAAAAGAAAACTGTCCTGGAGCACCCCCCGTGCTGCAGGGACTGAACACTGGCAGGAAGAGCCCACAGTCACTTAATGTCAATACAGAAGGAGTGGCAGAAACAGCTGGACAACCTCCTGACTCCAGTGCCCTCAGGCAGTTGAAGTCAAGATCCCAGTGTGGAATGTAAACTTCAAGAAGCCCATTGGGATTGAGTAAGTGTTGGGTCCAGGTTTTGTTTAAGATGAGCCTGGACAGCAAGTAGAAAAACCATCGGTCAGTATTAGTGTAGCCAAGTTCCTACTTAGGAGGCCATAGTTCCGCTTTAATACTTCACCTTAGTATAAACTACACACACACCAAGTAAAATCCATTTCTTGCTGCTTGCCAAGTGAGCTGGCATGTTATATTTTCCAAGAGCGACATGGGTAGTTCAGGACTGCAAGACTGTGTGTGTGTGTATAAGTGTCTGCAATATACACATGTATGTATACACATAAGGAGAGAGATTGAGAGAATTAATTAGCTATAAATCCCATGGATGGAGGAGCCTGGAAGGCTGCAGTCCATAGGGTCGCTAAGAGTAGGACACAACTGAGCAACTTCACTTTCACTTTTCACTTTCATGCATTGGAGAAGGAAATGGCATCCCACTCCAGTGTTCTTGCCTGGAGAATCCCAGGGACGGCGGAGCCTGGTGGGCTACTGTCCATGGGGTCACACAGAGTCGGACACGACTGAAGTGACTTAGCAGCAGCAGCAGTGCTCAGCCATGTCCGACTCTTTGCAGACCCACAGACTATACCCTGCCAGGCTCCTCTGTCCGTGAGATTTCCCAGGCAAGAATACTGCAGTGGGTTGCCACTTGCTACTCCAGGGGATCCTCCCAACTCAGGGACTGAACCCGCACCTCTTGTGCCTCCTGTGCTGGCAGGTGGATTCTTTACCACTATTGCCATCTGTGAAGCCCCAATTAACTATATACCAGGGTGGACAAATACTCCAGAGGATAGCAAACATCTGCAATTTTTGTTTATATGACCATGTTGATATATATTGATTTTCTTCCTTAAAGAGTAGAAAAGAGTTTTGTTTTAAGACCTATGACTGCTGAAATGTAAACATGCATGAATAGCAAGAAGCCCCCTAAAGGTGTAGTCCAAAAAGTATCAGCAAAAAATGGTAGGTTGTTTTAAGGTAGAACCTAATTAAAGTGAGTGAGCATTTTAGTGTCCCAACAATATTATATATAAATAACTGGTCTTTTGAAAGCATTAGACTTCCTAGTTAACAAGTATGGATTCTAATGAAACAAAAAAGATTGTTTTTTTTTTTCAAATTTTAATAAAGTATGAGTCATGAACACGATGGATAGGGGAAGAGAGGAACTGTGCTTAGGAGGAGAAACCAGAAGGAAAGAGGAAGCTGAAAGTCAAAAAGAGAAGCAGCTGGAGAGGAATGGAAAGCAGGGGAAGAGACAGCAGAAGAGAAGAAGTAGCTGTGCCGACCCCCAAGCCCACAGTCATTCCCTTAAGACACACACGCCCCAGCTGAGGCACAGGTGCGCTAAGGTCCAGACGCTGAAAAGTACATCCATCTCTGTGCCTTTCCCCCACGTCACCAGGAACGGTCACTATTTGCCCTTTTGGTTTAAGATCTGAGAAAAATGGCACCATGAAAACATCTACTGTTTTGACGTTTTCTGACTCCAATAAAAACCTGCAAGAGCCCCCACGTAGAAGATTGGAAATGTTCTTTGGTGTTGCTGTTCAACCTTATGGTCGGCAGGATCAAAGCAAACAAAGCCGAGGCTTTCTTTGCTCAGACAGCTGGGACACTTATTCCGATCTCCTCACACTGGTTCCCGAAGTTGAGAAGCGAGAAAAAGGCAACACAAGAACAGAAACAAGGGTGTAGAAAGCTCCACGGCTCCCAGTCCTGAGGTGTCTTTGCTCATCTGGCCTCATCACTGACTTTGCAATATTCTAATACACACGTAAATTCTAATCTAATTTACTTGCTTTTTTTGTTTTGCCATCCTTCTAAGGTAGAAGTCATACTGCTTTTTCCCCGCCCCCACTTGTGCGCAGACAGAAACCAACTCATCCAGCCCTTTTTGAGAAATACAAGGCGTATTCCTCCTGAGACAAATAAAGAAGAAATGAATTCTCTATTTTTAGCTTATTTCCAAAATAAATCAGAGTACTAGAGAGCAGAAAAAAAAAGAAAGTCATATCAAACAAAAATTAACTCACAACAGATCGTGTGCTACCTTTTCCTATCAATGTAGATCACTGTCTCCCCCTGGACAACCTTCACAAACTAATAACATCACTAAAACTTGTGTTTACCCAGCTCTGCCCTGGGAACAACATAGGAAAATATCCTCCCATTAGTCAGAGTGAGGCAGCTGCAGAGAATACTCAGAGAAAGGCAAGCTTCTGCCTAAAAACAAGCATGGCCACCCTGAACTGTTTAAAGCATGTTGTACTGAGTAGTACTACTTAAATACAAAAGACATTATATTCTTCATTCTGTTTCAAGCATATATAATCATAAGGAGTACGTCAAGGCCATATACTGTCACCCTGCTTATTTAACTTATATGCAGAGTACATAATGAGAAACACTGAGCTGGAAGAAGCCCAAGCTGGAATCAAGATTGTCGGGAGAAATATCAATAACCTCAGATATGCAGATGACACCACTCTTATGGCAGAAAGTGAAGAGGAACTAAAAAGCCTCTTGATGAAAGTGAAAGTGGAGAGTGAAAAAGTTGGGTTAAAGCTCAACATTCAGAAAATGAAGATCATGGCATCTGGTCCCATCACTTCATGGGAAATAGAGAAACAGAGGAAACAGTGTCAGACTTTATTTTGGGGGGCTCCAAAATCACTGCAGATGGTGACTGCAGCCACGAAATTAAAAGACGCTTACTCCTTGGAAGGAAAGTTATGACCAACCTAGATAGCATATTGAAAAGCAGAGACATTACTTTGCCAACAAAGGTCCGTCTAGTCAAGGCTAGGAGAAGGCAATGGCAACCCATTCCAGTACTCTTGCCTAGAAAATGGATGGAGGAAATGAAAATGATCCTCCTGCCATGGACAGAGGAGCCTGGTAGGCTGCAGTCCATGGGGTCGCTAAGAGTCAGACACGATTGAGTGACTTCACTTTCACTTTTCACTTTCATGCATTGGAGGAGGAAATGGCAACCCACTCCAGTGTTCTTGCCTGGAGAATCCCAGGGACGGCGGGGCCTGGTGGGCTGCCGTCTATGGGGTCGCACAGAGTTGGACGCGACTGAAGCGACTTAGCAGCAGCAGCAGTCAAGGCTACGGTTTTTCCAGTAGTCATGTATGGATGTGAGAGTTGGACTGTGAAGAAAGCTGAGCGCCGACGAACTGATGCTTTTGAGCTGTGGTGTTGGAGAAGACTCTTGAGAGTCCCTTGGACTGCAAGGAG
>NW_011495039.1:5281658-5316678 GCF_000754665.1 Bison bison bison | reverse complement strand
TAGTCATGTATGGATGTGAGAGTTGGACTGTGAAGAAAGCTGAGCGCCGAAGAACTGATGCTTTTGAGCTGTGGTGTTGGAGAAGACTCTTGAGAGTCCCTTGGACTGCAAGGAGATCCAACCAGTCCATCCTAAAGGAGATCAGTCCTGGGTGTTGATTGGAAGGACTGATGCTGAAGCTGAAACTCCAGTACTTTGGCCACCTCATGCGAAGAACTGACTCATTGGAAAAGACTCTGATGCTGGGAGGGATTCGGGGCAGGAGGAGAAGGGGATGACAGAGGATGAGATGGCTGGATGGCATCACCAACTCGATGGTAGAGAATCTGCCTGCATGCAGGAGATCCGGGTTCAGTCCCTGGGTCAGGAAGATCCCCTGGAGAAAGGAATGGCAACCCAGTCCAATATTCTTGCCTGGAAAACCCCAAGGACAGAGGAGCCTGGCGGGCGACAGTCCTTGGGTTCACAAAGAGTCAGACACGACTGAGTGACTAACACACAGAGTCATAACCAACTTAAAAACTCAGAAAATACTTAGCATCTCCAATGTTAAGAAAAGTAAATCAACTAAAGAAGAAACCTAAAGGATTTGCCATCCCATATGTACCTTAAAAAATATTAATATATTATTTAAATTTTAAATATACATATATATTGGACATGAGTTTGAGCAAGCTCCTGGAGCTGGTGATAGACAAGGAAGCCTGGCGTGCTGCAGCCCATGGGGTCGCAAAGAGTCAGACATGACTTCGCAACTGAACAATACACATTTATTATACAACATTTTAGAAAATGTTTTAATTTTATGTAAAAGATATTTGCTTCTGTCATATCAATGGTAGTTTTTATTGTTATTCTAAATCCTATCCATGGCACATTCTGAAAGTAATGTTAAAATCAGAACACAATAACTGTTTAATATTGAGATTCCTAAATGAATTGAAGGGTTTGAGGGGGGAAGAAAGATAAACTCCAAAAAACTTTCTTCTGTCTCATGCATCCACTTTAATAAGGGTGTCAATATTATATCTGTAGCTAAGGGTTCAGTGGAGAATGGTTGAATTATTGTCTTATGATATTTCATTCTAGTATCAGTAAAATGGGCTATGTCAGTCAGATCAAGACCTTCAGGAAAAAAGAAAGGATGAGGTTTGGAAAAAAATACTTCAAATGAGGAAGGTAGAAGTAAACTCCTATTTAGGATGACAAGAGAGGGCTTGGAATAAAGGTGAGAGCGCTGGGTAATAAGAAATTACTGGAAAGAAGTTTCTGGAACACCATCAGCTCTTGGACAGTGAGAATTAGAGAGGAAAACCAGGCTGGGAAAGACTATCTCAAAGAGCAGATGGGGAATTAACGAGTAAGATTCCAAACTAGCCGGGACAGTCCAAATGCTACACGCAGCCAACTTAGGAAAAGCATTCATTCTCTAAGGAATTTAAAGAGCAGATGAGGAAAGTAGTACCACCTCATTTATAGAAAGTTCCAGAATTTGTGGAATCAGAGAGCAGAACACAAACATGAAATGCTGGTAACTCAGGTTGGCACCCTTTGGCGCAGAGCACTGGTGAACTTCTACCTTTCTGAATGTACAGCGTAGACTCTTTCTGCCCAGTCTTAGCCCCTTTCATGTTCATCTTGAAGCATTTAACTCTTTGGACCAGCGTCTAAACTTCCACCAACAGACGTGTACGTTCGGGGGCTTCTATGGTCTTCTCTTTCTGGACCAGCAGCCTTTATGACAGAGGGAAGTGGTATGTGTTTGGTGTTAGTGGTATCCTTAAAATGAATAATGAAGAGCATTATGTCTTACTTATAAAGAAATCTTTAGAATGAAATGTTTGATATTCAGTAGATGTCCAATGACTGAACTTACTACTTTGACTGAATCTAGTTGAGAGATTTTAAAAACTAAGTGGGAGAGAGACAAAGGACATAGCTATGTGCACCGCATCAAATTCTTGGTAAAGTTAAGGAGATGGGATCATGATATGGCCAGTACTATATACACAGTGTCGTCTTCTCATCCAAGTGCATTAAAAAAAGTGAGAGAGGGAATGTCTGTGTACACATACTGGGCTGAAAAGGAATTTGAGAAAATAAAATTTAGGTGATAGGACTTTAAAAATATAGTTCTTTTAAAAACTGATTTGGCCACAAAACATCTCAATTACTACCAGTAGACAAAAGGGTAATTATCACTAATGTATTTATTGCTAAGACTTCCTGTGTGTATGATTCTGGCAAAGCCTCAAAATCCTTTTTCCACATTTTTAAATTCATTCCTTTACCAAACATTTTCAGAGCACTTTTTCCTGGGCACTGTGATTCATGTCAGGTAGCTACATATAAGCAAGGCAGACACAATTCCTGCTTACTTGTTAGAGAGGGAGACAGATGATGGTAATGAATTCTCACTGATTCACTGATGCCACAGCTATTCACTAAGTCCCTAAGAATCGCCTCTACTGGATCCTTGAAACATAGCAGTGAACAGAACAAACTCCTTTCATGGAACTTAAACTCTACAGAAAGAGATAACATCAATAAAATGTTATAAATATGTGTAATGTTTTAAAATGCTATGAAAATAAATAGGGCAATGGGACAGCAAAGGGGATCCTGGGAGGGGCTGGCATGAATTTATGTAGGATGGTCAGGGAAGCCCTCCCTGAAGGAAGGAAAAGAGGAAAAGCCCTGTCAGCAGGGCAAGAATATTCCAGAGATGGTGACTGTGATAGCACTAACGATGACGGACAGGTATCAACTGACAGGTCTTGTTATTTCCCAGGTGGGGATCTACACACTTCACATGGATTAACATTTTTAGGCTTCACAACAACCCTATGAGGTAAATATCACGCCCACTTCACAGATGAGGAAACTGAGGTGTAGAGAACTCACATGCTTAGTCAAGGCCCACAATTCACAATATGGAGAACCACAATCTGAACCCAGATTGCGAAGCTGCTCAGTCACCTCCGACTCTTGGTGACCCTATGAATTGTAGCCAGCCAGGCTCTTCTGTCCATGGGATTTTACGAGCAAGAATACTGGAGTAGGTTGTCATTTCCTTCTCCATTGAACCCAGACAAAGACAAATTCTTATAAAAACAAGTAAATACAACAACAGAAATCATTACAAGCTTTGTTAAGAGGATAAATGTAGGGGGGAAAACACAAAAACAAACATCTGAAAAGAACACGGAAACCTCTGAAGATAAAGTAAAGGGGAAGGCCTCTCTGAGGACACTGACGTTTACCTGAGAACGGAAGGAGGAAGAGAAAGAGGAAGCGCTGGGGCAGGGCTTCCCACAAAGAGAGAAGGGCATGTGCTGATGTCCTCCAGCCAGAGGATCTGGGAAAACCAGGGTCTCTGGAGCCCAAAGAATAAAGAGAAGGGTCCAGAGAGAACAGGGAGGAGAAAGAGGCAGAAGCCACACCACGCTGGTCTGATAGGGAGTGTGGATTTTATTACATCACTGTGTGTGTTAGCCCCTCGGTTGTATCCGACTTTGCAACTCCATGGACTGTAGCCCACCAGGCACCTCTGTCCATGGGGTTTCCTGGGCTAGAACACTGGAGTGGGTTGCCATTTCCTTCTCCATTATGTCACTGAGAAGCCATTTAACAGGGGTTTTATCTGGTGTTGCTTTTGTAAAAATATCACTTTGCTTCTTTGTGAGGAAGGAATTCAATTTTCATGGAGAGTTGACAGAAAATATTCAGGGCGTGAGGTTAGGGCTCACATTTTCTCCAACTATACAATACAAAGATACGGAAAAAGGCAAACAGTTTCTCTGGTTATGAGAGATGCATACACTTAATATCTGAATGCTGGTGTCCAATATTTACTTACAAATAAATCAAAACTGTTTTTGGAAAAACTGCTTGGTTGCACTCATTCTGTGCTTTTAAACGGACCTCATGCAAGAGAGATACTCTGCCTATGGATTTCTGAATCCCTGCCACGGTCAGATATACTGAGTGAGGAAGGGAATGTTCTTTCTTCCTTGTGAACTTTATTCTTTAATAGTGACCACTTTTCTAACCAGAGAAGGTCATTAGAACTTGAGCTAAGGTGTGCTTAGTGTTAAAATACCTTTTAGTCACAGGTTGTATTTCTAATTCTGTTTGTGAGAAGAGCGTGTTGATGGAAGATTGTTCTGGAACAGTACAAATGAACTCCACCTCAAACTTTTCTCAGGAATGTTCAATGCTGTACAATACACTGTGGTTTTGAATTTAGGATCAGCTTTGGAACTGAACCACTTTCTGTTCAGTAAAGCAGAACTAAAATGTCACAGCTGTGAAGATGTGTCTTTTTTTTTTTTTTTTAATTTTTAAAATTTTTTACACAATTTTTAATTTTACTACCAAATATTGACTCTATTACTCCCTGTGTTGTACAATGCAAGCATATCTTTTGAGAGTCACTCAGAGAATCCGTCTGTTAGAATTTCTCAAAATTCAACCAGTGAACAGAAATCACTGCTAGTGTCTGAAGTCCCAGACAGAAGTCCCAGCAGTGAACAGAAGTCACTGCTGGTCACTGTCTGGTCACTCACTGTATTATCAGAAGTAAGTACAGTGTCCGACACTTTGAGGGGCTCTCACCCCTCCTACTGATCCAGGCACAGAAACTCATTCCTGTCACTTCCAGGGGAATAACCCATCTTCCCTGAGAAACTTCAACCTAGCAACAGGAAGAAGATGAATTGCATGTTCTCATTATAACATTTCTCATACCAAATATGGACACATATAAGGTTTTGAACATTTTTCACTTGACATCTTGTATAATTTTTTTCTTTTTCAGTATCCAAAACCCAGGTTCGGGAACACTAGAAAATGCAGTCTCTGCTCTGGAGAAGATGATCTGCAAAGGGCAATACAATACTGTCATCCCCTTCTCTGGTTATAGATGTCAACTGGGTCGGTCTGGGGATTGGGGAGGAGGGTGCTGTTGCCGGGGCTCTGGGTAGATTTAGATGAAGAGTGTTGACCTGAAAGCAACACCTCCAAGACTGTCTCCTAGAGCCTCAAATCCTCAGCTCGCTCCATTCACACCTCACAAAATTAGAATAAACTTGAATAGGTCAGGATTTATTCAATATTTAGGAATATTTTTTTCTAATTTAGGGTCAAAGAATGTTGTTTGGAAATTATTTCTCTAAGTCGTCAACAAAAGATTAAGATTTCAGGAACCAACTAAAAACAAATGTCCTTATAGGCAAAGAAAAGCATGTCACCACACATGTCCATCGTACAAGAGTCTGAAGCATTGCAGTCATTAAGAAAAATACATGTATATGCCAAGGTATGTGTATATGTCCATATAAACATTTCTAAATAGATGGCTGATTAAAAGTACCCTCAGACCCCAATAAGGAACTGGCAGCCTAACAAGTGCCTGGTTCGCCTGAGGACAGGGAGCAATAGACTCCTCTAGGCCACCTTTACATTCATGTGGGGTTTTGCAGTTTATAGGATGCCTGGTGGGCTGCCGTCTATGGGGTCGCACAGAGTCGGACACGACTGAAGCGACTTGGCAGCAGTAGCAGCAACAGGATGCTTCCAGCTCGTTTTCTTTCATCTGAGCCTTACAAAAAAGTGATGCATCATCATCCCACTTGGAGCAAGGACACTGTGATTCAGAGAAAATAAGTGATTTGTTTATGGCTGAAAACCGTGGGCTAGAAACAGGCTGGATATGTTTCACTCTAAAATAATCTGCAGTGACATTATCATTTTCAAAACACTATAGAGCTTCATTTATTTCTCCCAGGGATGTGGTGAGATAGGAAAAGAGGACATCATTCCTAACCAGTAGGTAAAATGACTGGCATTAAAGGGGGAAGTGGCTTGCCCAAAGTCGGGCAAAGCTAGAGCTGGGACGAGAACCAAGTCTCCTGCATTCTAACCCAGTTTCCTTCTTTTGATTCTCTCACAACACCTTCTACATTCAAATAATGATCTGTTAGAAGAATCAAACTGAAGAGACTGAGCACCCCAAAGAAACAGGAAAACATATTTGGATGAAAGTTTTCCAAAGAAAAACTGGGCCCAGGAAAGCGGATTATTTACTTTCTGAATTATTTACATGCCATCATCAGAAGGAGCCAGAGAAACATAAAATGCACAAAAGTCATACTTTAAAGAAGCATCTCTGGGAAGAGTTGAGTTGGAAGACAGTAAATGAGAGAAGTGGGAGGTCTGAAATTCTATCAGTGAGTTTAGACCTTAATTGCTACACGTCATTTTAATCACCAGTACTGACCTGAGACATAAATACCCTGGTCTATAAAAAAGCAACCAGCCTGGAGACTTTAAATTTAGTGGCAAAAGGATTGACAAAAGATGGGAATTCCAGAACTCCGTCTTCCCATCTCATGGATAACTAGGTTTGAAAGTTACATTTGCACTTTCGTGTAAGGCAAAGGAAGCTGATGACAGACCGCCCTGGACAGTGGGAAGACCCTCGCAGGACACTCACCGTGAGACTCAGGGCCACAGAGCTCTTTCATAAACGTGGTTGGACATTCTTCCCCAGCTCAGCTCTGTCACTCCAGAGTTAGTCAAATATTCTCCACCTCAGTCTCCCCAGCTGTAAAATGGTGTAACTCATGAACATGATAGCAGTGACCTTATTTACCACCCAACCCTTCCCCGGCATTCTCTCCATCACTCTGCACACTGCCCCATTATGCAGGTACCATGCTTAGCCCCGTTTGGCCAAATCAAGTTCTAGAGACCAGAGGCACCACTG
This sequence comes from Bison bison bison, assembly GCF_000754665.1. Taxonomy (NCBI): domain Eukaryota; kingdom Metazoa; phylum Chordata; class Mammalia; order Artiodactyla; family Bovidae; genus Bison; species Bison bison. The sequence continues at coordinate 5,309,909 of NW_011495039.1, read as the reverse complement.
GCCTGATTTCAGAGACCACTCCTTTCACCCGTCTTATTGGAAATGACAGGTTTCTCGTCTTTTTTTCATGGTAAAATTGTACATTGGCACTCTGATTTTACAGAGGAGCCTTTCACAAGTCTTGTTTGTAATCCAGTCCCTAAAAGTCCAGCTCCGAGAGTCATATCAAATTTCTAATGCTTCAAAGCTCGAGATAGAATCCCAAACCATGGTAACAGTCAGGCTATTGTGTAATTGGCCAGGGAGCCAGTCACTGGAGGCAACCCTCTAGGCCTATTTCCAGTTGAAATTTTGGCATCTTCCATCATCCCGCCATCACCTTTTATAAACTGTAGAGGGAGGAGGGAAAGTGGTGAGGTCCAAGTTGAGTTCCCATTCCCAGGCTGGGTGTGTTAGAACCCACCTTTATCATACAGAATTGCCAGGGTAAAGAAAGTCAGCACCTTGAACTTATACTTTTGATTAAATATCCTTGAGACCTCAAAAGAGATCATAGGAAGAATAGAAACAGATTCATTTGCCAGAAAGGGAAATATAAACTCAGCTTTGGGACGGACTCACACTACCATTCTGTATTCTGTGCTGTTTAGAGAAGGGATCTTGGCTGAGGAAAGCAGAATGTGCTGGCTCTACAATGAGGCATGCTCAGACTACCTGCAGGCAAAGGCCACCGGCTCCCTTCTGTTTGCAATAGACAGGGATTTAGAGACCAAAGAAGTCCCCTCCCATTCCTCCTACGAGAGCAGAGAGAAAGCCAAGTTTTGCACACCCTGTTCTGGAGTCAGGCAGGTGGAAGTGTAGGGAGGACAAAGGTGACCAAACTGAAATGAAAGGTGATTTGTGTGTCTCTGTTTGTATATATTTTAAAGTGTTCATTGGGCTAGAAATCCTGTAACTCTGGGCAGTCATATACAAGCAGAAAAGAACTTAATCCTTCCTGAGAGAAACACTTTGGACCTATCAGGTATTTCAGGTAAAATGCATTTCCTAATACTCCCTAGGCAAATATTTAAAACAAATAGAAAAAAAAAGTGCTTTAATCTCCCTTATATAGATAACACTCCACTTGATTTTTTCAAGACAGGGTGGCTGTAGAAAGGTCTAACTAGTCAGAATGCCATACAATTTGTATATTTTGACTGTTTTCTTCACAGCTTAGGGGCTTGGGCTATTTTTTTTTTAAGGCAAATTATGTGGGGAATTATTTGCTTCAGAAATGAGTTACCCTCATTCCAAATGTAACTTCTGGGACTCATGACTATGTATGCCCTTTCAGAAAGAGAGGAGGCTGGACTAGAATAGGACCCTCTGCCTCATGTAGGATGATCTGTCAAACATTCATGAATCCACAGGTATGAAGGACTCGTGGGGGTGGCCTAATTGCTTTTAGAACTGCTTAATTCCTGTGAGGAAGCCACTCCAGTGATTTTGCCAAGCATAGTTACTCTGGGTTCAACCTTTCCTGGCCCACTTTCAAAATAGCAACAGTATTGTTTGCAAACCCCAGTCAAATAAGGCACTGAAAGAAATCTCCGAAACTGAATGACATTCACTTGCCTACACTGAGCCACTTACTGTTTAAAAGACTAAAACCCCTTGGTCTACAGGGTCTAAGTTTTTCCTTATTATGACTCTGGTGTAGACCAAATAGCAACCGTCCCCCAAAGATATCCACCACCCTCATCCCCAGACCCACAGGTATTATCTTGTGTGGCAATGGGAACTTTGCAGATATGATTGAGGGAAGGGTCATGTGACAAGGACAGTGTGCTGCTTATCCATGTGGGACCAATGTAAACACAAGCTTCCTTAAAAGAGAACACAGGCAATTCAGGTAGAGGAGAAGGCAAGTTGGTGATGAACACAGAGAGCTGAGTGATGTGACCTCAAGACAGTGAATCTGTCAGCCCTTAGAAGCTGGATGAGCCAAAGAACAGATTCTCCCTGGAGCCTCCCCAAAAAACAAGCCCTTCCAGCGCCTTGATTCTGACTCTCTAAAACCCATCTCAGACTTCCAACCTCCACAGCTGTAAGATAAGAAGGGTGTGTGGTTTAAAACCACTGAAAGTATGGTCACTAGTTTCACAGCAACAAGAAAACTAAACTGGATCCACTTGGAAATGTCTGAAAAGTTGAAACATTATAGTCCACAGCCCATGAAACACCCTCAGCCACTTTGAGCACAGTGCTCAGACAGCTCCTTAGGTAAAGCTGTCCACTGGCTTGACTATATCTGATGGGACCACCTACAGTTACACGGAAGAAGGCCCAAGTCTACAAGGAAGCCGGGGTAAGGAGTCTGCCCAGAGATGCTCTATTACGGATGCGCTGTGCTAAGTTGTTCAGTCGTGTCCAACTCTGCAGACCTATGATCGCAGCCCGCCAGGCTCCTCAGGCCATGGGATTCTCCAGGCAAGAACACTGGAGTGGGTTGTGATGTCATCCTCCAGGGGATATTCCCGACCCACAGATTGATCCAGAGTTGCTTACATCTCTTACATTAGCAAACAGGTTCTTAACCACTACCTTTATGGATGGTAACCAAGCAAAGAAATCAGACTCTGTCTGGGAGTTTCGAGTGCAAGACACCAAGAAGGCAGTAAGACTACAAGGAAAAGAGCAAGAGTGAGTAAACAGGGGGAAAGGAAACAGAGAGGAGCTGATGAACAAAGAGGACAGAGTGAGCAGAAGGAGGAGCAGTGGACACCACTCTGGGGACCAGGTGGTCCCACATCTCCAAGGTTCCCAGTGCCTACAATTGCCCTGTATGGGGAAGAAGTGGGGCCTCAAATAACACTGAATGGATGAATGGTCATCAACTGCATCTCACTCTTCAAGAGACCAGGACTGCTGCTGAGATTGGTTCTTGGGCTTCCTTCCCTTCTTACCCTGCAGTTACCACAACCTGCCTGAGATGACTAGAGTAGGTTTCATCCTCAACAATTTTACAGAACCTAAATGCAATTCTCTCTACCCTAATCTCATCCTTTGAAAAGAGCATGGAGGGCAAAGGGCTTGACATTTCTTCACAGAAAATGTACAAATGGCCAACAAGCAGCACTTGAAAAGACGCTCCATGTCATTAGAAAAATGCAAAATCAAAACTGTAATGAGGTACTGCTTCACATCCATTAGGGCAGCTATACTCAAAGGTGAAGTGTATAATGAAATTGGAACCCTCATACATGGCTGATAGAATTTAAAATGGCACAAACCATCACAAAAAATAGTTTGGTGATTCTTCAGTAAGTTAAAGAGAATTACAATATGACCCAGCCACTCCATTCCCCAGGTATGTACACAAAAGAATCTAAAAAGTAGATGTTCAAACAATAACTTACACATGAATGGTTACAGTGTAAACTATATTCACAATGGCCAAAAGGAAGAAACAACAAAAATGTCCATCAGTGGATGAACAGATAAAGAAATGTTGGTATATGTGTACGATGGAATATTATTAATCCATAAAAAAGAAGAACTGATATGTGCCATGACAGAGATGAATCTAAAATTCATTATGTCAAGTGAAAGGAGCCAGACACAAGAGGCCACATATTATATGAAACCCTTTGTATGAAACACCCACAGTAGGGAAATCCACAGACACAGAAACCAGATTAGTGCTTGTTTGGGGTTGTGGAGAAATGGGAGTAAGCGCTCAATGGGTACTAAGTTTCCTTTGGGGGTGATAAAAATGTTCTGGAACTTGACAGTGGGGATGGTTACACAACTCTGTGAATGTACTAAAGGCTACAGAAATGTATATTTTAAAATAGTTAAAATGATGAATAGTATGTGAATTTTACCACAATAAAAAGACTGCTGATGAACCTATCTGCAGGGCAGCAACAGAGACACAAACGTAAAGAACAGACTTGTGACATAGAGGGTGTAAGTGCGGCATTAAAATATACATATTGCCAAGTAGCCTCCAGTTAAAATAAATAAATTTAAATTTTAAAAAAGTCAGATAACTAGTGGAAACTTGCTGTATGGTGCAGGAAGCTCAAATCCAGTGCTCTGTGACAACCTAGAGGGCTGAGATGGGGTGAGAGGGAGGTTCAAGAGGGAGGGGACATACGTATAGCTATTCTCGTTGATATAAGGCAGAAACCAACACAATTATCATAAAGCAATTATCCTCTAACTAAAACTATATTGGAAATATATTTCTTGTAACGTACTCATTTATTTGCCACATTTTATAGATATTCACTTTAATTTATGGTAATACTGGCAGATATTCCAAATCCTGCTCTGGTTGCAAAAGGCTTTTGGAGCTGGGTTATTCCTTCACTATTAAGGGTCCCATGTGCAATGTAAAACAGATATCTCTGTGTGACTTCTCAGAATCGTACTCAGGACTCCAACCACGTGGGCATCTGTTGTCAGTCTATACTCTGCTGTTAACATATAGCTTGTTTTGTAACGACAACAAAAAAGTCGAAAGTGAATCAATGCCATTTGGCAAGATTAATCTGACCTTGGACGAGTCTGAATGAGCAGGAAAAACCATACAAAATTTAGGTTCACACAGACCTTCCATTTCTAATATAAGATCAAGATACCTTAAAATAACAAAAAACTCATCATGTTGGGGAGGAAAATTCATTTTCTCTCTACCCTTCTAGGTTCTTGGCTGAAACACCCCCCATCTCTGATAAAAGATTAACAGGAGAAAAACAAACAGAAATTTAATAACATGTATGCCCACTGGGAGAGACCCAGAAGAACTGAATAACGCCCCCAAATGGCCCCAACCTTCACCTTAAGTACCTTCTTCAGCTAAAGGCAAAAGAAAGATGTTTGGGCAGGAAAGGGACAGTTATGGGAGGTGAGCAGGAAAAGCACCATCAACCGGGGTAAGGTGGTCATGCAGATCTAAGACTGTGTCTTCCCTAAAGAGAAGCGTTTCTAGAGACAAAGTCACTCTTCTCTTCCTGGTACAGAGAGAGAGGCTCTGTTATAAATGTAAGTGTCTCCTGTTGTTGTTCAGTCAGCCAGTTGTGTTCGACTCTTTGTGACTCCATGGACTGCAACACACGAGGCCTCCCTGTCCTTCACCATCTCCCAAAGCTTGTTCAAACTCATGTCCATTGAGTTGGTGATGCCATCCAACCATCTCACCCTCTGTCACCCTCTTCTCCTCCTGCCCTCATTCTTTCCCAGCATCAGGGTCTTTTTCAATGAGTTGGCTTGTTCACATCAGGTGGCCAAAGTACTGGAGCTTCAGCTGACTGTCTCTTACAAAAGGGTAATTTCTACATGGTTTTCATGGCTTGTCTGTTGTCCATTGTTTCTTAAAAGTAACCTGGCTGAAATAATTCTTATGCCAAGGAGGTAACTTGGAAGTGGCACATTCTGCCCCCTTCAATCCCTTGCTAATAAGAGTCAATCACTAAGTGGATTAAGAAGTTAATAATGACACCATTAGAGAATCATTTTCTTAGAGACTGTGACTGATACTTCAAAAGAATGTTATGGCTATATGTCATCAATCTCTTCAATAAAATTAAATTTTCTAAGTGAAGAAAATGACACATGGGCTCACCCTTGTTTAAAAAGATACAAAAGAAGACTGTTACATTTCTTGCTTAGCAAAATATTCTAGAAGTGTTTTTTCTATCAGCAGATGGCGCTGCCAACATATTGCTGAAATTAAAAAGATGACAATGGCCATTTTCTTTAATCCCTTTATTAAATAGTAAATTTGGAATAAGTTATTAATTTTTTGTCAATGTCATGCTTGGAGTAATTTTTGTCTTTGTCATGCTTTACCACTCTTGGTATTAGTGGGCCACCTCCAAAGTTCTGAAATCCTAAGTTTAATTAAATTACATAGAAAGGCCTTTTAAAATATTATCCTTATTTTTATTAATATTAAGTAATATCTTTATTATGGACTTTAAGATTATTGTCAACTGTTATTAATCAGATCAGATCAGTCACTCAGTCGTGTCCGACTCTTTGTGACCCCATGAATCGCAGCACGCCAGGCCTCCCTTTCCATCACCAACTCCCAGAGCTCACTCAGACTCACGTCCATCAAGTCAGTGATGCCATCCAGCCATCTCATCCTCTGTCGTCCCCTTCTCCTCCTAGCATCAATTCTTTGGCGCTCAGCCTTCTTCATAGCCCAACTCTCACATCCATACATGACCACTGGAAAAACCATAGCCTTGTCTAGACGAACCTTTGTTGGCAAAGTAATGTCTCTGCTTTTGAATATGCTATCTAGGTTGCTCATAACTTTACTTCCAAGGAGTAAGCGTCTTTTAATTTCATGGCTGCAGTCACCATCTGTAGTGATTTTGGAGCCCCCAAAAATAAAGTTTGATACTGTTTCCACTGTTTCCCCATCTATTTCCCATGAAGTGGTGGGACCGGATGCCATGATGTTCGTTTTCTGAACGTTGAGCTTTAAGCCAACTTTTTCACTTTCCACTTTTACTTTCATCAAGAGGCTTTTGAGTTCCTCTTCACTTTCTGCCATAAGGGTGGTGTCATCTGCATATCTGAGGTTAATGATATTTAGTAACATTATCTTTATTATTATTAATATTGACTACCACGGATGGGGTATTTTCTAAGGGGTAGGCACATTAGTGGGTTTTCACAGAAGCTTCTTCCTTAAGCTGAAAGAGTGTTACTACTTCCATTTCACAAAGGAGAAAACTGAAGGGGAGCCAAGTTATATTCTTTGCCCAAGGCACACGTCTCTGTAAGAGACAGAAACAGGATTCAAAATGAGGTCTGATACTTTCAAAGCGCTGTCCTTAAGCACGCTGACCCCTGTGACATAGTGCCATGGTGCGACAGTATTCCCAGCACTGGGGGAAAGACACCTCAAAGATAGGTTTATAGATAAACACAGATCATCTTAAACCAAACACACAGATGGCCCTGATTCACATCATTTAAAAAGCAATTTAACTCTTAACTCCTTGTATCCAGAATCCATTCAAAGCTTAAAACAAGTCTGACCCCATTTCTGTTTTGAGAAAATTAAGAATGAAAGGTGATATCCCATTGAGTCAAAGAGAACAAAGACCTTGAACAACACTCAGCATAAAAAGCAACCTGAAACACAGAAATAATGCAAACTCTATTCAGTGTGTGAGCAGAAAGGAGCCGAGTTAATGAGACAGCCTGCGTGGTAGTGAAGAGGAAGAAGTAGGTTGTTTGCATATTTAAAATTTGACCTTTTCACGATCAGATATTTTTCTGAACTATGAAAGGGAAAAACCAGAACTTGCCTGTTGAGACACTATTCTGAGTACAAAGTTAAACAGGTAATGTCAGAGCTGCAGAAAAAGCAAGCAAGACCCAGGCATAAGGATTCCATGTTTTTCTGACAGACAAATCCTACGTGTTGATGTATGAAGGTTATCTGATAAAAATAAACTTAACACAGCAAGAGAGTTTGTTCTTCAATCTCAAAAGAAAAATTTTTCAGTCACATCTAAAGTCAAGATAAACTGGGGATATAGAAGCCAGCCCTCCATATCCCATTCAGTCCTATTTAAAACCATCATCTCTTGGGATGAGAAAGAACACTTCCGAGTCATGAACACTATTTTACTAAATTGAGTAAGGTTTTCTTCCCAGTGCCTGGGATCGACCCTGGTGTGTTAGATCAGAGCCTGCAGTTCCTCTCATCTCCCTGTTATAACAGAAAAACCAAAGGACTCCCTGTATCAGAAGCTGTAACTGAACATTGGCCCCTGGCATTTTACCTTTTCAGGAGCAAATCAAGACAAATCTGAGATACAAGAAATCTCTCTCAGGCTTTTCCTGAGGACGAGACCATTCTCTGCCTGACAGATCACACAGATTGCTTGGGAGGAATGCCAGGACAAGGACTAGAGAGGCCCATCACACAAAAGTACAGCTTGTGATTTATTCAGCCCTCAAACTGTCCTCCCCACACCAGCCCCGCAGTCCAGCAGCTTTCTTCCTTTCCTTACTATTTCTGGCATGCTGACCAAGCATAACTTATATTCAGAAACACAACTTTCTTTTGGGCTCCTCTCACACGTTCAGGTGTGTTCAGTGGGGACAGCCCTCCCCTGGGCTTCCCTGGTGGCTCAGACAGTAAAGAATCCACCTGCCAACACAGGAGACACAAGTTCGATCCTGGGGTTAGGAAGATCCCCTGGAGAAGGGAATGGCAACCCACTCCAGTATTCTTGCCTGGAATATCACATGGACAGAGAACCCTGGCGGGCTACAGTCCATGGGGTCCCAAAGAGTCAGACACAACTAGGGGACCAGGCAAAACAAACCCTTCCTTGTTCCTGGATAAAGAGCAAGTCCTGTGCCTCTTCTGTTCACCCTTAGGTAATACACACTTCTACACACATTGGAAGGTGCCAACAGATTCATCTAAAAAATGAAAACTTCCAGTTCAACATATTAATCAGGACTCTTTTGATTAAACATCAGAATCTTCCCCTCTTCCCCTGACCAGCTCCAGGAGAATCCTACACTGGGGAAAGAAAGAAAGCACAGCTGGAATCTTCCTCCTCCCAGGGTATATCCCTGTTTCCTAGCTGTTTTCTCCTTCCTTCTGAGAGTGGGTGAGCATCGGGGGAAGGAAGAAGGATGTGGACAGGATGTGACAGCAAAGTATAGAAAATGCTTGGGAAATCTCTCACCTGAACTCCGACTATTTTAAGCTGGGTTCCCACACTGCAGGTCTGGCAGTATTTTAGGGTTAACTCTCTCACAGGGACACGGTTGTAGGGTCTTCTGACAGGCTCCTTGCTGGTGGTTTCTCCCCTGAAGTTCCCTTGACTAAGGCAGGTACTTCTCCATGCTGGGTGGTCACTCTCAACTCCTTCCTCAACCCTTAGGTGTTGGGTTTCTCTCCCAATGCCTTTCTGCTCCCCTCCAGGTAGCTCTCTAGGCACACAAGATGCCCTAGTCAGTAGAGCCCATAACTAGACCATCTAGACCACAGGAAATGACGATGCATTCCATGTCATCCCAGCAAACCCTGGGGTAAGGTTGGGCCTATTGCAGCAGCAGCTTCAGTATCAGGACACAGACCCCATCCAAATATGTTGTATTCATGAAGGCACCAGGATTCCAGAATCACAGAGCAGGTTCTGGCCTATTTTGTACCCACAGTCTATGGTGTATGTAAGTAACATCACACATTTTAACACTCTGTGACAATGCTTTGGGAAATATTTTAACCAGTTCTTCAATTCTTCATAGTAAATAGTCTTGGCTTCTCAGAAATTGTTGGAGTAACATAGTGAAGACTGAAGCCACTCTGGCTTTCAGAGTTCACCATTTGTATTTACTTCATGAAACAAGCCAGCATCATCCAAGCAGTAAAGGAAACATCTTAATTCCAGCTCAAAACTTGCTCTTTATCCAGGAACAAGGAAGGGTTTGTTTTGTGTGGTCCCCTAGTTGTGTCTGACTCTTTGGGACCCCATGGACTGTAGCCCGCCAGGGTTCTCTGTCCATGTGATTCCCCAGGCAAGAATACTGGAGTGGGTTGCCATTCCCTTCTCCAGGGCATCTTCCTAACCCAGATATCGAACTTGTGTCTCCTGTGTTGGCAGGCGAATTCTTTACTGACTGAGCCACCAGGGAAGTTAACATAGCTGAAACCTTGTTCTACTTTACCGTACCTTTCACAGACATTCTTCCCCAATAACTTAGAGCCTAAATAATTAGAATCTTAAAATAGAGACTTTGAGAATTATTGTACCTCAAGAGTATCTTCTGGTGATAATGGAGCCCTTGAAATGCTAATGCAAATAGCACAAGGCAATGAATACTTGAGAACAGCTGACCCTGCTCGGGAAAACCATCTAAGGATTGGAATCTGCAATATCTGCTCGCGTTTACCGATCCTGCTCTTCATTACTGACTCAAGTCGGAGATTCTGTCAGCAACCAAGGACTTCTGTTCAGTCAATGGTGGGTTTTACTTCCAATTCCAGGGTTTTTGTCTGTAATTTGCCGTGTTCAATATGCTGCTGCTGCTAAGTCGATTCAGTCGTGTCCTACTCTGTGCGACCCCATAGACGGCAGCCCAGCAGGCTCCCCCGTCCCTTGCTCAATTAAAAGCTCTGTGTATTATAATTTTATTTCAATTATCATAATTGTTAATGTCATAAATGTTATGTCATATCTAAATGTCATAAATGTTAATAAATCATAAATATTAATAAATGTCATAAATGTTAATAAATCATAAATATTAATAAATGTCATAAATGTTAATAAAACAGTATACCTAAAAAAAATAGAAGAGAGAATAGCTGAAAGGATCTAGGCGGCCCAGTTTTCTTGATGATGGAGCTGCTCTTCAGAGCTAGAGGAATTCTCCCTAACATCAATAGAGGCTGTGATCCTGGAGCAAGGTGTGCATGGGTTTGGAATGGAGGAGGGGTGGCACTCATGCAGTGGATTTACCATCACTAATCTAGAAGCTGAGTATACGGTCAGATACACACAGCAGAAGAGAGTCTCTGCTGCCCTAGAGAGATGATTAGAGACAAAAGACAAGGGAAAGGGAAGAAAGACTAGGTTTTGGGGTTTTGCCAGTTTAACAATAAATCTTAGTTTTCCACGGCCTCGCATCTGCAAACTTGGAGAAATCTATCAAGAGATATGATAGATTAATACAATATATATCAAAATACTAAGGGTAACTGGACAGCTACATGTGAAAGAATGACATTAGAGAACACTCCCTTATACCACACACAAAGATAAACTTAAAACGGATTAAAGACCTAAATATAAGATGAGACACTATAAAACCCTTAGAGGAAAACATTGGCATAACTCTCTACAACATAAATCACACCAAGATCCTCTATGACCTAGAGTAATGGAAATATAAGCAAAAATATAAAAGTGGGACCTAGTTAAACTTAAAAGCTTTTGCACAGCAAAGGAAACTATAAACAAGGTGGAAAGACAACCCTCAGCATGGGAGAAAATAATAGCAAATGAAACAACTGGCGAAGGATCAATTTTCCGAAATATACATGCAGCTCAACACAATATTATAAAGCAATTATCCTTCAATTACAAATAAATAAAAATTTTAAAACCCAGCATTAAAACAATCTTAAAATTTGTAGGAAACACAGAAGACTCCAAGTAGCCAAAACAACCTTGACAAAGAAGAAGAGAGGTGAAAGAACCATAATTCCTGACTTCATACAACAAAGCCGCAGTAATCAAAGCAATACGGTACTGGTACAAAAACATACACATGGATCAATGGGACAGAATAGAGAGCCCAGAAATAAACCCATGATTAATCTACAACAAAAGAAGAAAGAATATATACTGGAGGAAATACAGGATCTTCATTTAACAAGTGGGGCTGGGGAAGCTGGACAACTACATGTAAAAGAATTAAATTAGAACTTCTCTAGCATCATACACAAAAATAAACTCAAAATGGATTAAAGGCCTGAATGTCAGACTGGATGCTATAAAACCCCTAGAAAAAACATAGCCAGAAACTTCTTGGACATAAATCACAGCATTTTTTTTTAATCTGTCTCCTAAAGCAAAGGAAATAAAAGGAAAACTAAATGAGACTTAATTAAATTTAAAAACATTTGTATAGCAAAGAAAATAAACAAAACGAAACACAACCCATAAATGGGAGAAAATATTTGCAAATGACATGACCAATAAGGGGTTAATATCCAAACTATATAAATAGCTCATACAAAAACATCAAAAAACTAAACAACTCAATTTAAAAATAGGCAGAAGACATATTAATAAATAGACATTTCTCCAAAGCAGATACACAAATAGCCAAGGGGCACATGAAACGATACTCAACATCATTAGTCTTCACAGCAATGTAAATCAAAGCCACAAGATATTGCCCCATATCTGTCAGAACGGCGATCATCAAAAGGAGCACAAATAACAAACGCTGGTGAGGAGGCAGAGAAAAGGGAATTCTCATACACTGCTGCTGGGAATGTAAATTCATGCAGCCACTGTGGAAAACAGTATGGGATCCAAAAACAAAAACCAGAACTACCATATGACCGAGCAATTCCACTCTTGGGTATATTTCCAAAAACACTCATTCAAAAGAATACATGCACCCCAATGTTCATAGCAGCATTACTTAAAACTGCAAAGGTATGGAAGCAACCTAAGTGTCTATCAACAGATGAATGAATAAAGAAGATGTGCTATATATACATTACAGAGCTGTTAGGCATAAGGAAGAAATATTATGAAGGCAAAAAGGCAAAATGGTTGTCTGAGGAGGCCTTACAAACAGCTGAGAAAAGACAAGACATGAAAGGCAAAGGAGAAAAGGAAAGATATATCCATCTGAATTCAGAGTTCCAAAGAATAGCAAGGAGAGATAAGAAAGCCTTCCTTAGTGATCAATGCAAACAGAGGAAAACCATAGAATGGGAAAGACTAGAGATCTCTTCAAGAAAATTAGAGATATGAAGGAAACATTTCACCCAAAGATGTGCATGATAAGGGAAAGAAATGGTATGGACCTAACAGAAGCAGAAGATATTAAAAGGTGGCAAGAATACATAGAAGAAGTATACAAAAAGATCTAACCCTGTATGCGAGACAGCAAAAGAGACACAGATGTATAGAACAGTCTTTTGGATTCTGTGGGAGAGGGCGAGGGTGGGATGATTTGGGAGAATGGCATTGAAACATGTATAATACCATATATGAAACAAATAGGCCAGTCCAGGTTCGATGCATGATACAGGATGCTTGGGGCTGGTGCGCTGGGATGACCCAGAGGGATGGTATGGGGAGGGAGGTGGGAGGGGGGTTCAGGATGGGGAACACGTGTATACCCATGGCAGATTCATGTTGATGTATGGCAAAACCAATACAATGTTGTAAAGTAATTAACCTCCAATTAAAATAAATTTATATTAAAAAAAAAAAAAAGATCTTCATGACCCAGTTAATCACGATGATGTGATCACTCACCTAAAGCCAGACATCCTGGAGCATGGAGTCAAGTGGGCCTTAGAAGCATCACTACAAACAAGGCTAGCAAATGTGATGGAATTCCAGCTGAGCTATTTAAAATCCTCAAAGATGATGCTATGAAATTGCTGCACTCCATATGCCAGCAAATTTGGAAAACTCAGCAGTGGCCATAAGACTGGAAAAGGTCAGTTTTCATTCCAATCCCAAAGAAAGGCAATGCCAAAGAATGCTCAAACTACCGCACAATTGCACTCAATTCACATGCTACCTTCCCTGGGGGCTCAGACAGTAAAGCGGTAAATCATCTGCCTGCAACGAGGGAGACCCAGCTTCGATCCCTGGGTCGGGAAGATCCCCTGGAGAAGGAAATGGCAACCCACTCCAGTACTCTTGCCTGGAAAATTCCATGGATGGAGGAGCCTGGTAGGCTAAAGTCCATGGGGTCACAAAGAGTTGTACACAGCTGAGTGACTTCACTTTCACTTTCACATGCTAGCAAAGTAATGCTCAAAATCCTTCAAGCTAGGCTTCAAGAGTATGGGACCCGAGAACTTCCAGATGTACAAGATGGATTTAGAAAAGGCAGAGGAACCAGAAATCAAATTGCCGATATCCTCTGAATCACAGAAAAAGCTAGAGAATTCTAGAAAAATATCTACTTCTGTTTCATTGACTACACTAAAGCCTTTGACTGTGTGGATCACAGCAAACTGTGGAAAATTCTCCAAGAGGTAGGAATACCAGACCACCTTACCTGCCTCCTGAGAAATCTGTATGCAGGTCAAGAAGCAACAGTTAGAACCGGACATGGAACAACGGACTGGTTCCAAATTGAGAAAGGAGTACAACAAGGCTGTATATTGTCATCCTGCTTATTTAACTTATATGCAGAGTACATCATGAGAAACGCTGGGCTAGATGAAGCACAATTTAGAATCAAAACTGCCAGGAGAAATATTAATAACCTCAGATATGCAGTAACACCACCCTTACAACAGAGAGCAAAGAGGAATTAAAGAGTCTCTTGATGATTGTGAAAGAGGAGTGTGAAAAAACTGGCTTAAAATCCAATATTCAAAAAAATGAAGATCATGGCTTCCGGTCCCATCACTTCATGGCAAATAGATGGAGAAACAATGAAAACAGTGAAAGACTTTATTTTCTTGGGCTTCAAAATCACTGTGGGTGGTCACTGCAGCTATGAAATTAAGATACTTGCTCCTTGGAAGAAAGGAATGACCAACCTAGACAGCGTACTGAAAGGCATTACTTTGCCTCCAAAGGTCTAAATTCAAAGCTGTGATTTTTCCAGTAGTCATGTACAGATAGAAGAGCTGGACAGCAAGAAAGGCTGAGCACCGAAGAATTGATGCCTTTGAACTGTTCTGGAAAAGACTCTTGAGATTCTCTTGGACAGCAAAGAGATACAACCTGTCCATCCTAAAGGAAATCAACCCTGAATATCATTGGAAGGACTGATGCTGAAGCTGAAACTCCAATACTTTAGCCACCTAATGTGAAGAGCTGACTCAATGGAAAAGACCCTGATGCTGGGAAAGATTGAAGGCAGGAGAAGAAGGGGATGACAGATGATGAGATGGTTGGAGGGCATCACTGACTCAATGGACATGAGTTTGAGCAAGCTCCAGGAGATGATGAAGGGACAGGGAAGCCTGGTGTGCTGCAGTCCGTGGGGTCACAAAGTGTGGGACATGACTGAGTGACTGAACAACAATAACAATTCCAATAATCATATATCAATAAAATTGATGTAAATTATATGGTCACATTCCTTGAAATACACAAATTACAGTGACTGACTCAAAAGATAGAAAACCTGAACAACATTACACCAATTAAACAAAACTGATTTTGTAATTAAAAAATTTACATTCCACTTTTGGAAACATGGAGTAGAAATACTCTTTTCCATTATTTCCACTAGGCACAACTAAAAACTGTGCATATTATAACAGATAAGCTAATGAACTCAGGCCCTGAGAAATGACATGGTAATACATTTTTCGGATTGTCTCTTTGCCTCTTGTATCGCAGACTTAGTGCCCAAGAAGCTGGCAAGCAAAAAATATCAAAAGGTATAAAGCAAAAAGAGTCTCAACAAAAGACAGTTCACTCCAGCCAAAAGCAGTAGAGGGGAAACCTGGCTAGGGGGAAAATATCCATTTTACTCCAGCCAAACATCACAGAAAAAAAGGAAAAAAGAAAAACAAAAAACTACTCCTACCAACAAAAGCTGAGTGAGGAATTAAACCATGCCAGATGGGGAAAAGGTACCTCACCTCACCTATCAGAGTGATGTTAGAGAAAGCCAAGTAGGGACCTGGATTTTGATATCCATGAAGTGAGAATGAGGCTCATTCCTACAGTGTTGGTGGATATCACACAGGGAGTGTGGACCTCCATACCCACCAGGTGGTAATGAACTACTCCTCCCACTCCCCGTGGGGTCAGCGTCAGAGGCCTACAGTTAGGACATTGACTGTCACCCAGTGATGATGAGCCCATCTCCCCTGGGGCATAACTGAAAACCACAGGCGGAGGCGTAACAAAGACCTCCCGCTCTTCCCAGGCAAGATGCTGTTAGTGGAGGCGTTACGGAGAGCTGGTCCTCTCAACTCAGTTGTCAACTGGAGAAACTGGATTTCCATCTTTCCCTGGAAATAAGGGGCATTATTCCTGAACTCCTGCCCCCTTTTGGAATGGAGTCAGAGAAAAACAGCTAGAGCAGAAAATTGAATATGGTGAAGGCTCTCAAATACCAAATACCTCCGTGTTTCAGAAACAGGGAAATATCAACCTGAATTGAAACAATCCAAAGACATCACTGAGATGACAGATGTTAGAATTATCTGAGAATGATGTTGAAGCACTGAAAATTATTCAAACTGCAATAGCATGAGAAAACAAGTGGAAAAGGTAGAACTACCTAGCAAAGAAAGAGAAAGCCTCAATAGACAAATGGAACAGAGAAAACCAAACCCAAATGCTACAGTTGAAAATTACAGTAGTGCAAGTAAGAACTAACTGGAGAGCCTAGTAGAGCAAACTGGAGAGAAAGAGGAAAGAATCAGTCAACTTGCTGACAGACTAAAAGTAACTACTTAATCTGAAATACCAAGAGAAAATGAACTGGGAAAATAAAAATGAGCAGAGCTTAAGAGATTGCTGAGACCATAACAAAAGATCTAATATTCATGTCACTGTAGTCTTGGAAGAAGAGGGCAAAGAGAGTGAGGTTGAAAAGTTTTCAAAGAAACAATGGCTGAAATTTTTCAAAAGGGGTCAAGACATAGATTCAAGATAACATTGAGTGAACCACAAACATAGCAGACCAAGAGAAATCCATCCCAAGACATACTGTAATCAAAGTTCTATACAGGGACTTCCCTGGTGGTCCAGTGGTTAAAATCCACCTGCCAGTTTTCCCATACAGCTTCAATGGAAAACATCAGCTGTTCCCAAAGGAAGCTCTGAAACTGGGGTGACCCCTCTGTCCCATGCTGGAGTAAGGAGGCTGGGCCTTTAATCCTCTGTGTAGAACAGTTACGTGATTCTGGTTGCCAGGGAATAAGGATGCTAGCAAGCAAGCAAGTGAAAGTTGCTCAGTCATGTTCAACTCTTTGTGACCTCATGGACTATACAGTCCATGGAATTCTCCAGGCCAGAATACTGAAGTGGGTAGCCTCTGCCTTCTCCAGGGTATCTTTCCAACCCAGGGATCAAACCCAAGTCTCACACATTGCAGGAGGATTCTTTACCAGCTAAGCCATAAAGGAAGCCCCTCAAGGATGCTGCTGCTAAGTTGCTTCAGTCGTGTCTGACTCTATATGACCCCATAGACAGCAGCCCACCAGGCTCCCCCGTCCCTGGGATTCTCTAGGCAAGAACACTGGAGTGGGTTGCCATTTCCTTCTCCAACAAGGATGCTAAATTTGGCAAATAAAAACACCAGCAACACGCAGTTGAATTTGAACTTCAGATCAACAAGGATTCTTTTGTTTAGTATAAGTGTATCCTATATAATATTTGGGGCACACCTTTATGAAAAATTATTTCCTGTTGATCTGACATTCAAATTTAACTGGGTGTCCTTTATTTAATCCAGCAACTCCTCCTGAGGTGGGAGCATGGTCATTCAGAAAAGGAAAGAATCTGGAGAGCCCTCTGGAAGAGGGTGGTATCTGAGCAGGGCCCTGATGGGCCAGCTGGATTTGGACAGGCAGAGAGCACAGCAGGGGGAGCCCGGGGGTCACTGCACACTTGGGCCAGGCACACATTGCCTCAGTGATTCCCAAAGAGGCTGACAGTTGAGGCAGGAACATGGGCAGCACTTACAGGAGAAGAGGGGCATAAATCCTTCAGCCTTTAAGAGGATCTAGGGGCATGGTCGGAGAAGGCAATGGCACCCCACTCCAGTACTCTTGCCTGGAAAATCCCATGGGCAGAGGAGCCTGGTAGGCTGCAGTCCATGGGGTCGCGAAGAGTCGGACACGACTGAGCGACTTCACTTTCACTTTTCACTTTCATGCATTGGAGAAGGAAATGACAACCCACTCCAGTGTTCTTGCCTGGAAAATCCCAGGGACGGGGGAGCCTGGTGGGCTGCTGTCTATGGGGTCGCACAGAGTCGGACACAACTGAAGTGACTTAGCAGGGGCATGGTACAGCATCCACCATAGACACATGTCACTTCCCACTGTGTGCTATTGGGAATTATTCCTGAGAGTCAGGTTGGTGTGCACAGGCTTTTATGAATCAAATCATATTTGGCAGGAGTAAAACAGAGAGGTTTTATTGTTCCTCTCACTTCAAAAAAGAAAAAAAAAAAGGACCCATTCAAGTTGAGATTGGTGAAATGACATCCCCAAATCCAAGCACTAGAAAAAGATAATCTCCTGGATGCTCAACATATAGTTTTATTATCAACAACCATGACTGACTTTAACTGACAACTGAACATCTCTATCTAGCCAGGTAACTCATTTGCTTATTTAAGTGTACATTTTGTGATTAGAATATACTGAAAGGTTCTCTCACTTTCTGGGAGTCTTACTAAGATGTCATATGGCTCAGATGAACATATGGGTATCCTGCTTTAAATTTTTTCCAGGTGAAGTCTTTTAGGGCTATTAATCTATACATTTGGGGCCAACATCATATTTCTGTTCAGTCACTCAGTTGTGTCCAACTTTTTTCAACTCCATGGACTGTAGCACATAAATGTCTTTATGTTAACATGGGCACCTAATCTTTTTCAGAGAAAAATCTTGGCTCTGGATGGGGTTTATCTCTTGGCCTGTCTCTGCAAGTATCAAAACTTATTTTCAGGAATACCTCATTTTTAGACTCCTTGTTCTAATCCCTAACTCAGCTTAGTTGAAACAAACCATATTGCTGTATCCTTCACAAGAACATAGAAGGGCTGTTTGCAACCACTTTCAGGAAATACAACCCCAACTTGTAGGTTCATCATAAATCCTTATTTAAGAAGGGTTGTCCAAAAACATGCAGTTTATTGATTCCTTTAGGTGTTTTGAAATTCATATCTTGACTGCCGAAAGCTACATTCTCATGCCACATTATTTTGACTTCCATAAAACTGCTTTTACAAAATTGTGTTTTAATTTTATCCTCTGTTCATCTTGAAGAATATAATACAAAAGAGTTCTGTGAATTCTGCTAATAACAATGATATGTTGATAATAATGGTAATACTCATTATTAGTTATATGATGACAATTCATGAATTCACTCAGTCAATAAATATATATCAAGCAAAAGAAAAGAATCCACCTGTCAATTCAGAGGACATAGGTTTGAGCCCTGGTCAGGGAAGATCACAAGTACTGAGGGACAATTAAGCCCATGCACCACAACCACTAAAGCCTATGTGCTCTAGAGCCCTTGCTATATAACAGGAGAAACCACTGCAATGAGAAGCCCCTGCACCACAACTTAGAGTAGCCCCCACTCGCCGAAACTAGAGAGAGCTGCACAGGGCAATGAAGACCCAGAGCAGTCAACAGATAAATAAACTAAATACAAAGAAAAAAACCTTGAAAGGAGAAAAACATTACATAAAGGTTAAAAAAACTGAAATGACAGCAGACTTATTATCAGAAACCATGGAAGTCAGAAGGAAATGGACATCTTTCAAGGTAGAAAAGAAAACTATTAGTCCAGAATCCTGTATCCAGTGACATACCCTTCAACAATTAAGGAGAAATCAAGACTACCTCAGATAAAAGCAAAGTAAGAGAATTTGTTGCTGGTGGACTGACCTTAAAAGAATGGTGAAAGAAAGTTTTTCAAACAGAATAAAAATGATTTAAAAGAAAAAAAGGAATATTAGAACATCAGGAAGGAAGAGAAAACAACAGCAAGAGTAAGAATACAGCTAAATTCAATCGACTTTTCTTTTAAATTGAGTTTTCTAAGTTACATCTGAAGGTTAAAACAAACATTACAAGACTCCTTGCGGTAATTCTCAATTTACTTTTAAGATAATTATTAAATTAATATAAGTAGGGAGGGGAGAATAAAGGGCTATAAAAGGAGATTAATGACTGGATACAGACAAGGAGAGCCCTCTGTGACTACAAAAGGGCAGCACAAGGGAGATTTTTCTGATGGGATATTTCTGTGTCTTGACTGCAGTAGTAATTACACAGATATACACACATGATAAAAGCACACAGTACTATACTGCACACTTTATAAGCCATGTCAGTTTCCTGGTATTGACACTGTACAAAGTAAGTAAGAAAGAAGATGTGACTACTATGCGAAATGGGATGAAGCCTACACAGAAACTCTCTGTACTTTCTTTGCAATTTCCCATAAATATATAATTACTTCAAAATAAAACCCTGAAACATTCTTAAAACTTTCCATTTCAAAGTTCCAGGTTCAGGAGGATTTATGGTGAGTCCTACCAAATATTTAAAATAGAAAAACAATACCAGTTGTTTGCAAATTTTTTCCAAAAAAAATAGAGAAGGGAATATGTTGATTCTTTTCTATGTTTTACTCTACACCAATACTAAAAGGAACACAAAATTACTAATCATTACATCTTATAAGTGATGCAAAAATTCTTTAAAATATATTAACAAATTGAATCCAACAATATATAAAAATAATATATCATGACCAAGTGGAGTTCATACTAAGAATGCAAGGTTGGTTTACCATTTGAAATTCAGTGTCACATATTTAATAGAAGAAAAAACAAAACACTTAACGATCATCTCAATAGATGCAGAAAAAGGTATGTGAAAAATTTCAACACTCATTCCTTATGTAAAAAAGTTCTCAGGGAACTAGTAATGAAAGAGTAGTTTCTTAATCTGATAAAAAGCCACCTATAAAAAATTTATGGCTAACATTTTAATTATGAAAGACACTATGTTCTACCTTAGATAAAGAGCAAGATAAACATATCTGCCTTCACTACAACCATGCAAACACAATAAAAACTAAAAGGAAATAAATTGAAAAGGAATAAGTAAATCTGTTTTTTCATAAATCAAATATTTATGTGGATAATTGAATTATCTACCAAAAAGCTACTAAAATTACTAAGTGAATTTGGCAAGGTCACAAGGTTATAAAGCCAATATCCAAAATCAACTGTATTTCCATATTCTAACAACAAGTAATTGGAAAGTGAACTGATTTTTAAAAATTTTTTTCAATGTCTCCCACAAATATGATATATTTTATATGTGTAACAAAATACATACAAGATCTGAAACCTGAAACATGAGCAGGTAAACTCATCGAGGTATTTTATATGATGGAATAATATGCATCAATAACAATCACTCAGAGAAATGAAGGAAGAATTGAGGACACAGAGATGAACAATGTTTCTAGATTAGAAGATTCACTTTTTTAAAATGCAAATCCTTCCCAAATTGACGCGCAGATTCAAGGCATTCTCAATCAAATCCCCACAGGTTTGTTTTGATTTGAAGTTTTGCTTTGCTTTGTTTTTCGTATGTGTGAAAATTGACAACCTGGTGTTTATATGGAGAGGTAGTTTCTAGAAAGGCCAAAACAACTTTGAAAAGAAATAAGATTTACAGTGCCTGATTCCAAGACTTCCTGTATAGGTACTGCAATCAAGAGTATAAACATACAGACCAGCGGAGCAGAACGCAGCGTCCAAAGACGCACCCGCGTCTATATGTTCAATCCATCTGTGACAAACATGCCAAATTCAACAGAGAAAGATTAGTCTTCAACAATGATCCTGCACCAACTATGTGAAGAACAGAAACCTCCACACGTCCCTCACACCAACTCAAAAACCAACTCACAATCGGTTATGGACCTAAACATAAAAGTCAAACCTACATAATTTCTAGAATACAGAAAAAAATTGCAATAATGAAGTGGACAAAAGATTTCTTAGAAAAAATATAGAAAACAGAAAAATTTAAATAATAGATTAGAATATACAAAAATTAAAACTGGTTCTAAGTATGACATAGGAAACTGAAAATGCATCTACCCACTGGAAACAGTACTTCCTCTGATAAAGAAGCTATATCCAGAACATAAAACTACTCTTTACAACTCAATATTAAGAACCTAATTTTTTAATGGAGAAAATATTTTAATAGACTTTTCACCAAAAAAGACACACAATCAAAAAAGTACAGGAAAAGATGTTTAACATAATTATTAGAAAAATGAAAAGTAGAAATACAGTGAGACATCATTAAATATCCGTGGAACATCTGAAGTTAAAAATCCACAAGTGTTGACAAGAGTATGCAAACTAGTTCAACAATTTTGTAAAAACAGTTTGGTTGTTTCTTACTAAGTTAAACATACTCTTATCCATATAACTCTGCAATTCCACTTGCAGATATCTGTCCAAGAGAAACAAAAACATATCCATACCAAGCCCGATACTGGATAGTCATAGCAGCTTTATTCACAATAACCCGAAACTAGAAACAACCCAAAAGTTCAGCAACAGATGAGCAGGTAAACACACCGAGGTATTCTATATGATGGAATAATATTCAGCAATAACGAGGAGTGATTTGCTGATGTACTCAAAAACATGGATGAATCTCAGAACCATGGTGGTTAGCAAAAGAACCTAACCTATAGTGACAGAAAGCTGATTAGTAGTTGCCTAGGACTGGTGGTGGGATATCAGCTGTAAAAGGGCATAAGGGAATTTTCTGGGCAGATGGAAATATTCTGATTTAGAGAAAAACACTTAAGTGAAAGTGGGTAAAGAATGCTAAATGGTGGGATTAAAAGTAATTTCACATAAAGAGAAAAAAATACACTTATTGTGATATCAAAAGGTGTGCACGTGGGGGAGACAAGGTCCCCAAACACCATGATAATCATTAACTCTAAGAGTCATGGTGTCACAGTTGAGGTTCATACTTTTTAAATTGTATGACACATCCATATTTTGGCAGTGAACATAAATGTTGAAACAGGTTGGCAGAGACAGTGTGAGACATATGGAGATAAGTCACTTCTCCCTTTTACGGAAAATTATGTTTTAAGTCATGCTAATATAAAGATTAATGGAAACTGGCTATTTTAGCTGTAACTTTGCATGTGAATCATCAAGATAATGATACAAGTGCCAGAAGAACTAAAATACTAAATACTAAAATCACTGGTCTATGTCATACATTCATTTCTTTTCCAATAAGGACAATCAAAAGAAAGCAAAAGTATCAGTTTTCAAATTGATTGTCCAATTGTCCAGCAATTGGACAATTACTGTGGACTCATAAACTCACCACTGCAAATGAGGCAGAAACACCTTCACCATGACTTCTGCCTGCCCACCAAGGCTGTACAAATTCAGACGTCTTTCCTGTCCATCCAATATAAATGCAACAGTTTGTATATGATACAAGCTGGTATATTAGTTACCAAGTGGAACAAAGAAAAGAGATCAGTGTTGAAGACATTTTAGGACAAATGAACATGTTACCAATATTATACTGACGGAATCCTGCACCTGTCCCCAATATTAGCATACTCCCTGCGAACATCAAGGTAGTATGGTTATGTCAGATTTTAATCATGATGCCCTTCAGAATCATGACAGAAGATGAATCAAGGCCTTGATCACAACTTGGGAAAGGATGATGTTGTAGAAATGTATAGACTAAGCTTCTTCCTGTGTCTTTCAGTTTTTCCCCAACTGCAACCTTACCAATGCTAACGCCATTCCTATGCAAGGCTAGGGACCTCTACCAAAAGAGAAATAAGACTTAACTTTGATACTTGTATTGTGAGTCTAACCCAGAGATCTTATGGGCCCTTGATAAGCCAAGTTATTAATGCATATGTGTGTGGGAGGGGACTTGATAGTGACCAATGGAAACAGCGCCTGTTTATCAGCTAAGGGAAGAGGTGTTTCAACAATTTAACAACTGAAGTGACTGTATGAGTACCTACTAGTTGAGTATCAGCTTTGAGTGTGTGTGTATATATATATATATATATATATATACACACATTATATTTGTATATTTGTGTATATACATATGTATATATATACACACACATTAGATTTGTCAGTGCCTGTGGTGTATCAATTGCTAAATACTCTGAATCTATTCCAACAGTGTGTGCCAATTCATATACATGGAAAAATACATTTAACCCATCTTTTGGGAGGATGGACAGCTCACTATGCGCTCTAAGAATAAAAGCAAACGAGGTGGGCACCATGCTCTCCAACTGTTTGCATATATTTTGTTTAAATAAACATGTATGAACACACCTGGTAACTACACTTAACACCCAAATGTCAGTAATGTGGAAGAAACAAAATAACCACTTCTTTCCAAGCATGAAATAAATTTCTAATTTAAACTCACTGAATCTGTTGATTCTTCACATTTTTATGAAACAAATGACTAGGGAAACATCTGGTAAATTCTATAATTTTAAAAATATTTAAAGTTTAAGCTTAAGTTCATCAGAGCTAAACTCTCCATGAACTAGTCTGTGAAAATCTCATTTGTAACCTTTTGGGGTCATTTCACTTTAAAAACCCTTGGAGGCCCCTCTCAGTTTTAGCATTTTTAGGGGGAAAAAAGCAAGATATGACAAGTAGTTATTTGTTGTTTCTAATCAACATTTAGGAAAATGGATGCTGTTGCCATACATGTATCAAGATGTTCTTTTTCACCAAGGCAATGTAGACATGTAGGTTCTTGTCCAGGTACTTCCTACCACAATTGAAATTTGTATTTTTTCTTCCTGCAGGTTCAAGGTCCACTTCACTGCTCATTTGCATGCTCTGTTTTTCTTTTATTGTAGTGACACCTAACGTCAGAATCAGAGAGTACCTTCAGCTCAGCCCAAGCTTCCCAATTCACAGGGCTCTTCAGATTACAACCTTACCTTCTCCACAGATGGATTTTGCTAGAATCATCTGTGGGGCCATGAAAAACATGAGTAAGGGTTAAACTTGTTTAAAATGAAAGTACAATTGTATGTGAAACTGTAAGAATCACACATCCTCAAAATGGGCCATTTCTTGAGGGACGCCTCCCTTTTATAAAAGTGTACATTTTTGGAAAATACCTAAAACATGACATCAGTTCATCCTACTGATAAAGCACTGTCTTAGTTACTGGGCTTAGTGGGCTCATGTGAATAGTTATAATAATAATGGAACTAATACTAATGGGGAAGTCATCAAACATCATTTTAAAACATTTATTTTTTCTTCCAAAAAAAAAAAGCAACTCTCATTGACATTATACATTGCCATGGATAAAACAGACAGCTAGTAGGAAGCTGCTGCACAGCACAGGGTGCTCAGCTCGCGGCTCTGTGATGACCTAGGCGGGTGAGACTGTGGGGGTGAGAGGGAAGCTCAAGAGGAAGGTCATCTATGTACACAGATAGCTTATAGATTCACACTGTCGTATAGCAAAAAAAAACACAAAAAACTAAACATTGTAAAGCAATTATATTCCAAATTGAAATAAATTTTTAAAAATAAGAAAAAGAAAGCAACTCTCTATACTGTCTTATTTCCAGTAACTATAAGAAAGTCCGATAGCCACATGTTTGGAAAGATACTATCTATTTTTCTGTCCCTTTTCATGTTTTCTCTAATTTTCATAACTCTGTAAGATGAACATTATTTCTATTTACATTAATAATTCATTTGGCTACTAATCAAGTACGTGAACTCAGACACCAGGTCTCTAGAGTATAAGGGCAAATAGAGGCTGTTCAGGAGAGGACAAAGGGTCCATGATCACTGATCCTTAAGTGACTCCTCTAAGTAATATACTAAACCATGACAACTGTTAAGGAAATGTGACAAGGTTAGAGAGCACATTATAAAATACATGATTAAAAATCAAAAAAAGAAGATTCCCCTCTCAAGTTCTTGCTTTCCCTCCGTTAGCACTGGAGAACCAGTTCCCCATTCTGCCTCCTCATGAGATCCCTGTTTCAAGCTGTTAGAACCAGCCTCTCCTTCGGTAGGACTTCCACTCTTCACCTCCGTGTATGACGCCTCCCCGAGTGGGAAAAACACATAATCTATATTCAAGAGATCAAAGTTTGAAACCAGGCTCTGTCACCATGAGCTTGGGCAAGTCACTGAATCTATCTTGGGTTCAATTTAAGTGCAGTAAACTGTAGCTTTTGGCCCAAGATGACAACCTAGTAAGTCCACATTCTTCTAAACTCTCCTTTGAATGGAGTAGGGAAAAGACTATACCTCCTTGTAAACCAGCAGTCCCCAGTCTTTTTGACACCAGGGACCAGTTTCGTGGAAGACAGTTTTTCCATGGACCAGGGTAAGGGGGTATGGTTTTAGGATGACTCAAATGCATTACATTTATTGTGTATGCGTGCTAAGTCGTTTCACTCACATCCGACTCTTTGCGACTCAATGGACCATAACCCGCCAGGCTCCTGTATCCATGGGATTCTCCAGGCTAGAATACTGGAGTGGGATGCTGTGCCCTCCTCCAGGGGATCTTCACAACTCAGGGATGGAACCTGCATCTGTTATATCTACCTGCACTGGCAGGCAGGTTCTTTACCACTAGCGCCACCTGGGGAGCCCACATTTATTGTGCACTTTATTTCTATCATTACACCAGGTCCACCTCAGACCATCAGGCATTAGATCTCAGAGGTTGAGGACCTCTGTTACAAACTATAGAAAGGCATACTTACTCAAACTGAAAATTCAAAGAATCTAAGGTAATACAGGCAGGATCAGAGTGAGAAAGGACTGGTATGCCCATAATCTAAAACATATAAAGCAAAGCTTTCAGGGGCAGAAGGGAAGGGCCCCCTCCAGCAGCTCTGCAGTGGGGCCTAAAAATAAGGCTAAGTCACGGGATGGTGGGTGGGAGTAACTTTCAACTTTGCTGGAGTTTCTAGGAAGTGCAATAAAACATGGAGTCTTCATACAGTGGGGGGCCCCAAAGGCACTCACAGTATAAATCAGGCAAGACACTGACTTCAGAAAGTGACGTCATTCCCAGGGTTTAGTATCTGGCTGCACACACCTCTGCAAAGGCATCTTGGCTTGTATACACTGCAACAAGATTTGCAGTCATACACAGAACACTTTGAAAACAGAAAGGAGGTTTATAATTGAAAAGTGTGACTGCTAACTTTTTAACTGTAATAGAAGCAATAAATAATAAATTGAATACGACAGGAATCAAATCAACAAGTTAGAAAGCAATCTTGAGAAATTCAGGCCTCCGAGGAAGAGGCTAAAGAGATGAAAATCATCAAGGACACATGGGTAACAGTATCTGAAATTCAGTATGTGCAAAACAAGTTTTCCAGAAAGAAAAACATAAACAGAATGAAAAGCAATACCCAGCTACAGAGCAAGAGAAAACACTTCTAGGAACTCAGTGCAGGCTTAGGTGTTTACATTAAACAAATTTATCGAGTCCTCAGCAAAATTAGGGAGTAGAAATTTATAATACTCTTTTTTTTTTTTTTTCAATGTTAAGAACAAGCAAAAGACTCGCTCAAGTATCTGGACAGAAAAATAAAGTCAGACAGTACAGAGTCAGACTGGCCTCAAATCTTTCCTCTACATGTAACAGAAAATGCTGTACACTAAACAAGCAGAACATTAAACAGCTACATCTAGAATTTACTAAACCACCAATAACTCAACATCCAAGCAAGCTCTCATTACCATAAGAGTAACAGACATTTTAGATTTACACAGATCAGTAAATATCACCCACACACCATTGCTCTAAAATACCACAAAACAAAGAATTCTGATGAGAAAGATAAGACAAAACAGAAACGTCATAAGAAATGAAACCAATATAACTAAATGTCAAAAATGGTCAAAAGTTTTCCTATAAAACAAATAAATGCTAAATAATTTTGTCAACTAGGATGCTGTTGACTAAAAGTAACAGGACACTGACTCAGCTATTTTAAACAATAAGATATATATATCTAGAATGAGCCCTAAATTTCAATGGCTCCAAACTGGTTAAAACGGTGGTGATGATGTTTACACACACACACACTTTCCATCAGTATCAGGCTCTTTTAAGATATAGCCACTTTGTCCTCCTTAACCACCCTCATGATACCAAGTCGGCTGCCACAGTTCCATGTATTACATCCAAATGTGACGATATACAGTGAAAAAAGGAGACATCTTTTTTACATTTATTCATTATCATTAATAAAAAAAAAAACTTTCCCTAGACTTCCCCTCCTAGTTCTCTGGCCAGAATCCCGTCACAAGTTTATGCTAAAACCAAGGCTGGTTGAGAATGGGACCACCATGACTGGGTTAAAACAAACTTGGAGTTCTCAATGTCAGCACTTTCGCCATTTGGGGCTGGATAAGTCTTTGCTGTGAGAGCCATCGTGTGCATTACAGGGTATTTCAAATCATCTTTGGCGGTTACTCACTAGATGCCAGCAGCAACCCCTCTCAGTTCAGTCGCTCAGTCATGTCCGACTCTTTGAGACCCCATGGATTGCAGCACGCCAGGCTTCCCTGTCCATCACCAACTCCCAGAGCTCGCTCAAACTCATGTCCATTGAGTCAGTGATGCCATCCAACCATCTCATCCTCTGTTGTCCCCTTCTCCTCCCTCCTTCAATCTTTCCCAGCATCAGGGTCTTTTCCAATGAGTCAGTTCTTCACATCAGGTGGCCAAAGTATTGGAGTTTCAGCATCAGTCCTTCCAATGAATATTCAGGACTGATT
>NW_011495039.1:5276131-5281558 GCF_000754665.1 Bison bison bison | reverse complement strand
GACAGAGGATGGACTGGTTGGATCTCCTTTCAGTCCAAGGGACTCTCAAGATTCTTCTCCAAGACACAGTCAAAAAGTATCAATTCTTTGGTGCTCAGCTTTCTTTATAGCCCAACTCTCACATCCATACATGATTCCTGGAAAACCATAGCTCTGACTAAATGGACTTTTGTCTGCAAAGTAATGTCTCTGCTTTTTAATATACTGTCTAGGTTACTCATAGTTTTTCTTCCAAGGAACAAGTGTCTTAATTTCATGGCTGCAGTCACCATCTGCAGTGGTTTTGGAGCCCAAGAAAATAAAGTCTGTCACTGTTTCCATTGTTTTCCCATCTATTTGCCATGAAGTTATGGGACTGGATGCCATGATCTGTTTTTTGAATGTTGAGTTTTAAGTCAACTTTTTCACTCTCCTCTTTCACTTTAATCAAGAGGCTCTTTAGCTCCTCTTCGCTTTCTGCCACAAGAGTGGTGTCATCTGCATATGTGAGGTTATTGATATTTCTCCCAAAATCTTAATTCCAGCTTGTGCTCTTGCTTCTTCAATATTCTTGCCTTGAGAACCCCATGAACAGTATGAAAAGGCACCCTCTCCAGTTGTGTCAATGAAAAATGTCTCTAGACAGTGCCGAAGGTTTAAAGTCACGGGAATAGAGTAATCAAGAGTTCCCTTTGGGGCTACTTGTGAAGTCTACCCCTCCTAAATATATAGCCATACAGAGCCAAGGCAATATCTGAACTAACAAGTTTCTTTCAGAAAAGAGACTTGTATTAGAGAAAATAACCTTAAGTAAGCAATTAACAGTATTTAGTTCAGTAATCCTGTAAAAGGGATATGTGTGTTAGTCGCTCAGTCACGTTCAACTCTTTGGGACCCCATAGCCTGAAGCCCACCAGGCTTCTCTGTCCATGGAATTCTCCTGGCAAGAATACTGGAGTGGGTAGCCATTCCCTTCTCCAGGGATCAAACCTGGGTCTCCTGCATTGCAGGCAGATTCTTTACCATCTCAGTCACCAGGGACATAAGCAAATGTAACACAAAATTAAAATCTTGTATTATCTGAAACAAAACAGAGGAAAGATGAACGAAGAGCTTTAGCAGGCCTGAGGATGCTAGTACCTTGTTTACTCATCAAGCACACAAAATATCAGTCCCTATTAGAAGAACTATAATATGCAATTTACTTGCCTTAAAGAAATTCATCTTTGAATATTAATTTTCATTGTGGATCTGTATGTACAATATTTAGCCCTAAGAACCGTGACCAAGAACTGGCTATGTGAAGGGGAAGATCAGCTGTATCCTTTTCAGGGAACACGCTTCAATTAATTCCTTTTGAAGTTATACTCAAAGATGTATACTTCCCCTAGAAACCTAATTTATTGCTTGTCTTGGTGCTTTCACCACTGCAGCTTATAAATATAATTTAGATTTTACAGATCAAACCATAAGCTGTGAAACTCTTATTTATCCTATTACAAACATTATGTTTGCTGTCTTAAGACCCTTCGTCCTGTAATCTCATGATAATAAGGCCATATCTGCACTTTCTCCAGTTTTTCAAATGAAGCCAGCTCTCCTAATATGATCCAAGAGCTCTGCCCCCATCCACCCCAGACCCATTGGTTACTTCTCTCCTTCCCTGGGTCTGTGACTCACTCACTCCTCTTTCTTCTTCCTACTCTCTGTATCTGTTCTTCATCCATTTGAAAACTCTTCTTAGATTCCTCTGAAGTCATGCCATGGCTGCCTCCCAATTCCGCACATTCCACTATAACTTCATCCACAATTTCCAAAACAGGTTCTCTCCAAACTAGATCTGGGGACCCAAGCGGCCAGTCTAGGTCTCAGATCTCCCTCCATCAGAGGAAAAATGTGTTGTCTCTTTGTAGGCGGAGAAGGCAATGGCAACCCACTCCAGTACTCTTGCCTGGAAAATCCCATGGACGGAAGGGCCTGATGGGCTGCAGTCCATGGGGTCGCTAGGAGTCAGACACGACTGAGCAACTTCACTTTCACTGTTCACTTTCATGCACTGGAGAAGGAAATGGCAACCCACTCCAGTGTTCTTGCCTGAAGAATCCCAGGGATGGGGGAGCCTGGTGGGCTGCCGTCTATGGGGTCACACAGAGTCCGACACAACTGAAGCGACTTAGCTGCAGCAGCAGCAGAACATTTTTATGGATGATAAGGAAAAAGGTTGCCTTCAAAGGTTACAGGTAAGAGCCTTAACTGAAGGACTGAATTGTAATGCAAAAGCAACCTTTGTAATTTTAATCTCATGTAGCCCACAGGACAAGTACTAAAGAATAAATCCCATTTATATCCGTACTGTGAAAACACTGCGTGTTTATCAAGTGTTTAATTGTAGCAGCCTCCAAGTTCAGAGACTTGAGATACTTAATGGAAATGAAAGGGGTATTGTTTTGCATTGGGAAATGTAACTGCTCTTGACAGAGCAAGAATCTGCAGACACTGACCGTGAGAAGTTCATAAACACACTATGCTTTTAAATGTCTGACATAAATTAACATGGCTCAATAACAAATTCTAGAGATACCTATTCCTTTAAAGTAAAGGTGCTTTTTTCTAGAAATCAATATTTTTAAAATAAATATTTGCCTCTACAGGATTTAGAACATAAAGACATATAAACATTTTCCACAGTAGATTCTTTTCTCTTTGAAACTGGTTTCAAAACTTCCTCTTCTTATATGGCACAGTATTCAGTATTATTAAATGAAAAAGAGAGAATTAGAAATATTGATAGAATGGCAATATTTGTTCTAAAATAAAAAATACATAGACATATACAAAGATGATAGATAATAAGTGGAATGGGGACATGCTTGAATATTGAGAAAATACTTCTAGAAAAAAGCTGAAGAAGCTGATAATAATTATTGCCCTAAGAAGATGGAAAATGGAGACCTACTTCCGACTGTCAATATATTTGTACTGTTTATTTTTTATATATCCTCAGAGAAAGACAACTGAAACACAGAGAGACCGACACACAAATGCATGTGCACACACACAAAATAGATATTCCTAATTCTAAATTCAATTTATGATTTATGTGACCTATTAATCTTTTAAAAATATGGGTCACTGCCCTTAAAAGAATTAACAAGGGTAGACTGTCTTGACTGATTAAAAGTCTTTTAATTAGATAAGTGTATATACTATTCCCAAATGGAATGAAATGGTGGTGAAGAAATGACTTGAAACAAAACCTAAAAAAAGGTATTTAGGATTTTTCAACAAAACTAAATTATAAGATTAAAAATATCACATGCCATTGAAGTAAATCTTCTCAAATTTAACAGATAACCAAGCAACAACAGAAAGAGTTATTTTCTTAAAAACAGTATGGTCTACAGAGAAGTAGCAGTTGAAGCTGATGACAATCCTAAATATACTAATCATAAGGGCAACTTTAAAGTTGATTGCAGGCAATGTTATGAAAAAATATAAGATCACACTGAAAAATAAAGACCAATAATACCAGAAAAACCTTCAGAAAAATACCAACCACCTGGTATATGAGACAAGTATACTTAAGAAACTGATTAATGCTTATTAAAGAATTTTTAAAATTTTTGCTATAATGTACATACATTTTAAGTATTTTTACTTTAGAGAAAAATCTTCAATAGAACTATTTGTGATCTACTGTGCAATAAAACCAATTTTGGCTGACGTGTATATGTTTCAAAATATCATCTAAAATTACCTAATTCCAATGACCTTTATTACCTGCTTTTACTCTCAACGGTGGCCTAGTTTACAAGATAAACTACATGGTCACACTCGTAGGGAAGAAACAATGGCACTGATCAGCTCACACACCTTGGGACCTCATTCCATTACTCCTCAAGTAGCTGACTTTCCTATTCTCACTATTAAAACAGATCATCTCTGAGGCATTTAACAGCGATGTCCTCAGAATGTTTTAAGATTTTTCTATAAACCACTACCAGTCAAGAACAAGGTGAAAGCTCTCCCACTCTACTAAGAGGAAAACTTAAGGATGACTGCCCAGCTGTTTCTCTGCTTGTAAGTACTGGATGTAAAATGAACACTATACCTCAGGTTTCTGAATCTTCAGCAGGAAGGGTTCTATTTCAAAACCATGTTCCAAGGAAGGTTCCCTTTGAGGATTCTATAGAAAAAAGAAAGTACAATTAAATGAATACATGAGTCAGAAGTATACTAAAAGAATAATAGAACCTGGCTACATGGGGTTTCTCTTAGGATCACAAGGAAAATTTAGCAGGAAAACTATAAACTTACTATACAAAAGGAATACATTTACCATATAAATTTACTATCTCATATACATACATACGTCTTCATAAAATAAAACTGAACCTTCCTGCCTTTAAGAGACATGATGTAGGAACAATGACTACTTTCTTAACATAATAAAATCAAGCCAGTACTATATCCAAAGTTAAAATACTAGAAGGACAGTCTTTAATGTCAGAAGATAACCACCACCTCCACTCTTTAGCAGTACCTTTATTAATATAGTGAATAATCAAAAAAAAAAAAAGAGAGAGAAAGACAGGGAGGGAGGAAGGAAGACAAAAATTTGTTGAACAACCACCTAAAGATCAGCCAACTTTTTCTATAAAAGACCTGAGAGTAAATACTTTAAGACTTCACGGGTCATACAGTCCCTGTTTCAGCACTGCAATTCTTTGTTAGAATGCAAAAGTACCCAGAGACAATAGCCAGGCAATGGACATGGTTGTGCTTCATCCAGTCATTTCTATTTATAGACACTGACATTTGAATTTCATACAATTTTCATATGTCACAAATTATGATTCTTTGGATTTTTCACCCAAAAACATTTTAAAATGTAAAAACCACTCTTAGCTCTTGGTCTGCACAAAAACAGGTGGGCCAGGTTTGAAGACTCTGCCCTAGATCACTTTGACAATCAAAGTCCAAGAAGTAGAAAGTGGTGAGGTAGGTAGATGTGTGTCTGTTGGGGAGGGGGTGAACTGAGAAAGACAGGCAGTACTGGGGAAGGGCAAGAGATGCTTTTCCATAATCATAGATTAATTACAAGAAAAAATTTTAAACTATTAGATAAATATAGTATCTAATTACCTGCTTTCCTTTTTTTTTTGGGGGGGGGCATGGTAAGGTAAGGGATTTTATACAGAGTCAAATTATTAAAATGTTAAATTTTAAAACAGCATATTTCTCTTTTGCTCTTTTCAGAAAAGAAGAGGGGATCTGCTCTCTTCAGCTATCAATTCCAGTTCTGTAAAGAGAGTAAACCTCAGGAATTCCTCTTTGTTTTATATCTAATCTCAAGCCTCACTGACCTTTCATCGAGAACAATACTGTGCACACAGTTCCGACATTCAGACCAGTTCCTCCCCGCTCGCCACACCCCCCCCCCCCCCC
>NW_011495039.1:5275619-5276031 GCF_000754665.1 Bison bison bison | reverse complement strand
CCTTTTCCTGGTGCTGAGCTCTAGCCAAACATTAAATTACGCTGGGAAGTAAAAGGTAGATGAAAAAAAAAGTACAAAGGTGGCATTTGGCCTCATTCTATCAGGACACTCAATCTCAATTTAGAGAAAGAAAGAAGACACTTTCTTCCTTAGTGTGAGAGCATGAGAACTGGAGAACTGCACACATTTTTCAGACAAGCCCATTTTTGTAAGTTTGCAGGTGGACTGTGCTCTTGTTTCAAGGCAGGTGGGGCTCTAGATCAGGTGTGTGTGTGTCTATAAATCCACACCCATTTTTAACCAGAAACATCCAGAATACACTTCCAGCAACAGCACTGACTATTTCAGGTAAGCAAGCAAAATTTCCAGACTATTTAATCAGTGGTCAAGCTCAGTTATATTTAAAGGATCA
>NW_011495039.1:5271824-5275519 GCF_000754665.1 Bison bison bison | reverse complement strand
GGGAAGTTCAATGAAATTTTTCTTCTTTTAATAAATGACATTTTCTTTGTTGGCTTCATACTTTTGTCAGGCAAGTGTAGGCTCCTCGGTTTTTGTCTCGTCACAGCAAAAATTTGGAGTGACGCTTTTATTCTCTACGTGTATTAATGTTACTATAATAAATTAACATTGATCAAAAGCGACCCTTTAAAAATTATACTGCAAGTAACAATTGTTCCTCTCTGTTTTCTTTTTTTAATTTTCTTATTGAAGTATAGTTGATATACAGTATGCAAATTTCTGCTGTACAGCAAAGTGATTCAGTCATAAAGGATATATATGTAAGGAGTATAAAGAATATATACATATATATATATATATATATATATATACATTTTTATTTTAAATATTCTCTAAGGGGCTCTCTTCCCCAGAAAAGAGAACAGAGGGATAGAGTGAAAGTTTGGGGTTAGCAGATGCAAACTTATATATAGGATGGAATAACAACAAGGTTCTACTGTTTAGCATAGGGAACTAGTTTTAATATCCTGTGAAAAGAATGTAAAATTTCACTCCCTCTTTTCTTTTACAGAGACTTTTTAAATATTTAAGTAAATGACATATGTTAAATTACTTTTGAAAAGTAAAGTACTGTCAGAAAATGCTGCCAGTGTTTATAACACCTAATTGTAGACATGTGGCTATTGGCCTCCGAGTGCAGAGCGAGCTGCTCCCGGCACATGACCACATCATGTTCATCTGTGTCCCCCAGTTAGATTAACCCAGGCATCTGATACTGGAGGACTGTAAGTCATTCATGTTCTATTCACCAGGGAAATTACTACTCATCCAAAACAGTAATATACAAATTGATTGTCTTCATTATAGAATATATTTAATACCTCTTTTACAATTTATCAGTCTCAGACAGAAAACAAATATTTTTATTTTTTTAAGTAGAACAGTCTGACAATCATACCTAATAACTTGAAATCTGAAAATAAAAAGTCAGTTCCTATTTAAATTTGGCAGCTTTAAACCAAGCAAAAGGTGAAATTATAACTTCTTTTGATAGAGATTCTACCTACTTATCTCTGTCTGTATCATAAAGAATTTTTTCTCATGCTTCCTCCAGATTAACTGCTTCTTAACTCCTTGCTTCTAAAGATACCTGAAAGAATCCTAAGGCACCTGGGGGCTTTCTTCCCCAGAAAAGAACAAAGGCTCACAAAATTTTACAGTCAAAATCAGAGATTTTGAGACTTCAGGAGCTCAATCACAGATCGTCTAGAAGCTCCCTGGACCCAAGTTAAGACCCCGCCTTAGATGGTTGCTTCCATTTCTCTACAGCCACTTCCACCCCCACAAAGCCTGCCCTCCCCACATTGGACCCTGTGTTCCAGATTCAACTGTCTTTATCCCCTACTGAAATCTACCCTTTCCTTGTTCCAACCTTTACAGTACACGATGACATCCATAAGGTAAAAGATGGCATTCTGAAATGTTTTACAGTATCACCAAGTTATAAGAACTTAAACTGTGATACTTATCAGCATCATGATTATTGTTTAACAGGGTTTCTCAATAGAAAGAAATTTACAAGTGTGTCCTTTCCAGATTAGGAAAGAAAATACTTTAAATAGAACCAAAGCAACCATTTTCAATCCAGGAGAGAATCGAAGGGATGCACCACTGGCAAGAGAAAGATACTGAAATGAGAGGCCTGATTTTTAAATAGGGCAGGGTTGCACACAGAAGAGCAAAAGGCTGAGTAAATGATGGGAGGATAAAGATAAATGACTATCAAAGAACTGAAAAACAAGAACCTCCGTATTCCATTCCTCCTCCCATTTCCATTTTCAGCACTAATTGTTCATGCCTCATCTTACTGTCTTGGCATAAAGTTAAAATGGTGTTTTAATCAAAAGGCAAAGATTATTTATGCATGACACTTGTCACCTTCCCACTGCATTCCGCAGGGGCAAGCCCTTTAATCAACATGATTTTATCTGAGATTTAAAGCAACGCTGTAAGCACTCAAATGCTATCAGAAATAGGCTTTGGGTGCCTATTTGGGTGTCAACGTCATTGTACCGCCCCCAGGAAGCCCAAACACTGTGGCTTTTCATCAAGTGGACTTTTATTGAATTGACTGCATTTTTACAATAACTTACAAATAAAATGTGAAAGTTCTAGATGGTTGTACCATGTCAACTCACACAAGCAAAGCAATCTGTCAGCCTAAATTTGGTCTAACTCTTAACAAATGTCTTGATGACAGCCTGAGGTAACCTCCTAGATTCTGACATTTTTTACCATCCAGTTCTGAAGGATTCTTGAGAAGACATGATGTCATACTCAGTTCTGGTCCTCTGCCTCTTATCCATCACCGTTTCTTCCAACCTTGCCATTGCTATCAAAAGGGAAAAGAGACCTCCTCAGACACTTTCAAGAGGTACTGGAATTTTATTTTATTTTCTAAACTCAGTCATTTGGATTGTTTTAAAGTTATTCATCTCTTGCCCACAGTCTACTTATAAAACCAACTCAATTAACTGGAATTTTTTGTTGTGTGTCATTTGAAAACAGGGGAAAAAGAATCCCAGAAAGTATCAGTTAATTTTAAAGAGTGAGCCAAATCAAATGAAAAAAAAAAAAAATTGCTGCATCTTCTATAGAAGTAGTGGGAAACTAGTTTCATTGCCTATAACTTTGGTAACCAGAGTCCTAGAAAATTCTGGAAAATTCTATTGATGGATATGTCATATTGATATCCTAAATGCAATCAGGATTTCCATAGAATCTGTTCCAGTGCTCTGTCCAATACTTCTTCAGGCAAGAAAATAATTTGGAATGATTTTATACTGGCATCCCACAAAAATTATTTTATCTCCATCCTTCAACAATTCTGGTTAACCAAGTGTTTGCTATGCTGACTCTGGGAAACCACTATAGTATTTTTAGACAACATGATCTACATTTGCCATGGGCTACACTGTTTAGAAAACATCTATTTTGTACCAACTGCTTTACTTCAGCCTAAGAAACAATTATATCTTTACCTGTAAAGAAATATAAATGATTCACAAAATTGATTCCTACATTTCCAGTTACCAGAAGTGTAAAGAAAATCATTCATCTGCACATCAGATCACATCAGATCAGATCAGTCGTTCAGTTGTGTCTGACTCTTTGCAACCTCATGAATCGCAGCACGCCAGGCCTCCCTGTCCATCACCAACTCCTGGAGTTCACTCAGACTCAGGTCCATCGAGTCAGTGACGCCATCCAGCCATCTCATCCTCTGTCATCCCCTTCTCCTCCTGCCCCCAATCCCTCCCAGCATCAGAGTCTTTTCCAATGAGTCAACTCTTTGCATGAGGTGGCCAAAGTACTGGAGTTTCAGCTTTAGCATCATTCCTTCCAAAGAACGCCCAGGGCTGATCTCCTTCAGAATGGACTGGTTGGATCTCCTTGCAGTCCAAGGGACTCTCAAGAGTCTTCTCCAACACCACAGTTCAAAAGCATCCATTCTTAGGCACTCAGCCTTCTTCACAGTCCAACTCTCACAACCATACATGACCACAGGAAAAACCATAGCCTTGACTAGACAAGTCAAGTTGGCAAAATAATGTCTCTGGTTTTGAATATGCTATCTAGGTTGGTCATAACTTTCCTTCCAAGGAGTAAGCGTCTTTTAATTTCATGGTTGCAGT
>NW_011495039.1:5229057-5271535 GCF_000754665.1 Bison bison bison | reverse complement strand
AGAGTCTGTTGTTCCATGTCCAGTTCTAACTGTTGCTTCCTGACCTGCATACAAATTTCTCAAGAGGCAGGTCAGGTGGTCTGGTATTCCCATCTCTTTCAGAATTTTCCACAGTTTATTGTGATCCACACAGTCAAAGGCTTTCGCATAGTCAATAAAGCAGAAATAGATGTTTTTCTGGAACTCTCTTGCTTTTTCCATGATCCAGCAGATGTTGGCAATTTGATCTCTGGTTCCTCTGCCTTTTCTAAAACCAGCTTGAACATCTGGAAGTTTATGGTTCACATATTGCTGAAGCCTGGCTTGGAGAATTTTGAGCATGACTTTACTAGTGTGTGAGATGAGTGCAATTGTGCGGTAGTTTGAGCATTCTTTGGCATTGCCTTTCTTTGGGATTAGAATGAAAACTGACCTTTTCCAGTCCTGTGGTCATTGTTGAGTTTTCCAAAGTTGCTGGCATATTGAGTGCAGCACTTTCATAGCATCATCTTTCAGGATTTGGAATAGCTCAACTGGAATTCCATCACCTCCACTAGCTTTGTTCGTAGTGATGCTTTCTAAGGCCCACTTGACTTCACATTCCAGGATGTCTGGCTCAGTGATCACACCATTGTGATTATCTGGGTCGTGAAGATCTTTTTTGTACAGTTCTTCTGTGTATTCTTGCCATCTCTTCTTAATATCTTCTGCTTCTAATTCTAAATTAGTAGCACAACCCAAAAAAATACTTGACCACTAGTTGGAATGGCAATGTGAACTAAGTAAGAAACAAATAGAGATAAACTATAGCATAATTTTAAATTTGAAAATATTGACTTTCTTTCCAAGTTAATTAATTTATCCCTTAATAAATGTACAGGAGAAGGCAATGGCACCCCACTGCAGTACTCTTGCCTGGAACATCCCATGGATGGAGGAGGCTGCAGTCCATGGGGTCGCTAAGAGTCGGACATGACTGAGTGACTTCACTTTCACTTTTCACTTTCATGCATTGGAGAAGGAAATGGCAACCCACTCCAGTGTTCTTGCCTGGAGAATCCCAGGGATGGTGGAGCCTGATGGGCTGCCATCTATGGGGTCACACAGAATCGGACACAACTGAAGTGACTTAGCAATAAATGTACTGGATGCCAGCCAACTGCTCACCAATATTCACCCAAAATAATTAATTCTACATTAGTTTAAAATCACAGAAAGTCCAAAAAAATCTGTAAGCTTTTGCAAAATAAATAAATGAGGGAAATATTTTCATAAGTGTAATTTATCATGTTATCTCCATATATACACATACAATAGTCATAAAACAATGAGCTCATTAGCCTTAAATTGCCAAAGACCAAACTAGTCACTGCCCTTAAAGACCCTCGAGGGCTGAATTAAACACCACGTGTAACACCAAGTAGTACATGGAGCTGCTTGGAGTGGGGAGCAGCACCAGTTAAACACAAACACTGTTAGGGAGAAGAGGGAATATTAATTGGAAAAAGTTAAGAAATGGTTCAATATAAAAGTGAACCCCAAAATCTTAACTTTCTTTGGAATCAAAAGAACTGCTCTGCAACCAGCACCTGGCATACAGTAAGTACTCAATAAACACATATTGAAGATGAATGAAATCTCAGATGACAAGTAAACATAGCCAGTACTGCATTATGAATTATGGTAACTAAGATCAAAGTAATGCTCAAAATTCTCCAAGCCAGGCTTCAGCAATACGTGAACCATGAACTTCCAGATGTTCAAGCTGGTTTTAGAAAAGGCAGAGGAACCAGAGATCAAATTGCCAACATCCTCTGGATCATCAAAAAAGCAAGAGAGTTCCAGAAAAACATCTATTTCTGCTTTATTGACTATGCCAAAGCCTTTGACTGTGTGGATCACAATAAACTGTGGAAAATTCTGAAAGAGATGGGAATACCAGACCACCTGATCTGCCTCTTGAGAAATTTGTATGCAGGTCAGGAAGCAACAGTTAGAACTGGACATGGAACAACAGACTGGTTCCAAATAGGAAAAAGAGTACATCAAGGCTATATATTGTCACCCTGCTTATTTAACTTATATGCAGAGTTCATTATGAGAAACACTGGGCTGGAAGAAGCACAAGCTGGAATCAAGATTGCCAGGAGAAATATCAATAAGCTCAGATACGCAGATGATACCACCCTTTAGCCCAGAAAGTGAAGAACTAAACAGCCTCTTGATGAAAGTGAAAGAGGAGAGTGAAAAAGTTGGCTTAAAGATCAACATTCAGAAAATGAAGATCATGGCATCTGGTCCCATCACTTCATGGGAAATAGATGGGGAAAACAGTGGAAACAGTGTCAGACTTTATTTTGGGGGGCTCCAAAATCACTGCAGATGGTGATTGCAGCCATGAAATTAAAAGACGCTTACTCCTTGGAAGGAAAGTTATGACCAACCTAGATAGCATATTGAAAAGCAGAGACATTACTTTGCCATCAAAGGTCCGTCTAGTCATAGCTATGGTTTTTCCAGTGGTCATGTATGGATGTGAAACTTGGACTGTGAAGAATGCTGAGGGCTGAAGAATTGATGTTTTTGAACTGTGGTGTTGGAGAAGACTCTTGAGAGTCCCTTGGACTGCAAAGAGATCCAACCAGTCCATTCTAAAGGAGATCAGCCCTGGGCGTTCTTTGGAAGGACTGATGCTAAAGCTGAAACTCCAGTACTTTGGCCACCTCAGGCGAAGAGTTGACTCATTGGAAAAGACTCTGATGCTGGGAGGGATTGGGGGCAGGAGGAAAAGGGGACGGCAGAAGATGAGATGGCTGGATGGCGTCACTGACTCGATGGACGTGAGTCTGAGTGAACTCCAGGAGTTGGTGATGGACAGGGAGGCCTGGCGTGCTGCGATTCATGGGGTCACAAAGAATTGGACACGACTGAGCGGCTGAACGGAACTGAAGATCATGGCATCCAGTCCCATCACTTCATGGCAAATAGAAG
Source organism: Bison bison bison (assembly GCF_000754665.1). Classification (NCBI taxonomy): domain Eukaryota; kingdom Metazoa; phylum Chordata; class Mammalia; order Artiodactyla; family Bovidae; genus Bison; species Bison bison. The sequence goes on along the minus strand of NW_011495039.1, from coordinate 5,268,565 downwards.
GGGAAAAAGTGGAAACAGTGAAAGATTTTATTTTCTTGGGCTCCAAAATCACCGTGGATGGCGACTGCACCATGAAATTAAGACACTTGCTCCTTGGAAGAAAAGCTATGACAAACCTAGACAGGATATTAAAAAGCAGAGATACCACTTTGCTGACAAAGGTCCATCTAGTTAAAGTTATGGTTTTTCCAGTAGTCATGTATGGATGTGAGAGTTGGACCATAAAGAAGGCTGAGTGCCAAACAATGCTTTCTAACTCTGGTGTTGGAGAAGACTCTCGAGAGTCCCTTGGACTGCAAGGAGATCAGACCAGTCAATCCTAAGGGAAATCAGACCTGAATATTCATGGGAAGGACTAATGCTGAAGCTCTAATACTTTGGCTCCCTGATGCGAAGAGCTGACTCATTGGTAAAGACCCTGATGTTGGGAAAGATTGAGCACAGGAGGAGAAGGGGGCAAAAGAGGATGAGATGGTTGGATGGCAACATCGACTCAATGGACATGCATTTGAGCAAACTCAAGGAGATGGTGAAGGACAGGGAAGCCTGGCATGCTGCTGTTCATGGGGCTGCAAAGAGTTGGACACGACTGAGTGACTAAACAACATCAATGAACAGAGACCCTGAAGACAGTTTAAATTCTGTACCACCTTTGGCCTATTGTGATTATGGGGTAAAGTGTATAAAAACAATTATAATACAATATGACTACCTTGCCAAGCTATGAACAAACTGAGAGCAGGGACTATACTCCCCCACCTTTGTACACCCAGTGCCAAGTGGAGCAAGGCATATAGCAGATGTTCCTTTAATGTTTGCAGAACTAAGTTCACCAAGGGCAGAGACCAGTAATTTTTCCCATTGCTGACATTCTGGCATTGAATGGTATTTGCAACCATTCAATAGGGAATAGGGAAATTAAGTAGGAGCCTAGTCTCACTGGCTGATTTCAAAGCAACTTTTATCAAATGCTAAACATAGCATAAAGTCACTACATATGCTCAAGCAAAGAAAATCCTTCAGGATTACTACAGACAGGAACGATTCTTGCTAAGGTGGGGGTACTAAGCTAACACAAGGTGTTCTTCCAACGCCCAGCTTCTATAATCAGGCAAAACAAACCAACAACATTCCTGGTAAGGGAGTAAAATAATGCAGTCACTTTGGAAAAAGTCAGGTAGTGCCCCCAGAATGGTAAAGGTACAGTTGCCATTTGCTCCAGCAATTCCACCTCCAGGGATAAACCCAGGGAAGATGAAAACACATGTTCACACACAAGTCTTGTACCCAGGCGTTCACAGCAGCAGTATTCATAAAATCCGAAATGTAGAAACCACCCAAATGGTCATCAAATGATGAATGGATAAACAAAATGTGGTATAGTGTTACAATGGAATGGCCCAAGAATGAAGTCCTAATACACGCAATGACACGGATGAACCTTGAACACTTTGTACCGAATGAAAGCATCCAGCCGTAAAACACGTCACATCTTATATGATTCCATAGACACAAACATCTGGAAGAAGCTAACCTACAGACTGAAAGTGGATTCGGTGTTTCTTAGGGTTGAGCAAAGGAAAGGATTAGGTGGTGATAACTGAATGGTAAAGGGTTTCTTTTTTCAGGTGATAAAGATGTTCTCTAATTACTGCAGTGATGGTTGCACACTATGTAAATATACCCAAAAAAGTATCTAATTTCAATAGATGAATTACATTATTAATTATATTTAATAGTCTCTATTAACAAACCAACTAAAACCTGACAAAAATCATACAATCATATTTATCTTGCTCCATAACTCTGCTTCATAAGTCCTGGCCATCTTCTAAGCCATGGTATCAAAACAAGAAACTCCAATCTGACACAGTTGAAGCATACAAAAAAATCTGAGTACAAACTAGACTGCACATATTTCTATTTTCAAATTAATTCAATCTTTTCCATCTGTAGACGGAGACATTTCCAGAAAATACTTTGAAGTACTTTCTGCATTCTCCTCGACAGTCATTCTTCAGTCACTGGTATACATCCCCAACTCCTCCCATCGCCTCTTTAAGGACCAGTAGGTTCTCTCTCTGGAGAGGGCGATGGCAGCCCACTCCAGTACTCTTGCCTGGAAAATCCCATGGACGGAGGATCCTGGCAGGCTGCAGTCCATGGGGTCACTAAGAGTCAGACACGACTGAGCAACTTCCCTTTCACTTTTCACTTTCATGCATTGGAGAAGGAAATGGCAACCCACTCCAGTGTTCTTGCCTGGAGAATCCCAGGGACAGGGGAGCCTGGTGGGCTGCCGTCTATGGGGTCGCACAGACTCAGACACGACTGAAGCGATTTAGCAGCAGCAGCAGCAAGTTCTCTCTCTACTCCTTGTGTTCGGTTTCCCTCTCCTCCACTTCTGGATGCTTCCAAAACAACTGTGTTTTATTAGTTTATCTCTCAACCATGAAATTTCCACAGCAGAATTTTTTACCTGTTAAAACTCAAAAGCAAAATGTGAAATTCTGTTTTTTCATGATGTATTCTGATTTTAAAGGCATCAACATCTCTCAGTACTCAAGCTTCAAGGGCACCAGAGAGTACAGCCCAACATATTCCTAATAGATTTACAAAGTATGCATGGGATTCCCAGGTGGTGCTAGTGGTAAAGAACCCACCTGGCAATGCAGGAGATGCAAGAGACTTGGGTTCAATTCCTGGGTCAGGAAGATTCCCCTGGAGGAGGAAAACAGCAAACCACTCCAGTATTCTTGCCTGGAGAATCCCATGGACAGAGGAGCATGGCAGGCTACAGTCCACAGGTCACAGTCAGACATGACTGAAGCAACTTAGCACCAGCACTTACAAGGCATGCAGATTAACTAGTCTTCTCCTGTACAATCTGAAAGCCAGAGTTTTTGCGTGGTCCGAAGATATCTTATCAGTCACCACTAAGCATAATAGCATCTACTGAACATTTACTAGGTTCAAGGCCATGGGTGTTGAGATGTGAAACAGAGTTACAAAACCTCAGCACTCCATCTAAAAGGATACAACCTCTTCCTATCTAGTTATAATCATGTATCCTCTATACCAAATTTCACATGTACATTTCAGAACTCTTCAGGGGTCTTGAGTTGATACACTGATTTCCCTCTTCTGTTTTAGGGTGGGGAGATGACATCACTTGGGTGCAGACTTATGAGGAAGGTCTCTTTCATACGCAAAAAAGGTAAAATACCTCTCATTCAGCTTTGACAGATGATACACATACCTCATCGAGAGCCAAAAAACTAGCAAGTTAGCTTTTGAAAGGACACAGTAACAATTTTCTCTGATATTGAGTGCTGTTTAACCTAAGAGTTGCTACTAGAATTTTTTATAAACAAGAGTTCTAAATATCCTTGTATTAATTCTTTAATAACCCAGCCAAGCTTTTATACTGAGGAATAACTGACTTAACATTATAGTAGGAGAAGGCAATGGCACCCCACTCCAGTACTCTTGCCTGGAAAATCCCATGAACGGAGGAGCCTGGTAGGCTGCAGTCCATGGAGTCGCTAAGAGTCAGACATGACTGAGTGACTTCACTTTCACTTTTCACTTTTATGCATTGGAGAAGGAAATGGCAACCCACTCTGATATTCTTGCCTGGAGAATCCCAGGGACGGCAGAGCCGGTGGCTGCCGTCTATGGGGGTCACATAGAGTTGGACACGACTGAAGCAACTTAGCAGCAGTGTCAGACATACAAAATAATGATTGGATATTTGTACATATTGCAAAATGGTACAGCAATAAGTCTGGTTTAGACTTATTAAAGACTTATTTAGACTTAAACAACATCCACCAAGTAAACTTTTGAATATAAGCTGCATATACAAAACAGCTTTACACACTGGGTATTATACAAGCTTAAAAAGAAATCTGGTTTACAGCAGTGCTTCTTAAGGCTGTCTGATTATCAGAACAATTCAGAGAGCCTTGTTTAAAATCCACATTCATGGTCAGTCAGTCCAGTACTTACTGAGTACCCACTGCCATGTGCCAGGCACTGTTCTATACTCAATGACCAAGAGTGACATGCTTTTTATCCTTGACGATCTACTGACTTTGAGGGGATAGAGCTGAAGACACTTATGTTTTTAAAAGCACCCCAAATATTTATCAAATATCAAAAGAACATTCAATTCAACTCTTCAAAGAAAAAGGAAAGATGCCAAGTAATTGAGCAACACACTCTCAACACTGGACAAACATTACCAAAAAACACAGAAAAGTTTACAGAATAATCTTATTATCAAAGAGAAATGCAAAAAGTAAACAACATATTAGCAAAGAACAGCCAGCAGAACACTTAAAAAATATACTCTGATAAAGTAAAATTCAGTTTGGGAATGCCAAAAGATTCAAGATTAAAAAACCTATTAAAATAATCTGATATTCATAAGGACACAAATCATACAAGTGTCTCCTATCAACATAAATGGTGAAGGGGCATTTACAATAATGCCAAATCCATACTGGAGCTTTTTAAACTTTTATTTAACAATATCAATTTATTTTTATTTATCCTAACAAAGAAATATCCATCCCAGTAAAAACAAAAAAAACAAACCTAAAAACCCAGTATCATGCTTACTGGGAAAATCAATTAAAGTATCCCACTGATGGGATTCTTTAATCACCACAATGACTAACATTGTTCTCAAGACACCAATCAATGCAATTAGATGAGAAAAACTTAAGAAGAGTGTGAAAGTATCTTCATTTGCAGATGTTGACTGTGTACATGAGAAACTTGAGAATCAACTCTAAGTATTCAGAAGTATGAAAATTAAGTTAAAGGTGAAGTCTCTCAGTCGTGTCCGACTCTTTGCGACCCCATGGACTGTAGCCTAATACCCAGAAACCAAAGGCACATATATATATAAATAAAATTAAAGGACTTCCCAGGTGGTGCCAGTGATAAAGAACCTGCCTGCCAATTCAGGAGATGTAAGAGACATGGGTATGACCCCTGGGTCAGGAAGATCCCTTGGAGGAGGGCATGGCAACCCACTCCAGTATTCTTGCCTGGACAATCTCCTGGACAGAGGAGCCTGGTGGGCTACAGTTCATCGGCTGACAAAGAGTCGGACACAACTAAAGTGACTTAGCACACATGCATATAACATTAAAATGGTTAAATAGGAAAAAAAGACAAAATATCTCAGGATAAATGACAGAAAATGCACAAAATCTATATGAACTAAATGTACTACTGAGAAAATTACAAACCTATGACACGAGTTCTCTGTTCTTATATAGGAAGACTCATTATAAAAATGTCAATTCTCTTTATACTTCAAATTTTTTAAAGACAATCACTATATATTAGTACAATTTTTGTTTAAAAAATAATTCTAAAATTGAAATGGGGACATAGACACAAATAGTTAGGAACATTCTGAAAAAGAAACCAGTGGGGACTAGCCTTTAATCAATATGTAACATTTTACCAAACTACAATAAAACACTATGTTACTGGTAAATGAACTGAACATTCTGAAAGGAGAGAATAGAAATAAAACCAGATACAACAGAAACTGTATGTGATAAAGTAGCATTTTAAATCAGGAATAGGGGACACAGCCTATGTAAAACAATTATTAGAATTTTAGAATCATGTGGAAAATAAACTTGGATTCATACCTCATATTTTACACCAAAACAAATTACAAAGACTAATTATAAGGATGAAAGCATTAAGGTACTAGAAGATACTATTGCAAAATTTTATCTCTTTAAATTCTTGCAGTATGGAAGGGCTGATATCAACGGTGAGGCATGAGGGACGTCTAGGATGCAGAAACAAAGCACTTAATTTTTTGCCCTCGGTGCTACTGTTGCCTCACTTTTTTATTTCTTTAGGCTTGAATATCTCCCAAGTTAAAAAGGAAAAAAAAAAAAAGGAGATGTGAAGTTGGTAAATATTAGCTTTATATGTTATAAATTTTAAAAGTTGTAGGATTTATTTCACCTAAAATTAATGTAAATTCTAAGTTGGAGGATTAAATGAAATTATTAACAGCTCAAAGTTTGTTATTTTCTTTGAGGTGTATTTCATATAATTACCTCTGTTCTTTTAAAGATTTATGATTTATATTTTTACATTAGTCTCTTTTTGGACCCAACATTCTCTCAAAATTAAACATTAAAAAATATCTTATGTATCCAAATCATAATTCATTTATCTTTTACTATAGTCAACATTCTAACTTTTCTCTAATTCTAAACAGCAGTCAATTAACTACCATAAAAAAAATTTTTTCCAAGAGTGAAAATCAAAATGACACTGAAAAATATAAAGGAAGGGAACTCTCACTGAGATTGCTTATAGAATTATGACAAGAGTGAAAGTTGGTAAAAATAACCAAATATTAATAGCCTTTTTGCAAACTAAAAACAGAAGAAAATAAGTAAAAACTTTATTCTCCTACAATTTTATACCACATGTTCACTGGAAATGAATGCCTTGTTCATATCCTTTCAACTTTGGAGACAGAATTGACTCTTTCTAACTGTACTACAGTATATGTAAGAATGACCTGGTCAACTTCTTAAGCTGTGATTCCTGGACCGCAGCCCCAGAGATTCTGATTGAGTAGACCTGGAGGGAGTCAGAAAATTAACATTTCTAATGAGCTACGTTTCTGGTGAGACTGATGCTTCAGTTCTGAGGTCATTTTATGAGTAACACTACTACAGATTACAATGCTGTGATGTGTCAACCTGTGAATTTTAATGTCTTACAGAAAGTATGAAAACCTTAAATCTAATTTCCCTGTACAGTTTGACTCGAATGAATCACTTGACTCAATTTCACCCTCTCTCTGTTTAGTAACAAGCCACTGATGGTTATTCATCACTTGGAGGACTGTCAGTACTGCCAAGGTAATTTATGCTTTTGAGATCCTACTGTATTTTCAATATGAAGTAAGAAAGTGACCTAGTTAAAAATTAAGAAGGCACTCGAAATTTAAAAAAAAAAAGACAACTGATGGAGTACCACCGTTTTACTAAGGAGCTTACTGACTACAACGATTGTTAGCAATCTACTGAATATATTTATATTATGTGTCCTTCAGGATTTTATATCCCTCTGCATCCTCTGCCCCCCAGAAAGGTGGGAAAACTGGCTGAAAAGATGATGCTTTAACCAATGAGTCAATGAATTAAGTAACATTATAAAACTGGTGATTTCAATGCGATTATCCCTTGATGTTCCCCCCCGACCTTGGATAGACTGTGTCCCTCATTGCTTTCCAATGAGAGACAGAGTAGCAATGGGCCAATCAACTATTAACATCCAAGTTATAGAAGCAAACAAATGCAAAATGTTAGCTTTATTTTGCTACATTATTTTAAAGTAATCTTAATCCATGAAACTAACTGGCATTATATCTTTCCCCACAGCACTAAAAAAAGTGTTTGCCCAAAATAAAGAAATACAAGAAATGGCTCAGAATAATTTCATCATGCTGAATCTCATGGTACATGATCTCTACAATTTTTTTTTAATATTTCAATTCAATGGAAAAGTTTAATCTCTTTTAGTCTTTATTTCAAGGCAAAAAGAGCTATATAGTATTAGTGGACGTAGAATGTTATATAGAATTGTAAGAGGCTAAAATATACAATTTACTGAAAACCTGTTTATGTAAAGTATTTTTAAATCAACTGTTAAAAACAATCCAATCCAATAACATTTTTTTTTCTTCTTTTGCTAGCATGAGACCACAGATAAGAATTTATCACCTGATGGACAGTATGTGCCTAGAATCATGTTTGTGGGTAATTGTGTAATCTCTTTCCATCAGATTTACAAAATCAGTAGCCTTCTTGCTTTTATTTACTTTCAAATATTAGTTCATTTGAAACTATTCCTTTTAATACTATTTGAAGTACTATTCCTTTTAAAGGGGAGTCATTAGTAACCCAGTCAACAACAGCTCTTGTTCAACAATCAAACTCATTATATCTATATTTGCAACTTATAAATATTGAAGTTTTATTTTTAAATTAACTCATGCTATTAAATCAATCCCCAAAATACTTTCAGTACAGTTCTCTAAACTATGTTGATAGAGAGCTGTAGCACACTAAAATGGAAATTCTGATTAACTCATCATGAATTAACATGTATGAAAACTGATTTAGTTTGTAAATATGCTTAACGTTTGTTTCAGAGCTAGAGGCATGAATGATTTTCAGAACTCTTAAAAAAATATGTAAGTAACTTATTTTTTGTGGGCAGATCCTTCTTTAACAGTCAGAGCTGATATAACTGGAAGATACTCGAACAGATTATATACATATGAACCTCAGGATTTACCACTATGTAAGTATTTTCAAATTATCTTAAACAGTAATGCTAGCAACACTTGACAGTTAGAAGGGTGAGTGATGCCCTCCATCAGCACTTTCCCTCAAACAGTGATTCCCACCCATCACAGTTCCTGGGATTGGCAGTGGTGGTTGTGGTTAAAATGCAAACTCTTAGCTCCAATTGACATCAGAATTTCTGGGACAACTTGGAATCTATTTTTTTAATGGGGATCTCAAACAGTCCTTGTGATCACTAAATGTTAAGACCATCAAACAGGATAGAGTACACATTAAAATTACACTTTAAGAAAGCCAGTCCATTCTTCTCATATCAAAGATCATATGTGATTTCCTCAAAGTGATTAACAATTAAATCTCTTCCTCAGTCTGACTTGGGACTTTCATTCTTAACAACATTCACAATCAATCAGCTATGCTTAATAAGATAGCTATGCTTGCCATGGAGAAGGAAATGGCAACCCACTCCAGTAGTCTTGCCTAGAGAATCCCATGGACAAAGGAACCTGGTGGGCTACAGTCCATGGGGTTGCAAAGAGTCAGACACGACTGAGCGACTAACACACACAACACACACACATGCTTGTCATATCCAATGAAACGAACACAAAATAATCAGTTAACAAAACAGATACCCCCTCAAATCCCTCTGATAAAATTCTTTAACGTAAAGTTAATTAATCAGCTCTTAAAGGTCTAATCCCTAAATTTATGTGTACACATTTATATAATAGTTTTTAATATTGCAGATAAATCCCCACATCTTTATAGTTGTTAAACAGGTTGATTTTAGATTCACAGTTAATTGTAAAATTTTATACTCTCATTTACTAATAATACATATTTACTTTATTACAGTGATAGAAAACATGAAGAAAGCATTAAAACTTATTCAATCCGAGTTATAATATATTACCTCTAAGAGGTTAAAAGTCATGAAGAAAAACTTCTGGTTAACTGACTAAAACTAAATGGGTGGGTACATGAATTCTGTAACATTATCATTTAGATTCTTAATGTGCTTGAATATTCTTATGAAGGTAAAATGATATTTCAATAAAAGTCAAAACCTGAGTCAATGTTGTGGTTTGCCTGCACTGGTAGCAAAGAAAGCCTTTCACGAGCTGATAGTTACAGTGGAGACCTAAGAAAAAGGCATCTACATTGGTTGTTTCTATTTTCTGATCTATCATTCCTTCCACCAAATAATCTAATCTTATTTCTGACCCTTCTATTACATAGAACATGCAAGCTTAGGTCATGCCTGATCTTCATGTCCCCAAAGCAAACAGATTCATCTCTATCCATTTATTGTTTAAACTTTTAGCAGCGCAACTCTTAGAATTAACCATTTACTTCTTTTTATCTCTAATTATAATAAATTTAAATAATATTTTAAAATTTTAAATATATTTTTTATTAGGTGGATATTTAACACAATAATTTTAAGAAGAACAAAACTGTCTCCAGAATATTAAAGAATTCCTCCAGCTAACTAGCTGAAGAGGAATCTATACACTCTGAGATTATCAAACGTTCAACCACCAACTTAATTCTTCACAGGAAGCTCCTGGAGGATCATATCCATGTCTTCTATTTTCCTTCAAATAACAGTCCCCCTAAATCCTAATTTTTTATGAACAAAATTTCCATCATCAGTTGGAGTAATTCTAATTACTGATGAAAATCTCTTAAGCAGCTGAGATTAATATTCAGAAAGGTGAGAATGTTTGAGATGGGCAAAAATTATCCTAATCCACAGGATTTTGCTGCATTTAAATAACTTGAATTATTTTATATACAAAGGTACACTATCTTATGAGATAGATATATATTTATGATATTGATATCTAACTAGTTCCAATATTTCATGAGTCAGAGAAAGCAAAGTTTCTTTCAGATATTACTTGATCATTATTCAGTTCATTTTAAGCAGACTTTTAGCAACTTATCTATTTAGATATAAATAGGTTACTCTTCAGTCAGTTGCTCAGTCGTGTCCAACTCTTTGCCATGGACTGTAGCATACCAGGCTTCCCTGTCCATCACCAACTCCCAGAGCTTGCTCAAACTCATACCCATCGAGTCAGTGATGCCATCCAACCATCTCATCCTCTGTTGTCCCCTTCTCCTTCTGCCTTCCATCTTTCCCAGCATAAGGGTCTTTTCCAGAGAGTCAGTTCTTCGAATCAGGTGGCCAAAGTATTGGAGTTTCAGCTTCAGCATCAGACCTTCCAATGAATATAGAGGACTGATCTCCTTTAGGATGGATTGGTTGGATCTCCTTGCAATCCAAAAGACTCTCAAGAGTCTTCTCCAACACCACAGTTCAAAGGCATCAGTTCTGCAGTGCTCAGCTTTCTTTATAGTACAACTCTCACATCCATACATGACTACTGGAAAACCATAGCTTTGACTAGACAGACCTTAATTGGCAAAGTAATGTCTCTGCTTTTTACATAACCATCAATATTAGATATCCATGTATCCTCTTTGCAAAAGAATATTAAATATCCTATTTTTATTTTGGATCAAAGTCTGGAGTTGTTTTTTTAATGCATTCTAAGAAACCAAAGTATATGTGTATTCTCTATAATAATTTAATATATGAAGAATAATATAACGATTTCATTGTTGCATAAATAGTACAGAGGCAGAAAATGTCAGTGGTTGTTTGCAGTGAACTAAGAAGGAATCAGTTGATAGTTGCAGTCTTAAGAACTAATAAAGTAGAATATTCACTTGTTTTTCTTCAAGTAGTGTAAAAATGTTACTAAATGATAAACTGATTATTCTTTACCATGAAAATATACGTGCCTTTATATGTTTTCATATATATTTAAATTATATAATTCAAGTATGCATATAATTACACATACAAGAACATTTACTATACATATAATGTAACTTGTTTTCAAATAATGTGTATAATCAATGTAATCTTGCAACCAATTTAGTCTCCTTCTCTAACAATTAAAATTCTATATCCTAGCTGATATTTCTGATTTCTTCATTTTATAAACTCGGTGTTTTAGACTCCATCATTCGTGGTTGCCCCAGATTTGAAATGCAGGACTAAGCAGAGAACACATGTGTACATGTAACTTTACTTCCATAACTTTTAGCCTTGTAACCTCTAAAAAGGTATATATATATTCCATCTTTAATACACCCAATGTTAAGAATTATACTACTTATGCTAACTATCTGAAACAATATGCACAATTCCTTGTGTACAGGCATTTTCATAGAGGAGTCTGGTGAACTTTCATTTACATTTCAAAGAAATATAAGAGTTTTTAAAAGTTACATATTCAAAAAGAGATTAGGATTGTCAGTAAAGAACATCTAGTTGAATTTAAATGAGGGATTAGCAACCTTTTTTAAAAAATAAAAGTATATCCTACTCAATATGTAGGACAGTTATACTAAAAGCATATTTGTCGTTTATGTGAAATTCACATTTAACTGGGTGACCTGTACTTTCATTTCCTAACACTGGCAACCCCTGTCTAGAGTTACTGTACAAGCTGCCCCTTCTCATTTTTTGCTGAAAACAGCAACATTCCTCTTTTTTTTGCAACATTTCTTTTATATTTCAAGTCAATCAATTTCTAAGTTCCAGAAAGTAACTTCAATTATTGTATAGCACTTAATCTGTCCCAATTAAGCTTCTACTCTGTGCCATACACTGTGTTTGATATTATGGATCCAAAGATAAAATAGATAAAAATAAGGCAATTCTGTTCCTGAGAGTTCCTAATCTAATGGTATGATCCATCATGAGGATGGCCCTGACTCCAAGTGGGGCTTCACACAAGATGCAGCATCCATGAATCTCTGAACAAGAATATATCCCACCATTACAGAAATCGACATGATTAAAAAATAAAGCACATTATAGGGGCTAAAGAAATTCTGGTCATTGGTTTAACTTTAAAATACAGAAGTGCCCAAGGTTTCCTTAGTAAAGTCCTTCAGAATTTTAGATTAGGTTAAGATTCTGTGCCAAGCTTCAGACAAACTTTAACATCAGATCAGATCAGATCAGATCAGTCGCTCAGCCGTGTCTGACTCTTTGCGACCCCATGAATCGCAGCACGCCAGGCCTCCCTGTCCATCACCAACTCCCGGAGCTCACTCAGACTCACATCCATTGAGTCAGTGATGCCATCCAGCCATCTCATCCTCTATCGGCCCCTTTTCCTCTTGCCCCCAATCCCTTCCAGCATCAGAGTCTTTTCCAATGAGTCAACTCTTTGCATGAGGTGGCCAAAGTATTGGAGTTTCAGCTTTAGCATCATTCCTTCCAACGAAATCCCAGGGCTGATCTCCTTCAGAATGGACTGGTTGGATCTCCTTGCAGTCCAAGGGACTCTCAAGAGTCTTCTCCAACACCACAGTTCAAAAGCATCAATTGTTCGGCACTCAGCCTTCTTCACAGTCCATCTCTCACATCCATACATGACCACAGGAAAAACCATAGCCTTGACTAGATGAACCTTTGTTGGCAAAGGAATGTCTCTGCTTTTGAATATGCTATCTAGGTTAGTCATAACTTTCCTTCCAAGGAGTAAGCATCTTTTAATTTCACGGCTGCAATTACCATCTGCAGTGATTTTGGAGCCCCAAAAAATAAAGTCTGACACTGTTTCCACTGTTTCCCCATCTATTTGCCATGAAGTGATGGGACCGGATGCCATGATCTTCGTTTTCTGAATGTTGAGCTTTAAGCCAACTTTTTCACTCTCCACTTTCACTTTCATCAAGACGCTTTTTAGTTCCTCTTCACTTTCTGCCATAAGGGTGGTGTCATCTGCATATCTGAGGTTATTGATATTTCTCCTAGCAATCTTGATTCCAGTTTGTGTTTCTTCCAGTCCAGCGTTTCTCATGATGTACTCTGCATATAAGTTAAATAAACAGGGTGACAACATACAGCCTTGACGAACTCCTTTTCCTATTTGGAACCAGTCTGTTGTTCCATGTCCAGTTCTAACTGTTGCTTCCTGACCTGCATACAGATTTCTCAAGAGGCAGGTCAAGTGGTCTGGTATTCCCATCTCTTTCAGAATTTTCCAGTTTACTGTGATCCACACAAAGGCTTTGGCATAGTCAATAAAGCAGAAATAGATGTTTTTCTGGAACTTTCTTGCTTTTTCCATGATCCAGCGGATGTTGGCAATTTGATCTCTGGTTCCTCTGCCTTTCCTAAAACCAACTTGAACATCAGGAAGTTCACAGTTCACATATTGCTGAAGCCTGGCTTGGAGAATTTTGAGCATTACTTTACTAGCGTGTGAGATGAGTGGAATTGTGCAGTAGTTTGAGCATTCTTTGGCATTGCCGTTCTTTGGGATTGGAATGAAAACTGACCTTTTCCAGTCCTGTGGCCACTGCTGAGTTTTCCAAATTTGCTGGCATATTGACTGCAGCATTTTCACAGCATCATCTTTCAGGATTTGGAATAGCTCAACTGGAATTCCATCACCTCCACTAGCTTTGTTCTTTGTTCGTAGTGATGCTTTCTAAGGCCCACTTAACTTCACATTCCAGGATATCTGGCTCTAGGTCAGTGATCACACCATTGTGATTTTCTGGGTCGTGAAGATCTTTAACATAGAGGATCACATACTATAAAGACAGACAGATGTGCTTGAGAATCTACAGTAGCACTCCTTGAACACTACTGCACTGAAAGTCTCATAACAGGAAATCTGTGTATTCACAAACATCCTTACTGTGTAACAAAAGATAACCTCCCCTCTGCCCACCTAGGTTTTAAACATTGTTTCTAATGCAACGTTTATTTTTTCACAAAACTAAAAGCACTTGGCTGCTGAAAGGCAGCCTCTCTCACATCCATGCATGCACACACCCCCATAAAATACATCGAGACTGCTTCAGGGGGAGGCAAGACGGTGGCAGTCACCTAGAGTACGATGCCATTAAATGTGTAATTCCCCTGTGGTTACAGTGCTGAACTTTATGAACATCAGTTTATGAGCATTTGTTCTTAAAAGATGAAATGAATCCACTGCCCACAGCTTTGAAATCAGGCAATTGGATTTTTGCTGAGTAGTGACTGACTCCTGCAACTTCTTGAAGTACCTTATAGTGTTTTCAAGGACAAGATACTGTTACAGGTTGTACTGGGTTCCCCCAAAATTCAGGGGTTGCAGTCTTAAATCCCCCAGTGTTTCCAAATGTGACCTTATTTGAAAATAGAGTCACTGAAGGTATTATTGACCAAGATGAGGTAAGACTGGAGGAGCGTGGGCCCCTAAACCAGTATGGCTGACATTCTGACAAAAAAGGGGACTTTGAACACAGAGTCATGCACAGAGACAGAATATCATGTGAAGAGGAAGGCAGAGATCCCGGTGATGCTACCGAAGCCAAGGAATGCTGCAAGTTACATCAAACTGCTAGAAGCCAGATGAGAGTGAACAGATCATCCTTCACAGCAATCAGAAAGAACCAGTCTTGCCAATACCTTGATCTGGGACTCTAGTTTCATCTGTGAGAGGATAAGTTTCTGTTGTTTTAAGTTAGCCTGTGTGTGGTCAAGGTTGTCAGGACAACCCTAGCAAACCAATCCGCGTGCTGTCCCCTCCCCCACCCCCAGTCTGGGGGTAAGGAAACACCAAAGCTTCTACAACTGAAAAATCATTTCTCCCTGTAAATTTGCCTGTTACTCACCTAACCTCCCAGAGAAGGCAATGGCACCCCATTCCAGTACTCTTGCCTGGAAAATCCCACGGACAGAGGAGCCTGGTGGGCTGCAGTCCATGGGGTCGAAAAGGGTCGGACATGACTTAGCGACTTCACTTTGACTTTTCACTGTCATGCACTGGAGAAGGAAATGGCAACCCACTCCAGTGTTCTTGCCTGGAGAATCCCAGGGACGGGGGAGCCTGGTGGGCTGCTGTCTATGGGGTCACACAGGGTCGGACACGACTGAAGCGACTTAGCAGCAGCACCTAACCTCCAAACAAATTTCTGCCCAGCAAAATGTTACTTTAGTACACAAAGACCTTTACATAATTGGTCAAGTCAGGTTTATGAAATATGAAAACTAACGCTGCGGTTTTAATGCAGAAGCAAAAGTCACACCGAGATGGAGCTGATAAAGCAAACATACTAAACTCTCTAGTTCCGGGCACTGAGCTGAGATCTTACTCATTAATACCTCACCACAAATGTGCAATACCGTGCCCCTCACTTTACTTATGATTAGCTGGGGCCTGAAGATGTTCAATAACTTGATGGAAAAAAAAAAAGAAAAGAAAGGTCACAAAGCTAATTAGCAGAGCCAGTGCTCAAACCCAGCAAGTTTGGCCCCAGGGTCAACACACTTAACCACCATATTATTCTGCTTTAGAGCTGTATGTTGTGAAAAACAGGATTTAATCAAAACTGACAGTGTGCAATAACGGAAAACATGTAGTGTGTATTCTTTATAAAAGAAGGGCAGTGCACATTGATTCCAATTAACATTTTATAGAAACAGTCCCGCTATTCTCGGCTTGGAGATTTCACCCCCAACAAACCAAAGAACTCGCTTCCACCAGCTCTCGGTGATTCTGCAATTCATTCCCAACGTGGGCATCTAAGGGAACCAAGAGAAATGGACAGGACGGTGTGATTTCCGGTCCCAAACACACCACCCCGTGAACAATGGCGGATATAAATGACAAGCTATTCCTACTTTATCACACTACTGCACCGTACCCACAGGAAACTTTCCAAGAAAGCAGCTTCCTTTTGGCAGAATTCTTCATCCTTAAAGACATCCTTCCAGGCACGACTACCACCGAGAGCGCAGCTTGCGGGACCAGCTCTCCGTCAGTTCTGACGTCACCAGCGTTTTCTCCCCGCCCCGCCCCACCCCCCGCCCCCAAGACGTTTGTGGTTAGTACTCCCACCTGTCGTTTCCACCGTTAACCCTGGAACAGAGGCTGTTGAAGCATTAGTGCTTCCAGGTACTAACAATAAAGGGGTTTCAACGACTTAAGAACACCTGTCTACCTGAAACCTAGAAACTGTATTGAAGCTCTCTCTTCTGACTTCATTAGCCCAAAGAGGAACTTAAGAACTGCGTTCACATCCATCATATAACTTTCTCGTATCCTAAGAAAAAATGCTGAGTAAAGCAACACAGCCCAAAAGAGCCGATATATGTAGCTAGAGTTGATTTCATACCTAGATTTGGCAAATAACTTGTATATATCACAGAGGAGTCTTAGCCAATCATGTTTCTTAGGTCAGACCTGCTAATACCACTCTAAAACCTTCATAAAAATTACACGGCTGTTGGTTTGTTTCAAAACCTTCAACCTCTAAAATACAAAAATCAGTCATCTTTCTGTATCCATTTTGTATTAGAGTCTTTTCCAAAGGAGGACAACCTCAGAGGTAAGCCCTTCAGGGGAATACTATGCAGTGTGATCATCCTGAAACTTGTTTTCTGGCCGGAGAGGGTGAGGGACTGGGGCGTGGGCGGGTGGGTAGCTTTTCTTTAAGAAAGCAATGGCAATGTGCTGTACATCTGAAATTAACGTGATATTCTAAATCAATTCCATGTCAATTAAAAAGGATATGCAAAAACGTTAAAATAAGAGTAAAAACAAAGCAATGGCAGCTGCTTCAAGGAAAAACCACTCCACTACAAATTCATTTTCTAGATTCTGTAAGCTTATTGTTAAGTAGCAAGAGCAAGCTTTTCAGGAAGAACTCTTAAGGTCAAGTGTCAGCCAAATGTCTGTAGTTAAAATGAGGACTTCTGCTCATTTCAAAAGATAAACCACCTGTGAGTAGAGGGCCCTTTTTTGCTGTCATCCTCTCCACCAAGGATGATCTCTTTCTCTCAGCTAATGTGGGCCGTCACACCTGTTGCTACTCAGAACAAGAGGTGATGTATTTGTTGATTTTATCCCTTGCACATGATCAATCTCCTGAAGAATTCACAAATGCACCCACATACCCAAAGCTGAGGGTCTTTTTTAGCCTCCGTTTGACCCCACTCCTGTAAAAACATTTCTCTAATAGAACCTGAAAGCAATCTTTATGGGTTGCAACAAACAGTACACACCCTTTGTAACTGGATCAGGCAATCCTAGCATGGGGCAGCGCAAACAAACCGGGGCTCCACAGCGTCAGCGGCCTCCACTTAGGAGCTGGAGGAACAGGATGCCAGCCTGTATCCGTCTCCTTACAGGTGGGTGTTGGCTTACTTTAGGCAGATGGTGGGTTTATGAGTCTAATGTATTATATATTTCTCAATAGACAAATATTTGCACTGGACCAGAATGAATAAGAAAAAAATTCCTCAGTTTGGTCTCCAAAGTATATCCGAAGTTTTAGGACACCTCAGCATTTAAACTACTGTCGGAGGTGGGGGAGGGCTTCCCTGATGGCTCAAGTGGTAAAGAACCCGCCTGCCAGTGTAGAAGCAGGTTCGATCCCTGGGTCAGGAAGATCCCTTGGAGAAGGAACTGGCAACCCACTCCAGTATTCTTGCCTGGGAGATTCCATGGACAGAAGAGCCTGGTGGGCTACAGTCCACAGGGCTGCAGAGTCAGACACAACTGAGCTACAAAACTACAGCAAGAGGGTAGGGGAACGAGTCACGAGCCCTGACTTTCTTTTTTCTTCTGCTTAAACCTGACCCAGTCAATAAAGGAATGGAAGGGAGCCATGTAGTGAGGTCTATTGGGGACTGACTAGATTTTTCCCATTTGGAGAGTTCTTTGATATGTAAGTACATACTAATTAATAAAAGGGTACTAATCAGGTTCCCAACTTGAATCAGAAAGTGTGGCCTATCTAGTTGTCTTTCTCTAGTAATTTATGTTGTTCCTTCCACAGTATGACAGGGTCATTTTTTATCTTAAATGTGAACTGCACTGGTGAAGAAATCTGAGTAAATGTTCAACAGGTTTAACAGAATATTAGTTTCACATTACACCTCTAGAGCAGGAGTATACGTACCTGTCTCTTCCCTATAGGCCTGTTTTTTGTTTTTCACTTTTGTTTTTTCTATACTTACTGAGAAGATGGAGGTTAGTATTTAATTTGGCTTCCCTGCTGAACCTGAAAGAGCTGCCTCACTGCAGGGGCAAGGAGACAGATGGATTTCAATGGATGATGGCATTATGGAAAACACATCACCTTCTCCAAAGCAGCAACCCAAGGAAAGCCGGAGTTGGCCACTGGAATGAAAATTAATTTCATAAATGCAGTAAATGTTTTATGTCCTCTAAATGTGGTGTTTTGACTTTTGAAAATGAGTCACAGTGGGAAAACTTATTTAAAAGAATACCCCCAAAAAGCAAAATAGTTTGACTCATAAACTTTTTCATATAGCATGACTGGAAAATTCGATTTAAGAAGGAAGATAATTTGATTCATCTGATTTTTCTCCACAAGGAAAAAGCAATCAGAGTAAGATAAAATTTCCAAAGAACTTCTTGCATTTACTTCCAGAAGAAAGGTTCAGAGAAATACAGTAATTGAGTTTTCCAGTTATGCAAGAGTGTCCTGATATGGCTTGGAGTAGGACCACAGACGAGTATCTGGGGGATATTTAGTGAAAATATCAAGGAAGGACTATTTTTCTCTCCCTTTTTTTTTCTCTCTCTCTCTTATAAATTTAAAATAATTAGAGGAGGACAAAAATGACTTAAAAGAAGTGTCATGACATAAATATCCATTAATGTTCTTTAAGAAGTATAAGTAAAAAATAGGAATAATTTTAAATTACTTTTGTTGGATGGAACCTATACAGCCTGAGAGTTATCTGAGTTAGAATAATTATTTTGATCAAATACTCTGGTTAATTATGACTCATAATACATGAAATATATTCAAAACATAGATTTTTAAAACTGTCTTAAATAAATAATAAAATTAATCTTTGACTATTGAGAGCCTTCTAGTATCTCCGATTTTCATCATACCCAAACAAATAGTTCCTTCTCTCCCTATTGCTCAACTCTCAGGAGGCTTCCACAGGCCTGAAGCCTCTCTTGAAATACTTCCCTACTTTTGTTACGTCAACTCTCTATTGTTGTTGTTCAATCACTTAGTCGTGTCTGACTCTTTTCGACCCCGTAGACTGCAGCATCGTAGGCTTCCCCATCCTTCACTATCTCCTTCACTAACTTGCTCAAACTCATGTCCATTGAGTTCTAAGCCATCCAGCTATCTCATCCTCTGTGATCCCCTTCTCCTCCCACCCTCAGTCTTTCCCCGCATCAGGGTCTTTTCCAATGAGTCTGCTTTTTGCATCAGGTGACCAGAGTGTCAGAGCTTCAGCATCAGTCCTTCCAATGAGTATTCAGAGTTGACTTCCTTTAGAATTGACTGGTAACTCCATACTGCAGATTTTCTACCTGCCTTTCTAGTCAACTTTTTCTAATGTACTCCCTAAATCTCTGATCAACCTCCTACTTGGCAAGCACAAGGGCTCCATCCAAGGACCTTCTTTACTTTTTATGTATAATCTCCCCATAAGCGATCTCATCTAATTCTATTTATTTAAAACCCACAGATAAACTGATGACTCACACATTTTATCTCCTGACCTGATTTCTCCACCAGACTCCTTATTAGTAAATAGCACCATCTTAATGGTTCAAACCAAAAACTTCCCATGACTTTGGAAGACTCACCCATGACTATTCCTATTCCTCATTCCCCTCAACTAACCCTTCAACAAGTCCTATTGACTGTACTGCCGAAATATATTTCTTTGCGTATGATCTTTCTTCTGTCTCCAGTGTCACCCTCTGGTTTATTCATTATAAACCTTTCACATAGACAACTGCAGTCGCTTCTGAATGATTCTTCTTGATCCAGTTTTTTTTTTTTTGTAAGTCAATAAATCTGCTTTCTTAACCTAGAATAACCTTTTTTAAAAAATGGAGCAAGGGCAAACCACTCCCTGGCATAAACCAACTTAATGGTTTCCCAATGGGCTATGTCTCTGCATGTTAAGATAAGAAAACCCACTTGAAATTGACGTAAATGATAAAGGGAATTTACTGACTCACACCAGGAAGATCCAGAAATAGCGCATCTCAAAAACGTCATCAAAGTTCCACTTTCTGCTTTCTTCTGCCATCTATGGTGTTGAATCTCTCACAATAATGGCTCTTAAAATGTCTGTCAGACACAGTCAGGATAAGAAAATTTTTGTTCATGTCCAAAAGGAGGGAATAAGTGTCCATGATCTCCCCTAACTGGATGTCTTGGGTCACAGACACACTCCCGACAAAAATGACTACAGACAGAGGACTGGGAAATGCTGATTGGCCTGAGCCAACAAAGACCCATTCATGGAGCTGGAGATGAGGTCAGCTTCTCACTGAAGAATAAGGGCAATGCATGAAGATGTGTAAAGATTCACGCATTCAGAAAAAAAGGATGTCTTAGTTTGGGTTGCTGTAACAGAATATCATAGTCTCAGTGACAATAATCATTTATTTCTCACAGTTCTGGAGGCTAGAAATGTGAGATCAGAGTATAGGCATGGTTGGGTTTTTGGTGAAGGCGCTTGTCCTGCTCTGGGCTTCCCCAGTGGTTCAGTGGTAAAGAATCTTCCTACAATGCAGGAGACCCAGGTTTGATCCCTGGATCAGGAAGATCCCCTGGAAGAGAGCATGGCAACCCACTCCAGTATTCTTGCAGTGAAAACCCCATGGACAGAGGAGCCTGGCAGGCTACAGTCCATAGGATTGGAAAGAGTCAGACACAACTGAAGTGATTAAGCATGCACACACACTCTACAGAGAGCTGTCTTCTCCTTGTATTCTCACATATGAGAGACAGACAGACAAAGAACTCTCTTGGTCTCTTCTTATAAGTGCACTAACCTACTCATGAGGATTCCACCCTCATGACCTAATTACCTCCCAGAGGCATGCATGCATGTTAAGTCACTTCAGTTGTGTCTGACTCTTTGTGACCCCATGGACCATAGTCTACCATACTCATCTTTCCATGGGATTCTCCAGGCAAGAATATTGGAGTAGGTTGCCATGCCCTCCTGCTGGGGATCTTCCTGACCCAGGGATAAAACCTGTGTTCTCTTATGTCTCCTGCATTGACAGGTGGGTTCTTTACCACTAGCGCCACCAATCTCCACATTCTAATACTATCACATTTGGGAGTTAAGATTTCAACACATGCATTTTTGGAGAGATGCAAACATTTAGTCCACAACAAGGTGAAAAGGAAAGTAGGCAAGCAACAATGTCCATGATTCATGGCCTATAAGGTGCTACTGATCCATTTCTGTTCTCCCAGCCTGCTCTCCACTCTTGTACCAGTCTTCCTTTTGTTTGCTGTGTCCACACAAACTGGCACTTATATTACTCTCTCATGCCAAGAATCTCTTTCTCATTTCAGATTATTTTAACTCATATCTCCTGCCTGAAACAGGCTTCTCACTCAGCTTTTCAACTGGTTCCTTTTAATCCCTCTGATCTTAACCCAGAGCACTGCCTACTGCCTCTTCTGCTCTGGGCTGTTTAAAACCATGGCAGTTGTATACACCCCCATTCTAACTATTGAGCCTTAGATTTCACTACATCTCTGAGGGATTTCATCACAAGCAGCATAATGGCCTAAAAGTTCATTTTACCTTTAATTATTATAATTTGTATGTTATGAATTAAAATAGAGGTTTCATTTAATTTAAAAATAGATACTTGTTACTTTTCCCTTTGAATCAAAAGGAAATTCTCAGAGGAGTATCAAAGAAGCCAATCTGGAAACTTTGCTTCCTCAGCAGTCAAGAAATCCTATTATTTGAGAAATAGCCCCAATCAAGAAACTAGCATATCTGGAGTTTGTGAGTCAGGGATCAAATCTGCAATGGCCACAGCAGGTGCACCAGTCCTGAATACAGGCAGCTGTTCTGCCAACCTGGTCAGTGCATTGTCTTCCTTTGAAAGCACCTTCTCCAAGAATCCAGCTCCTACTGCACTGTGATCATTCCTCCAATGAATATGAAGCTCTTAGACTGGTTTGTTGGAGTGTATAAAATTGCTAAGGCTTTAGGAACACGTCTGATCTTTGAAAATTAGATACTGTGACAATAACCAGCAATATTTAGCCCAGTTACAAAAAAAAAAAATATTTAGCCCAGTTACTACTACAATGAGTTAAAAAATACAAATTGACATAAAAGCTTGCAAACATACTGTGATAAATTAGAAAAGATAACTGTATGATAACTGATTTATAAAACATAAATTTGATAAGAGAAATGTCAGGATGAAATGAGGTACTGGAGCTCTTGAATGCAAACGATGCCTTTATTTGCAGAAGAGGAAAGTATTTGGCAACACCAGCAGGTACCCTAGGAAATTTCCCTGGATTTTGGTTGTGAAAATTAAAACCAGTCGTGCGTGCGACTTAGCACGCACGTAAGGGCTGAATTTTGGTTATGAAACCTTATTCCAGCAGAGACCCAATTAAATACTGATTACCAAGTGTCTATCTGTGATGACAGTTCTCTGGGTAAAAATACATGTATTTGCAAGACAAGTATTGAAAGGCTAACGCTGGCCTCATTTCAGAGCCTGTTAGATTTTTGACAATCCTTGACTTTTCAGTTTAACACTGCATCAATCATTTAGAAGGATTCTTGGGTTATTTGCCATTTCCTGTATGTGTATGCCCTTGTTGCAACAATAAAGTTTGCCAGATTCTATCATCTCATAGGTTGAAAATGTAAAATACATGCAATTTACTAAAATAAAACAATCGGTTGTAAGATCATTATTTTATATAAAACACTAAAAATGATTTAAAGTGTTGCCAATTCAACTATGATACATGATCCATTGTAAAAGCATTATCATTTTTAAGCTGTTAAAATGCTGAAAAAATGTGCATCTTAGAGGAAATGTGTTTGTAAAAGACATAAGGTAAGGCTAAGTCTTGGTTTTTAGGGTTAGATTTACTAATTCAGAGTTCCCTGAATCCCAGCAACTAGTTAAGTTACTAAAAGAATAGGTAACTTCTTATATTTTCTTTAAAGTTCAAAAGGAAGTCGTCTTAAATGAATAAAATGTTTTTCGTGTGTTTGGAACCTATTATTTTCAATCTATGTACCTATGAAGTAAGCCAAGCTCTCTCTGACCTAGAATTATGATAACTACTTTCACTTGCCTCTGTAATTTTAAATGTAAAATGAGAGGTTTGGAGCCAACAATTAATAGATGTTTGACCTTGGACAAATTATATAACCTCTGGATTTTTCTCCTTTATAAATTCAGATAATAATAACAGTGGTTCTCTTATAGTAGCATTGGCATTGTTACAGTATTCTCCCAGAGTATCTAAGTAAGATGAGTATTATGGCTGTTTCATGTTGTACAGCAGAAACCAACACAACATTGTAAAGCAGTTATCCTCCAATTAAACATAAATAAAACGTAATCAGGAAGAATGCTCACACACACACACACACACACGAGGTGTAAAGTGCTTGGACCCAATGGTGCCCAGCACAGTGCAAGCACTGAATAAATTATCATTTCACATCTACTCAAACATGTAAGTAATACAGAATTAAGTTCTATCGACATGCCCATGGGAAGGGGAATAGGAAAGGAAAGTGTTCTAACTGCTACTACTAATTTATAAACCACCTCAAAATGTAATATATTAAAAGTACTGTTTTATTATGTGTACTGATTCTATGGGTCAGGACTTCATACAGAGCACAGATCCATAATGTTGAGAAGACTTGAAGGTAGCCAACGACTACAGCGCATGGCAACCCTCTTCAGTATTCTTGCCTGGAGAATCCCATGGACAGAGGAGCCTGGCATGCTACAGTTCACAGGGTTGCAAAGAGTCAGACACAACTGAAGTGACTTAGCACACACCTAAGGGCTGTGATAATCATCTTAAGGTGTCTTCATCTGGGAGTTGATGCTGGGCTCTGAGCTGGTGGTCAACCAGAAAATGTGTATGTGTATTTCTCTCATGGTCTGGAAAGGTTAGGGCATCCTACACCATGGTGGCTGGGTTCCAAAGGCAAGCATATTCAGAGACAGGCAGAAGGTGTATTGCTTTTCTGACCTAGCTTTAGAAGCCACATAACATCACACAGTATCACCAAATTGACAAAGAAGTAACAGAACCAATGATTTAATGGGAGGAGTGTCAGAGTTACATTGAAAGAAGAGTATGTGGAATGGGAGATTTTGTTGCAAAGTATCTGGAAACAGTCTTTCAGAGAGAGTGAGAGAAAGTAAGAGAGAGAAATTTTCAAGACAACCTGAAGGATGAAAACCTCTTATGGCATAGCTTTGCAGCAAAACAATTTGGAAAGACACTTAATTTTGAAGTGCCAAATAACTACTGCCTAAATACAGAAACTCACTGAAAACTGTCAAAAGTTTATTAGGCTCATATACTTTGAAAGAGAGCAGACTATAACAAAAAAGTTTTCCAAAAGTTTCTTCTTAAACTGAGCAGAGCAGAGATAATGAAAAAACATAAAGTTATTGTTAGATATATAGATACTCAGGATTCATCATAAACTAGGTGAGAGCAGAAATTCAGTAGTCAGCATATGCCTGGGAAAAAGAGTAAACAAAAACAGCTCAGTTCATAAAAATTCTGTTAGTTTTTAACATTAAATTGTAGAATTCTTATGATTTAAAATTAATTGACCCTTTATTATACAGATGCTTGCTTCTTGGAAGAAAAGCTATGACCAATATAGACAGCATATTAAAAAGCAGAGACATTACTTTGTCAACAAAGGTCCGTCTAGTCAAAGCTATAGTTTTTCCAGAGTCATGTATGGATGTAAGAGTTGGACTATAAAGAAAGCTGAGCGCTGAAGAATTGATGTTTTGAACTGTAGTGCTGTTCAGAGTCTTGACAGTCCCTTGAACTGCAAGGAGATCAAACCAGTCAATCCTAAAGGAAATCAGTCCTGAATATTCATTGGAAGGACTGATGCTGAAGCTGAAACTCCAATCCTTTGGCCACCTGATGCAAAGAGCTGACTCATTTTAAAAGACCCTGATGCTGGGAAAGATTGAGAGCAGGAGGAGAAGGGGATGACAGAA
This sequence comes from Bison bison bison, assembly GCF_000754665.1. Taxonomy (NCBI): domain Eukaryota; kingdom Metazoa; phylum Chordata; class Mammalia; order Artiodactyla; family Bovidae; genus Bison; species Bison bison. The sequence goes on along the minus strand of NW_011495039.1, from coordinate 5,243,091 downwards.
GATGAGATAGTTGGATGGCGTCACCAACTCGATGGACATGAGTTTGAGCAAGCTCTGGGAGTTGGTGATGGACAGGGAAGCCTGGCGTGCTACAGTCCATGGGGTCTCAAAGAGTCAGACACCACTGAGTGATTGAACTGAACTGATGCAAAGTACCAGATTATTTACTTCATATCTGAACTTTGCAACGTTATGAAGTTGGTATAATTGCCCCCCTTTTACAGGTAAAAAAATTGAGGCTCAGAGAGAGACTAAAAAAATTTGGCCTATTTTTTCTGATTTCTCACTGTATGCGTTTTCTACTACCACACAATGCTTTTGACTTGCTTATAAAATTAACTTCTTGAGGACATTAAGTTAAAAGAACCAGACAGACATTTCTGGCCAGAACTGGAAACAGGAGGAAATCCCAAGTATCACAGTAAGCTTTTTACTTGAAATAGACTAAAAAAAAAAATCTGAAGAAGAGGGCATTTAAGGTTCCCAGCCAGCCACAGACCCAATGGCTCTGCAGAGCAATGTGCTTTAACAGGAGCCCCATCACACAAGGCCTAAGTTGATTTTAAGTATTTCTGCAAAGAGTATGAACCAAGAGGAAAAAATAAATTAACTTCAAACAGGAAGAAAGTAGAAATCTTCAGGGAGATGTCTTAATGGGCCAAAACACAAATTTTGAACAAAAAAATTATAAATGTTCCAAAGGTAGTTCCAGAAATCAATAGGGACAAACAAATGACAAAATACAAATCTGAAGCTGGCTGTGTTAATTAGCTAGAAAAATAAACATAGAGGTTACATCAATGTTTCTGGAGCTTACTACAGCCAGTAAAAAATAGGCTGACAGGAAACTGTTCTGGAAGCTTTAACGTGACAGTTCTCCTAAGCCCACTTTTCCGCTTATTCTTCGTAGGCTGTATCCTGGACTTTCCTTAGGGACATCGTTAGATTTGCATTTTTCTCACTGTCTGGATTAACATGCCCTTCCAGACTTCTCTCAGATAATAAAGTAGTTTATTGAGCTACTGAAACTTTTTTAATTTGGAAATATTTCTTTTAAGATAGTGTGATAGAGTCATTTTATTGAGGTTTGTTACTTGAGACAAAAAGAATCCTGGGTATTTTTTTTAAATGTGTGTCACAGCACAAAACCAATTACAGGGCTGAACTTTATAACTGATAATCTAATATTGATACTTTCATCTAAGCAGTACATCAAGTTCTCATATGAAGTTGGCTATTTACCTGAAATCTCACAGAAGAAGTTAGGGGAAAATGTTCATTCTTAAATTGGAAAGTGAAAACAACTCAATGTACTGGCCCTAGCAGAAAATGTAAAAGCAAATTAAGAGTATTCAACTACATTCTTTCCACAAATAAGGTAGTTCTAACTATTTAGAAAAACAAAGCCCTTTGTTGGAACCTCTCCCAGTAAGTTTATGTATCACCATTTATAATAAAATTCATTCCAGTTATTAATTGCACATGAGTAATTTTAAATTCACACACACAGACACACATAGGCACATAGACACAGCAGAATGGATCAAGAAACAAAAAGGACTGGTATCGTCCCTGTTTAAGTGTCTTTCTATGGTACCTAAAGCTAGTTACTGGTGGCTTAATTCCTTTCCTATTCAGAAGCATCTATATCTGAAACCTGCTTTTTTAAGTGTTAAACTAAAAAGCTAGAATAAATCATTAAGACTATGTTTCCTACCACTTTACCAGAGTGAGAATTATTATTTAGAGATAATTTAGAGAAAAACTACATTTAGAATATTTCTGCAGCTCACAAGGGATTACCAGGAGATCATCTTAGCATTCATCTCTAGATTATCTGGCCCAGGATGGATGGGTTTCAACAAAGCCAGAGACTAATCCAGTGTTCCCTGGCTTATGTAAATGAATTGGCTGCTGTAACTTCATCCCTAAAATGGAAGATAGTTTCAGACCCTGATATTTCATAAACATTCACCCTCCTATAAATAATGACTACTCAAAGGGCCACATTTTAGCATCTTCAACTTATCTTCACAAATAGGAAAAACACTCTTTGAAAATGAACATCATTATTCTTTTGCACCTAAGGATCTAGATTTAAATTCATTATTGAGTAGGATGTAATTTGAGACTTTTCCCTCAAGCTTTGATTTGGAACTCTAATTAGGATCCTGAAGGAAGGTACCTAATTAGCAGAAATCCATCCTTATATACCAGGAACAGCTTCATAGAAGGCTAAGGAGTTTTTAGAAGGAACTGTATAAGCTAAAAGGATATGGAAAACCCCCTTTAGAAACACTCCCACGCCTTCCAACCCATTCCCTACAAACAATATTCGATGTTGTTTTGTTACCTTCAAAATGCTCCAAGCCTCATAGAAGCCCATCAATACCATTAGAATCTAGACTGGTATAGATTGTTAAGCTGGTTAACAGAACTTCAATTCCCCCAAATGCTCAATGAATACCCCAATGAAAGAAATACAGTTTATTTTCATATTTAGACAGTAACTGGATAAGTTTCAGTGAATGGATAAAAGTGATCTGTTTTAAATATATAAGACAAACTGCATAAGAAGCATTTAGAGGCTAGTGGTAAAGAACCCTCCTGCCAGTGCTGGAGACATAAGAGACCTGGGTTCGATCCTTGGGCTGGGAAGATCCCCTGGAGGAGGGTATGGCAACCCACTCCAATATTCCTGCCAGGAAAATCCCATGGACAGAGGAGCCTGGTGGGCTACAGTCCACAGGGTCGCAAAGAGTCAGACACGATAGTAGTGACTTGGCATGTATGCATAGTAAGTTTTATGTCAAACTGATTAAGTTTTTTATTAGCTTGTTGTCTTAAATAAGTAAATATTCCCACCTGAAATCTTATTTACACCACTTTTTGGCACAGACCCACACTTCCAAAGTCATATCAAAGTTTAACGTCAAACCAGCCGGATATCCACTATCATAAAGTCACAGTCAGTGATAACTGACAGTGAGACTCCATGCAACAAAAAAAGGCACTGTTCCAAAGTGGTACTTACCATCTACACAGTTGCATTATTAAAAATGTTGAAGGCAAAGTTAACATTCTTTTCCCTCTGCTATACCAAGAAATTCAGACTCATCAATGGCAAAGATTTGAATTAACAAAACAAAAAGGGGCTAGAGAGAAATAATGTTATACAGTAATAATTCCCTCTTCTCGGGAGTCATAAGGCTACCCCTAGGGCTTTCCAGAGAGAATGAACAAACTGGGTAAACTTGGGGCAAATGTCTTTGAGTCTAAGGATCAAGACAAACCAACAGCACCCCTAAAACAGCAAACTTGAAGGGCCTACCTACATGGCTCCACTGGCAGGTTTAAGTAAAAACATAATTCGATCTTTGATTCAGATAAAGGACTATTTACAGGATACTTCTGCTCAATTCCCTGGTGCCTCAGGCAGTAAAGCATCTGCCTACAATGCTGGAGACCTGGGTTTGATCCCTAGGTTGGGAAGATCCCCTGGAAAAGGGAATGGCAACCCACTCCAGTATTCTTGCCTGGAGAATTCCATGGACAGAGGAGCCTGGCTGGCTATAGTCCATGTGGTCACAAACAGCTGGACACGACTGAGCAACTAACACACTTCTGCTCACTTGTTCCACCCAAGCAGTCAGGTTCACTTCAGTACTCCTTGGCTTGTGGTCAAGCACCTAGGCTTTGAGTGGTGCTGGACTCAAATCCTAATTCAGTCATTCAAACCTAGACAGCATTTTAAAAAGCAGAGACATCACTTTGCCAACAAAGGTCCATCTAGTCAAAGCTATGGTTTTTCCAGTAGTCATGTATGGATGTGAACTGGATCATAAAGAAGGCTAAACACCAAAGAATTTATGCCTTTGAATTGTGGTGCTGGAGAAGACTCTAGAGAGTCCCTTGGACAGCAAGGAGATCAAACCAGTCAATCCTAAAGGAAATCAACCCTGAATATTGACTGGAAGGACTGATGCTGAAGCTGAAGCTCTAATATTTTAGCCTAGAACCAACTCACTGGAAAAGACCCTGATGCTGGGAAAGATTGAGGGCAAAAGGAGAAGAGGATAGCAGAGGATGAGAGGTTGGATGGCATCACCAATTCAATGGACAAGAACTTGGGCGAACTCCAAGAGATGGTGAGATACAGGGAGGCCTGGTGTGCTAAAGCCCATGGGGTCACAAAGAGTTGGAGAAGACATAGCAACTGAACAACAACAACTAATCCTGACTGCTTGAAAAACATGTTTATAAATTCATTGGCTTCTGGGTTATTGCTCCATGTTCAGAAATTTTTGTAAAAGTAAACACAACTTCACAATGACCAATCTCTATCATTTTTTTCACGCTTTAGTGTTATTTCAACTGTCTAGAACACACATGACTACCTCTGTTTTCTTCTAGAGTGTTTCTTTTTCTATTTTCAGTTCCATAGCCATTAATGTCTCTTTCCACATCAGTCAGACATCTTCCTAAGACCATTAATGGGAACCACTGCAAAGGAGGTTGTTAGATCAAGCAAAAGGAATCACCACGATGAAAAATAAAACTCAAAGCCCCAGCACCCCTAAATGATTCAACACATTTGTGGAACAAAGCAACAGCCATCAGCACAGCTCTGGGTATCTGAGGAGCTAGAGTGACTTCTACATTTTCGAGCCACATTCTTAGGTCAAGTGGAATAAGTTTAGCTGCCCTACTTTATCTCACAGCGGTTTTAAGAGGCAAATGATGTGATGTGCATAAAAGAAACTTGTGCCCACAGAAGCACGTTGCCATGGAAATGTGGAAGTAGCTCTATCTTCCTAGAAATAGGTTGTACATTATCATCTCAACTAAGCAGTGGTCTGATTTTCCATAAAATATCTACCTTGGTGAAAGATTTTTTTGAGATTTCCTAAGGTTTGTTCCATGGAATATTAATAGATATTATGCAAATGAAATGACAATGAAACCCCTTCCAAATTTTTTTGATCAGATAGTCTGAAAAAAATGCTTGGTTAAGCAAGATTAAACAGACTTCATTCCTGCAGAACTTCTGAATGCCTTTAAGATGCTAATATGCAATACTTTGTGGGTGCTGTATAATGTGATTTCTAAGCCTCTTTGACTATAAAACTGTTTTCTTAGGGAACATCTCTTGGCAATAATGCCCAGTGAGTATCATTAGGAAACAGAGCACTAATAATTTTTTTTTTCTCATACAACTTGCTGAACGAAGCAGAACTTACTCAGCATGTATCTCAAACCTCCAATTCCAGACAGACACATAGAAAGAAGCCAAGGGAGTTAACACTGATTCCAGCTGAGTTCATCCCTTTTCTAATAACATTAAGATAAATAGGATTCTGAGCATCAGATATTTTAGAAATAAATCAGGCTTTTGCTTGCCAGGTTTCAAAGTAAAATCATTGGTAAGCGGATATCATTAGGCCTAAACTCACCCACCTGCATCACCAGAGCCGTTCTTCCACCCCACCCACCCCCACAACCATATTCTAACATTCTAGGTTCTAACTTTGTCCTTCTCTTTTCCATTCAAAACTTAAGGTCCTAAAATTTCTGGGACACAACTAGGGGTCCTAGTGAAAGAGAAGCTGGATAGCCGTAGGCAAGTTACTTCACTTTTCCCGGCCTCGGTTTCCTCTAGTATAAAGCAGATATAATAGCATAGACATCCTTGTTTTTTAAATTTAGGAAGTGAAAAAATTTGAGTAAGTCCCTTGCTATGGAAACGCACTGGAGAAGGGACTGGCAACCCACTCCAGTATTCTTGCCTGGAAAATCCCATGGACCAAGGAGCCTGGAAAGTTATAATCTACGAGATTGCAAAGAATCGGACACAACTGAGCAACCAAGCACATACACACACGGCAACTCCCACTACCTGCCGTCTGAAAACCAGGAACCAAATCGTTTTAAACAGTGTAATATCCCTTGTTATCCAACTTTGCTATCCACACTTGCTAAACTAAATAGATGTGAGACTAAGGAGTATTTGTGGTACCCACATCACAGAGTCATTGTGCAGACTAAATCAGTTAATATCTGTAAGGCATTTTGAGGCTGTCTGGCAGAGTATTTGCTATTGTTATTATTTTGGCTACTATAACATAATATTCTATGAGTATTAATAATAGGCCTCTTCTAGGGAATTTATTTTTACTTAACAGAAGCTATCAGTGTTTTAATCCAAAGTTTTAAGAAAGGACTGACCCTCAAATTTTATTTATGTACTCATTTGTTTTTATCAGACGATCTTTTGAGGGGAAAAAAAGAACACAAAGATATGAATCAGGAGACCTAATTTCTGGCCAAACTAATTTCTAGCAAAGTACTAATCATAACATATTAGGTCAGGGCATAATCTGTGAGGTTTCAGTTTCTCCTTGAGAAAAGTGGGACAAATGCTTACCCTCCTTACCTCATGGAATCAAGAGAAAATGAATATAAAAGTATTCTGCAGGAACTTCCCGGGGGTGGAGGGGTTACCTTCACCTTCCAATGCAGGGGGCACAGATTCCATCCCTGAGTAGGGATCTAAGGTTCCACACAGCTCCTGGTCCAAAGACTGAAACGTGATACAGAAGCAATGCTGTAACAATAAAGACTTCAGAAATGGTCCAAATCAAAAAATATTTGTAAAAAATAAGTACTCTGCAAATGGTAACATGGAGCACTCAGGAGGGGACTGCTTGCCATTCTATTTAGGTCCCTGCTCACCATGTTTCTGGGATGTAACCTCAGAATTCCAGTCCTCAAACCCATATGAAACTCAGAGTCATGAACAAATCTGCTGGAGAGGAAATCAGAGCATAGTTCACACCGATTAGCAGACTGTACAGCAGATTAGCAGGCTGTACATTCTGGAAACAACATTCTATCAAGCAACAAACATTCATGGAGCACCTATTAGGTTCCAGAAGGTGTTCTTAGTGCAGCTCTGGCTGAATCATGGGGTATGTGACTCTACCTACCAAAGCAGGGGCTGATGTAAGTTTCCCCTCTCTCCTGCCATATTGCTGATCCTTATCAAGTCACTTATACTACTGGCTCAAGCTTCCTTCTTTGGAAAAATGGCCCCTTGCTTCATGAGACTAGAACTATTTGCAAGCTCACGTTACTAAAGTGTTTGCATTTCTTCAAAAGGAAAGTCTGACTGAAAACCAGTCTACTTATCAGGAAAGTATCAGGGGACTGATTTCCAACTGCAATGCCTGCTTTGTTATTCATTTATTTTCTTCCCTTGGAAATTTAATAAACTTTATCTAAAAGGTCATGAGTCCTTCCTGAATAGCACTCCAAAGGTATTTGTATAGCATTTAATATTTAGCCAATCCTTTACGATCAGACTGTTTATTTTCCTCCTAGCAACCTAAAGTAGTTCATTACTATCACATTCTGTATAGAAATGAAGAAGCTGAGGCCCCAAGGCATATACACTTTATTATACTTACTCTGTCAGTCAAGTGAGAATCAAGTCATCAAGTTGAATAACACTTTTAATTTCTTTTTTATTTTATCTCCTAAGTATAATTGACCATACAAAGAAGATTTAATCCTAGCAGGAGGGGAAAAAAATCTGAGATAAAATACGAATCTGGTGCTATACAATAAAAAATATTACTGTGCTTTTTTCCTTTTCTCTCTTCAATAACCTTTCCCTTTATCCCAATTATCTGCTAAATTACCCATAAAATATGCTATCCGCTTATTTTAGACTAATAAAATATTGCAAAAAAAAAAAAAGAAAGAAAAACCCACAGGTGACTAAAAACCTTAGGTTAAAAAGAAAGGGTAAAGTCACTGAGATTGAATTGCAACTCCAGAGCCTCTATCCTGTGAACTTCTCTAGTTCAAAAGCAATTTGTTTTTCTAAAGAAATAGCATAAACCTTGACTGTCTGAGGAAACTTCAAAGTCATGTTCTCCAACCTCAGCTGGGCTGTTACTGTCTGACGATTCTTTCATACATCTTTATTAAGACTCTTGAGAGTCCCTTGGACTGCGAGGAGATCCAACCAGTCCATTCTGAAGGAGATCAGCCCTGGGATTTCTTTGGAAGGAATGATGCTAAAGCTGAAACTCCAGTACTTTGGCCACCTTATGTGAAGAGCTGACTCATTGGAAAAGACTCTGATGCTGGGAGGGATTGGGGGCAGGAGGAGAAGGGGATGACAGAGGATGAGATGGCTGGATAGCACCACTGACTCGATGGACGTGAGTCTGAGTGAACTCCGGGAGTTGGTGATAGACAGGGAGGCCTGGTGTGCTGAGATTAACGGGGTCGCAAAGAGTCAGACACGACTGAGCAACTGAACTGAACTGATTGAGTCTCAGCCCATTCACAACTTTAGCTTCAACACATAGATTCCACAAGTTATTTTGATTTTTGGTAAATGGATCTTTTACCATTTATGAATGAATGAATGAATCTTTTCCTTTTTCAATTCCCAACTTCACTTAAGCAAACAAAACTATCTTCTCCTTTAATTCTTCTCACACTTTGGGGCCCTTTTCCTGTTATCTCTAACAAGCTTAGATGGACTCCATTCTAAAGTGAACTTTCATCAGCCCTGTTATTTCCTCAAATTATCTCCTCTCTTGATCCTAATTTCTTGAGCTATCAGTATTTGGTTTTCCACAGCTTATTCTCTCCCCAACCATAACCCCAACCCCTAAAAACTGGCTTTTGCTTTCAATTACCTCCTTTTATGTCATACACAGGGCACATTTATTCACTCAGCAAATTCTTTTGGCGCATCATTATACTTGGTGCAAGAAACACGATTGTAACTTGGATTTTACAATCTAGCAGGGAAGACAATTAAGTAACAGGTGAACAAAAAATACTTGGAAATAACAAGGTATGCTACAAAGGAGATGAACAGGTAGACTGCTGGGTGAAAGCAAGGGAAGATTACCTACTGGGGTACCGTGGTCAGGAAGGCTTTTCTGACATGGTGGCAAAAAAATAGCCGGTTGTTCCATAGCCTGTAGAATGACCCTTTAGAACAGACCAATCTATAAAAATCTGAAGCAAGAAAGAACTTGGTGCCTTTGAAAAATGAGTCAGTTCAACACAGTAAGTAGGATGTAAAGTAAGGGACGATGAATCCTGGAAACAGACTCACCGGGGTCAGGAGTCATTGCAGGCTCAGATTCTGAGGCTATTTCTAGTAAAACTCCAGTCTGCTAGGCAGAAAACATTACCTGGAAATGGCAGTTCAGTTTAAGCAGACACTTCCAGCAGAGAGTTCTATCATGAATGATCAGGATGCCCTAACAAATAAACAAGGCATGCAAATATCCAGAAACAGGCCACATTCAGAGATTCCAACAGCCAGCATGAGGGGATTCTCTGAGCAGAGCTCTGAGCCCCAGTTATCAAAAGCCAGTTCCAAGATGGCTCTAGAAGAGGAAGGCTAGTGCCCTATTCTGGGGGTCGGGGGAACCAAGGCAGGAGGTGAACCTTAGGCAAAGGCACTTCAGTGAAGATTCAAGGATAGACTATAACACAGAAATCCATACACCGGAATCAAGGCAACTTGCAGAATGGACGTGTTGGTGATGAAGCACGGGTCCAATCATCATGGAGGACACAAGACAAGGGACCTCAACAGCAATGTGACTTGATTCCGAGTGTCAGAGTGCTCAGCTCAAACTGTTTTCCCTCGCATTTGAGGCCAGGATTTCTCCTGGAAACCAGGGTGCGGCTGAGCTCCCCACTCTGAGTCTTTGAACTGCAGAGAGCAAATATAAGCAAGTTCCTATAAAAGAAACTGTTCTTTCAAAGATTTCCTTGCTGCCAGGTCTCATGGTCAGTTTCATCTTTTTTCCCCACCACTTCTTGGACCCAATATGTCCATCCCATATTTACTGCCTTTCTCTTAGCTTAAGGCTCAAAAATCTTTTAGTAAAATCCATCTCCTTCATTTTCACACCAAAGCAGTTGCCAATCCAGTCTACTCTACCTCTTCTGTTCCCCTTCTCTTCAATTCTACCAACATAACCCAATTGAGCTGTCATTAAAGCCTCATCTAGAATCCCAAAGTGTCTTCTCTACTTTTAAAACAATATAACTGATTATTTGTCTTGGTTAAAGCCCATCTTGAACCATACGAGCCTCCCACCAAATGGCTTGCATGCATGTTTCCATCTCCTCTTAGTCACTCACTGCATATTTATTGCATTTCTTCTGGGTGCCAGGTACTGTGCTAGGTACTGATCATTCAGTAGTGGACAAAACAGAGTAGCAATGAAAGGCTTGGCTTACACCAGTGGCTTTCAAACATTTAGTCCCTAAAATCATTTTGTCCAAAAGAAATTTCTACTTGGAAGCCCAGTGTGTAAGACATACAAAATGAGAGTTGTTCTGACTGAGACAGGAACTGCCTACTTTTCTCTCACATCACAGGATCCTTCAGAGACTCTTGCAAGATATCTTAGACTTCCTTGGTTTTCATATACTATGCTTTGAAACACACACACGCCTGTGCACACACGTGCACACCCCCATACACACACATGCAAACACCTCTGGTCGGAAACCATAAGTTTCCCCAATTTTTGCTAACTACTTTCTGTGTTTTGCCTTCTTTCAATCACAAGTCCCATTATGCAAACTCGACCACATTTTATTTGACAGTAGTTCTGCTACTGCGAAGGGTTTAATTTTTGCAAACTCAAGCATATGTTGAATCAGCGTATTCATAGACAGATAATTTAGTGATTCTCACACTACAGATGTAGTGCAAGTGGAGAAGCCTACAGTGGTAACGTAGCTTCTGAGCCAATCACACATTCTCAGCTTCCTTTTATGCTGTATATTACAGATTGTAAGACAGACTCTAAAAATCCTCTACTGATGTGGGTCAGATGGAGATAAAAAATTAAGTTCTAATTTACAAATGAATAGAAGGCATGACAAATATTATTTATATACATTATAAATATATTCTTCAGGCACTCTGTCTATCAGATCTAATCCCTTGAATCTATTTGTCACTTTCCCTGCATGATTGTAAAGGATTTGATTTAGGTCATACCTGAATGGCCTAGTTGGTTTTCCCTAGTTTCTTCAATTTAAGTCTGAATTTTGCAATAAGGAGTTCATGATCTGATCCATAGTCAGCTCCCAATCTTGTTTTTGCTGACTCTATAGAGCTTCTCCATCTTCAGCTACAAAGAATATAACCAATCTGATTTCTGTATTGACTATCTGGTAATGTCCATGTGTACAGTTGTCTCTTGTGTTGTTGGAAGAGGGTGTTTCCTATGACCACTGCGTTCTCTTGGCAAAATTCTGTTAGCCTTTTCCCCACTGCATCTTGTACTCCAAGGCCAAACTTGCCTGTTACTCCAGGTATCTCTTGACATCCTGTTTTTGCATTCCAGTCCTCTGTGATGAAAAGGACATCTATTTTTTAGTGTTAGTTCTAAAAGGTCTTGTAGGTCTTCATAGAACCGTTCAGCTTCCTCAGCATTTGTAGTTGGGGCATAGACTTGGATTACTGTGATATTGATTACTGGGTTAGCCTTGGAAATGAACAGAGATCATTCTGTCATTTCTGAGACTGTACCCAAGTACTGCATTTTGGACTCTTTTGTTGACTATGAGGGCTACTCCCTTTCTTCTAAGGGATTCTTACCTGCAGTAGTAGATATAATGATCATCTGAATTAAACTTACCCATTCCAGTCCATTTTAATTCACTGATTCCTAAAATGTTGATGTTCACTCTTGCCATCTTCTGTTTGACCACATCCAATTTACCTTGATTCATGGACCTAACATTCCAGGTTCCTATGCAATATTATTCTTTACAGCATCGGACTTCACTTTCACCACCAGACACATCCCCAGCTGGGCACTGTCTCCACTTTGGCTCAGCCTCTTCATTCCTTCTGAAACTATTTCTCTGTTCATCTCCAGTAGCATATTGGGTACCTACTGACCTGGGGAGTTCATATTTCAGTGTCAAATCTTTTTGCTTTTTCATACTGTTCATGCCAACAAATGTCCGTATAGTCAAAGCTATGGATTTTCCAATATCATGTATGGATGTGAGAGTTGGACCATAAAGAAGGCTGTACACCAAAGAACTGATGCTTTTGAACTGTGGTGTTGGAGAAGACTCTTGAGAGTCACTTGGACCATAAGGAGATCCAGCCTGTCAATCATAAAGGAAATCAATCCTGAATATTCATTGGAAAGACTGATGCTAAAACTGAATCTCCAATAGTTTGGCTACCTGATGCAAAGAGTTGACTCATTAGAAAAGACTCTGATGCTGGGAAAGATTGAAGGCAGGAGGAGAAGGGGATGACAGAGGACGAGATGGTTGGATGGAATCCCCGACCATCATGGACATGAGTTTGAGCAATCTCCAGGAGATGGTGAAGGACAGAGAACCTGGCATCCTGAGTCTATGGAATCACAAAGAGTTGGACACAATTGAGTGCCTGAACATCAACAATATATATTCTGACTTATAATAATTTTTCATTTACTAAAATATTTCCTATAAATAAAGACAGACTGATAGACTGTCAAATAATACCCATAGAAGTAAAATTTTAGAAGATACAGAAATCCAGACATTTCTCTCGCACTTAACCTCTGGGGAATAAGAACTTTTTTCCCAGGGCTTAGAGGTTCTCCCCATATATTATCTTTTACAGCCTCCAGATTATTCTTAAGGGGCAGGAAGTTGCGTTATTTGTTTAAGCAAGTATCATTTGTCAATAAAGATAGTGTGCCGGAGAGAAGGAATGGCTAGAAGAGCAGAATGAGTTTGCTCCTTAGGATAATATGTAACATTTGCCGAGGACTGATTGTGTTTCAGATGCTGTTCTTGGTACAAGTTAACTCATTTCTCTTAAAACACCCTGTACCATAGCTACTACTTTTTCCATAGTACACCCACTAGAAAGCAGAGCTATAAAAGATTATGAAATTTGCTTCAGGTGCTTCAACTAGTAGACAAGATTCAAAGCCAGGCACTTTGTGGTTGGCTCTTGGTGGTTCATGCTCTTAGCACTGCCCCCGACTGTTCAGCAGCACTGCAGACTGTCCAGTGTGAGCGGAGGACTGATGGTCACAGCTCAACACCAGACTGATTTTCACAGTTGCTATAATCTTACATTTTAAAAATTACCACTCAGCTTCCCCTCCCCAACAATATCTCTTCCCTCCGCACTTGATTTAAAGTACAGACGCCCACCACCAACACCCCAGGACCCCCTCTCACTGGTTTTGTTTTCCTTTATCCTACTTACCTCCATCTAACAAACTTTATGTGTTGCTAACTTATGTGATTAACTGTCTGCCTTTCTGTCAGTTCAGTTCAGTTCAGTCGCTCAGTCTTGTCCAACTCTTTGTGACCCCATGAACTGCAGCACGCCAGGCCTCCCTGTCCATCACCAACTCCCGGAGTTCACCCAAACTCATGTCCATCGAGTCGGTGATGCCATCCAGCCATCTCAGCCTCTGTCGTCCCCTTCTCCTCCTGACCCCAATCCCTCCCAGCATCAGGGTCTTTTCCAATGAGTCAACTCTTCGCATGAGGTGGCCAAAGTACTGGAGTTTCAGCTTTAGCATCATTCCTTCCAAAGAAATCCCAGGGCTGATCTCCTTCAGAATGGACTGGTGGGATCTCCTCGCAGTCCAAGGGATTCTCAAGAGTCTTCAACACCACAGTTCAAAAGCATCAATTCTTCGGCACTCAGCTTTCTTCACAGTCCAACTCTCACATCCATACATGACTACTGGAAAAAACATAGCCTTGACTAGAAGGACCTTCGTTGGCAAAGTAATGTCTCTGCTTTTGAATATGCTATCTAGGTTGGTCATAACTTTCCTTCCAAGGAGTAAGCGTCTTTTAATTTCATGGCTGCAGTCACCATCTGCAGTGATTTTGGAGCCCAGAAAAATAAAGTCTGACACTGTTTCCACTGTTTCCCCATCTATTTCCCATGAAGTGATGGGACCAATTGCCATGATCTTCGTTTTCTGAATGTTGAGC
>NW_011495039.1:5228236-5228738 GCF_000754665.1 Bison bison bison | reverse complement strand
TTCACATTCCAGGATGTCTGGCTCTAGGTGAGTGATCACACCATCGTGATTATCTGGGTCATGAAGATCTTTTTTGTACAGTTCTTCTGTGTATTCTTGTCACCTCTTCTTAATATCTTCTGCTTCTGTTAGGTCCATACCATTTCTGTCCTTTATCAAGCCCATCTTTGCATGAAATGTTCCCTTGGTATCTCTAATTTGCTTGAAGAGATCTCTAGTCTTTCCCATTCTGTTGTTTTCCTCTATTTTTGCATTGATCGCTGAAGAAGGCTTTCTTATCTCTTCTTGCTATTCTTTGGAACTCTGTATTCAGATGCTTATATCTTTCCTTTTCTCCTTTGCTTTTCACTTCTCTTCTTTTCACAGCTATTTGTAAGGCCTCCTAAGACAGCCATTTTGCTTTTTTGCATTTCTTTTCCATGGGGATGGTCTTGATCCCTGTCTCCTGTACAATGTCACGAACCTCCGTCCATAGTTCATCAGGCTCTCTATCAGATCTAGT
>NW_011495039.1:5217251-5227762 GCF_000754665.1 Bison bison bison | reverse complement strand
CTTCCACTGTATAATCATAAGGGATTTGATTTAGGTCATACCTGAATGATCTAGTGGTTTTCCCCACTTTCTTCAATTTAAGTCTGAATTTGGCAATAAGGAGTTCATGATCTGAGCCACAGTCAGCTCCATGTCTTGTTTTTGCTGACTGTATAGAGCTTCTCCATGTTTGGCTGCAAAGAATATAATCAATCTGATTTCAGTGTTGACCATCTGGTGATGTCCATGTGTAGAGTCTTCTCTTGTGTTGTTGGAAGAGGGTGTTTGCTATGACCAGTGTGTTCTCTTGGCAAAACTCTATTAGCCTTTACCCTGCTTCATTCCGTATTCCAAGGCCAATTTTGCCTGTTACCCCAGGTGTTTCTTGACTTCCTACTTTTGCATTCCAGTCCCCTATAAAGGCAATGGCACCCCACTCCAGTACTCTTGCCTGGAAAATCCTATGGACAGAGGAGCCCCGTAGGCTGCAGTCCATGGGGTCGCTGAGGGTTGGGCACGACTGAGCAACTTCACTTTCACTTTTCACTTTCATGCATTGGAGAAGGAAATGGCAACCCACTCCAGTGTTCTTGCCTGGAGAATCCCAGGGCAGCGGAGCCTGGTGGGCTGCCATCTGTGGGGTCGCACAGAGTCGGACACGACTGAAGCGACTTAGCAGCAGCAGCAGCAGTTCTAAAAGGTCTTGTAGGTCTTCATAGAACCATTCAACTTCAGCTTCTTCAGCATTACTGGTTGGGGCATAGACTTGGATTACTGTGATATTGAATTGTTTGCCTTGGAAATGAACAGAGATCATTCTGTCGTTTTTGAAATTGCATCCAAGTACTGCATTTCAGACTCTTTTGTTGACCATTATGGCTACTCCATTTCTTCTAAGGGACTCCTGCCCTCCAGTCCATTTTAGTTTGCTGTTTCCTAGAATGTCGACGTTCACTCTTGCCATCTCCTGTTTGACCACTTCCAATTTGCCTTGATTCATAGACCTAACATTCCAGGTTTCTATGCAATATTGCTCTTTACAGCATTGGACCTTGCTTCTATCACCAGTCACATCCACAGCTGGGTATTGCTTTTGCTTTGGCTCCATCCATTCATTCTTTCTGGAGTTATTTCTCCACTGATCTCCAGTAGCATATTGGGCACCTACTGACTTGGGGAGTTCCTCTTTCAGTATCCTATCATTTTGCCTTTTCATACTGTTCATGGGGTTCTCAAGGCAAGAATACTGAAGTGGTTTGCCATTTCCTCTTCCAGTGGACCACATTCTGTCAGACCTCTCCACCATGACCCACCCATCTTGGGTGTCCCCACACGGCATGGCTTAGTTTCATTGAGTTAGACAAGGCTGTGGTTCGTGTGATTAGACTGACTAGTTTTCTGTGATTATGGTTTCAGTGTGTCTGCCCTCTGATGCCTCTCGCAACACCTACCATCTTACTTGGGTTTCTCTTACCTTGGACGTGGGGTATCTCTTCACGGCTGCTCCAGCAAAGCGCAGCCACTGCTCCTTACCTTGGACAAGAGGTATCTCCTCACAGCTGCCCCTCCTGACCTTGAACGTGGCACAGCTCCTCTCGGTCCTCCTGCACCCGCCTTTCTGTACTAGAATATAAATTCCAGGAAGATAGGAACTCTGGTATTTTTAGTCACTTCTGGAAATGCTAGCAAGTCACAACTATTTTTTGATTGAGTGAAGTTTCCTTCACCTTTACTAAAGGTTCATTACCACCAAAGATACTTAAACATCTCATAGTGTGTATACATGCACAAACAGAGAGGTATCGATATATGTTGTTGTTGTTTAGTTGCTAAGTTGTATCCGACTCTTTTATGACCCTGTGAACTGTAGCCCTCCAAGCTCCTCTGTCCATGGGATTTTCCAGGGGGAAAAAAAAAAAAGTGGGTTTCCAATTCCTTCTTCAGGGGATCTTTCCGACCCAGGAAGATCCTTCCTGAACCTGCATCTCCTGCATTGGCAGGCAGATTCTTTATCACTGAGCCACCATGGAAGCCCATACAGATATATACACATATGTGTAGATATACGTTATACATGTACACTTTCACTGTATATACATGCACATGCACACACATACACCTGGAGGGTATATTAAATATTTTAAGATCATGGTTAATAGTAAACACTGGCTGTTCTTGGAATAAACATGGCACATCCTGGGACATTCACACCGGATCCTAACTCACCCTCTATCCCATTAGCTTATTTTCTTAGATGTTTACACTGGGGCATGTGCATCCTGAATGTTATCACTTCTCCCTGTAAGGATACGTGTATAGATGCAGGAAATAGAGGCCTTTTCCTATTTCTCCAGAAAGAATTAAGTGGCCCTGTCGTTCTACCCACCCCAAATCAGGCCTCTGTTGGGGCACCCATCTGCTGCCACTGCAGTTATAATCACCACCTGAACCACCCCAGGCTTGCTGCCAGCTCCCCACCTCACCAGTTTCCCTTCCCTGGTTCCCCTCTCACCAGTCAATATGAGTAAAGCCCAGGGCCGGCTCCACCAGGACCTTAAATAAAGTCACTCCCACATCTCCATGGCAATAATCACCCCTTGGACAACACTCTCTATGCTGTTCCACTGCATCCTCACTTGCAGGAGGCGAATGCTGTGTAAAAAGGAATTCCACGGGCTCACACAAATACAAATCAACTCAGACCTGGATGCTGCAGGAGACTGGGTTGATTTTATACCCTGCTCAGCTCCCACTCACAGCTTCAGGAGCATCCAGGAGTGCCAAATGGGTTTAGGAAATGTGGTTTTGGTACAAGGAAGAGAGCTAAAAGTTGAGACTCTGCTGAAATGAGGGCCCTGGGGAAAGTGGTTCAGAAAACTCAACCCTGTGGCCAAGAAACACAGGAAAGCAACTTTTTTTTTTTTTTTGCAGAGATCTGGTAGAGAAAATGCAAATAAAACAAACCTGGTCTTGTACAAAATAAAAACTCCACACCTGTCCTATGTGTGGGTGTGGAAATGAAGCTGACACATCCTCACTGCGCTGGAATCTTCCAGAGGAAAGCCAGTAACATCAAAACGGTCCCAGATCAGAGATACCACTCAGGCACCTGTCAGACACACATTCAAAAATCCTCCCTAGAAACTTGTCACCCACCCAGCACCCTGGACTCCTACAGAAGAAGAATGTCTAGAAAATATGATTTCACAAAGTGTATAGATCACTGGAAAAAAAGAATCTGCTCCCCACAAAGAGTCAGCAAGCAAACCCAGTAGGTTTGTTTAGTACTACTAATTCAAATAAGTTTAAAATTGTTAAAGAAATGGTTAAAAGGAAAGACTCAATAAGGGTGGAATGCTAGGAAAATAAATGGGTAGATCAAGAAAAATGCAGTAAAACTTCTAGAAATGCAAAACAAAACCATTAAAATTGATCAGAGCATCCTAGCTCTATGAAATCGGGCAGGAAAAGGGATGAAGCACCCCAGGGCTCTCTGAAAGGACTGGAAATGATTGCATTTACATTAAAGGGAAACGTAACCAGGATAGCACTTTGCCCCGGTTCTTGGGACAAGAAGACACAATAATTCTCTCAAAAGCCCCAGGGCATTATGCTAACCCAAGAACAACACAGAAGGATCCTAACTCTTCTGATTTACACACCTTCCTGTCACAGTGCTTCCCTGGTGGCTCAGAGGGTAAAGTGTCTGTCTGCAGTGCAGGAGACTTGGGTTCAATCCCTGGGTGGGGAAGATCCCCTGGAGAAGGAAATGGCAACCCACTCCAGTACTCTTGCCTGGAAAATCCCATGGACGGAGGAGCCTGGTAGGCTACAGCCCATGGGGTCGCTAAGAGTCAGACAAGACTGGGCGACTTCACTTTCTTTCTTGTTGTCATAGTGCAGTGCTCTGTCTAGAGGCTCCCTGGCGGCTCAATGGTAAAGAATCTGCCTGCAATGCAGATTCTTGGTGACTAAACCACCAGCCACCACCTGATGAACACACTGGCATCCTTGGAAGAGGTGCATAGAGACAGCAGAGAGTATAAAAAGGGCAGAGGGTTTCCTGGGTCATGTCATTAGGTGGAGGACGCACTATTTTATTTCTTTTCCTCTTACATTAAGCACTGAAGATAAGTATGACCCTGGAACTACCTTTTTCTTGGATTTTAGATAACAATATAGACTCAACAAGGCATTTTGAGGCCATATCTTTGGCGTTGACCTGTGGTTGGAAGTAGAATATAAAACTCTTTGTTCCTATCCAGTGCTCCAGAATTCTAGCAATTAGCGAGCACTGACTGGCCCCCTGGGCTCCACTTTCCCATCGGTAACTTCCTTCTTCTGAGCTTAATAAATCTTTGTTGCATTATTACCTAACCCGAAACATGCCTCCAGAATGCCTTGTAAAAGGAAAAATAGCCACAAAATCAGAATCTGAGAAAGGGTGCACAGAGCTCTTTCATGAAATTTATTTTAAAAAAATTATGAAATAGATCTCTCTTTAGTTCCCCTGAAACTGGTAGTGTTTCCAAGGGACAAAATCTCAAAGGGTGTACTCTTTTTTTCTGAAATTGGTTTCTGAAGTTTAATCTTTCTTGGACCACATGTGCCAGAATAAATATTCTATCATTTCATACATGATCGCTGGTTTACTCTAGCTCAGAACATGGAGTCAGTCAACAAAGGGAAGCAGCTTTGCCAAAATTCGGTAATGTATACTGTTTGCAACAGTAACAAAAGTAACACCCAAACCACCAGGAATAAATTTTTACTTGTAAAATTTTTGAGAGTGATAATTTTGTAGGGAAAAAAAGTCTCCGTTAAAATTCATGTGTTAGTTTAGAAATCGCAACGCAGCTATTTTAGGCCCTTTTATCCACTTCTCCATCTTTCAGTAGCTCTTAAGTATCTAAATACCTCTAACAGGCAAAACTAAAGAGGAAACTGCTAAGTCGCTTCAGTCGTGTCCAACTCTGTGCGACCCCACAGACGGCAGCCCACCGGGCTCCCCCATCCCTAGGACTCTCGAGGCAAGAACACTGGAGTGGGTTGCCATTTCCTTCTCCAATGCGTGAAAGTGAAAAGTGAAAGTGAAGTCGCTCAGTCGTGTCTGACTCTTACCAACCCCATGGACTGCAGCCTACCAGGCTCCTCCATCCATGGGATTTTCCAGGCAAGAGTACTGGAGTGGGGTACCGTTGCCTTCTCTGTAAAGAGGAAAGACTTACGATAAAAATTGACTAATGGTTTTGGAAGGAAAGTGCAATTTACTACCAATTTACTACAAGGCATAAAGAGGATATAAAACAGGAATGGCCAATTACATTTTCAGGGTATTGTGCTTGATAAATCAGCACTATAATAAAACTTCAGAAATCACAGCGAGAGTTACCAATAATAAGACATACACTGGAGTGAATGATTTTAGAAATTTTAAATACTTTCACAGTTTTATTTTCTCTCCCCATCTTTAAGAATTCATTAATCTAAGTGTTCTAAAGGAATCCGAGCTATAAATGACACATATTTTGGACATGTCACATAAAACTTGTTTGAAAGCACTGTGAGGAAATGAAGATTTTCATTTAAGACCATTATAAAATGAGCCTGAGTAGGGCAGCTAATGAGGTGAATCAGATGAGACTAATCTTTAAATTAAAATAAAATGTCCACGTACATATTAAAAAAAAAAAATCCTATTCCTATTTTCATGCTTAAAAAACAAAAATCATCCCAGTACTAATTCTAATTCACAAAGTGACCTGAATGATTCCATATGGAAATCTCTGTATAGAATACCTGCATTTCGTGCCCTGGATACATTCAAATATCCCTCAAACCACCTGGATAGCCTCAGGAAATTTACCAAATTCACCAACTGCTTTAACATTTATAGTAATCTATTGGTAGAATTTCTTGTATTGGGAGACTTTTATTTAGCAATGCAATATGAAATAGAAAAAATAGAAAACTGATTTAACTGTAATTAAGATACACTTCTAAAATTACATCTTAAATCTCACTGAATTGGAACATTTTTCCACATCATGCAGAGTCTAAAAGCCTATAAGTAATGAGCAAATATGATCTTTTCCCATAAGCACGGATTAGACAAAAGTGTGATATGGTGAACACAGCCACAGCTTAGTACTGAAATGATGACGAGGCCTTACAGAAATCAGGAAGAAAGTGAATGTGACAAGTTTCCTTTCTGTTTGCTTTCAGGGCTGACCTATTGCTCCGGACTAGGAGAATAATTATTACAGAATGAGTCACATAGAAAACACAGGCAAACAGAAGAACACTGAGAATGTAAGTACGTGTTATTCTTTCATTGGTACCTAACTTTAAAGCAAAGACATAAAAATTGTATAGTAAAAACTGTCCCCAAAAGATCAATTCCTGAATGTAACTGTATGTCCTTAAATAACAATCACAGAAGCTTTTGGAAAGCCCCAAAATCACTCAAACCCTGATTTTTTAAAGCAATTATTCTATTATATGGAAAAACCATATAATGGAATTAATTGGTATAAAACATATACACAAGCAGACTCAAAGTAAATTTGGAATCATACAAAGATTATTTTCATCTTCCAAGAAACACACTCAATTATATGCACAAAAAACAGAGGTCTTAGGAAGTTACTTAGTAGTATTTATCAAATGCAAAAATCATAAGCAAAACAACACTTATTTGGAGCTCAATTGCTAAATAATAAAGTATGTTTTATACTGTGGATACAAAATATTAAAATGTATACTTTTTCTTATTAAAGAAAACAAACTTTGTAGTGTTATGTTATATAACAGAACAGTATATTGTGCATTATATTTACCAAGATGATATTAATATGTATTTGTCATTTCCACATTACTTTGGTATTCACTTACCACTGTCCTTCACAAAACAACAGCCACTTCAGTATATAGATGGCTGGATAATAAGACAGAAAACCTAGTCATGACCACAAGACAATCCTTTCCTACCCTTACATTGGGTAGGAAAATAATGATGTAATAGTGTTTAAAGAAGTAAAGGTTTTCCCAAGTGCCTCAATGGTAAAGAATTCGCCTGCCAATGCAGGAGATGAAAGAGACAGAGGTTTGTTTCCTGGGTCAGGAAGATCCCCTGGAGAAGGAAATGGCAACCCACTCCAGTATTCTTGCCTAGAAAACTCCATGGACAGAGGAGCCTAGCAGACTGCAGTCCACGGGGTCACAAAGAATTGGACGTGGCTGAGTGACTGAGCACACACACATACACACAAAGAAGTAAAGGAGAAAGAATTACTAGAAGAAATTTATAGAATTTAAGTCAAAGTAAAGCTACCTCAGAAGGTAGGACTAAGCTTTTTCTTTTTAAGTCACTGGCATCCTTAAGGACAGACAAGCTTTTGACAGCATCTCTGCTTGTTCAAGGCTCCACCCCAAGGAGTGTATTTGTCATGTAACAATATTGACTCTAGGTCAGACTCCAACTGCTAAGGACACGTCTCCTTAATGCACGTGAAACCCTTCTTTCATATATAGCCAAAGTAGTTGCCAGATCCAAACATATTTGTTTAAATGACCCCTGTTTCCCACCTTCCAAATTCATTAGTAGCAAATCACTTCAATGGCAAGTTCTAAGGATTCATGAGATTATTCCCTTCAGACTCCAAAGAATGATGTCCATGTTCCCTTTAAAAATACCCATCTTCTTTCTGGGTTTCCTGGGTGGCTCAGTGCTAAAGAATCTGCCTACCAATGGAGGAAACATGCGTTTGATCCCTGGTGTGGGAAGATCTCACATGCCACGGAGCAACTAAGTCTGTGCACCACGACTACGGAGCCTGTGCTCTAGAGCCTGTGTTCCGCAGCAACAGAAGCCGCCGCAGGAGAGAGAGCAGCCCCCACTCTGTGCCACGAGAGAAAAGCCCACATGGCAACGAAAACCCAGCGCACTCAATAAATAAGCAAAACTTTTTTTTTTAATACCCATCTTCTAAAAGATAGAGTTCATGGGGAAATAATTTATCTACTTTGGATGTTCATATATTATAAATTACTTTTTGTATAATTCTTATTTTCTTTATTCTCATTTTCATACCCAAATTCTCTTTTTTTAACCCCCTCCCTCTAGGCTTGCATGATCTTAATTCCCCTACTGAGGATTAAATCTGGGTCCCGGAAGTGAAAGCACCAAGTCCCACCACTGGACTACCAGGGAATCCCCATCAATTACTTTTTATTCCTCCTTCCCTCTAAGCTCCACTTCCACTAAGATCTGAAAGGACTTCCGACTGTGGGCCTTTATTCAGGGACAACAAAAGACTTGAATGACTGTGAGACTAGGACTCTTTCCAACTTAGGCCACGGTATAATATTTCTGATGGGAAGAAATACAAGGTGCTGCTATAAAACAAGGCAGAGAGCTAAATGCTAAATTCTAAAGCTGGGGGTCCTTGAAATGGCCACACTTAGAAGCTCGAACATTCGGGCAATATTGTTTTTAACCTCAGTCTATGGGTCCCACAAAGGGGTCCTCTGATTAAGTTCAGTATATGAGTGAGACCTCTGTTAGTCACTCAGTCATGTCCAAACTCTTTGAGATCCCATGGACTGTAAACCGCCAAGCTCCTCTGTCCATGTGATTCTCCAAGCAAGAATGCTGAGTGGGTTGTCATTCCCTTCTCCAACAGATCTTCCTAACCCAGGCATCTTGCATTTCAAGCAGATTCTTTACTATCTGAGCCACCTAAAATTATATGTGTATAAGCAATTATTTTCCTACAGAGAACATTGGTAGAGTTCATCATCGAGGCTATGTAATTTATTGCCCAAATCACCAGACTTTTTAAAGTAAAGGGGGATGTTCTCAGTTAATATGCTCAACAACAGGCTTAACTTGAGAATTAGTCAGGGCAATTCTGGGCAAACTGAGAATATAGTCACTTTACTCATGACCCAAGAAAGTAATACATAGCTGCTTAACATAAACAAAAGATAATTTGGCTTGTCATTACTTCCACCCAAGTGCCATTCATGAATTTTGATTGAAGGCAATCAAGTGTATTCTGCAAGTGTCTTGGCTACATGTCAGAGAGCTCTGGAAACCATTCAACTGCTTCTCTTCTCTAGTTCTAAGCCCTACCAACCTGCATTTGATGCTGGTTGTTACTTTGTGCTCTGCAGTTACTACTAACCCTGGATTCAGGAAATGGTGGGTCCTGGAAATGTATGTCTTTATGCAAAAAGATTCTTTCTTGTGCTTTAGAAGCACTTCTTTTCCTCATCCTCCTAAATGGATAAAAATTACCAAGGTTTGGTAATGAGTCTTCCTCTCTACACTTTCCCTTGAGATACATCTAACTGTATCTATAACATCAAACATATCAATGATTGGGTCACAGTCTTTGATCCATATCAAAGTCCCTAATCCTAGACTCAGGAAATAGGTCCAACCTAGAGGTAAATCTGCTTCCTCTTCACTAGTCCCTAGAAGGAATAGAAAAAAATGTTTCTATTGATGAAGTAATTCAAATCTGTAACTGATGAAGTAACTCAAATCTGTAGTATTAAGACTTCCAGGTGAAGCTGAAGAATAAGTTTTGAAAATATTGGAAAAACCTTTATGTGTTTGTTAGTGAAGTGCTTGTATGATATAACAGAAACCTCTTTTAGAGAAGCTGAATATTGGTCTGTGACTCTAATTAAGAATGTGACTAGAATTAGGATTTTTAATTTAGAATTATAATGTATTTGGCTGTGAGAAATATGTGTAAGATTAATATAACCTGAATTGCTAATCAGTAACTTTAATTTGTAATATTTACAAGAATTGCTAAAGTGCTTAGAAAAGTTTGGGTAATTATGTTGGCAAATGTACCCTGTTAAACATTTTAAAAGTTTAAAAGAATTAGATGTACTAGTATTAACTCTGGCCTGGAAAATCCCATGGACGGAGGAGCCTGGTAGGCTGCAGTCCATGGGGTCGCTAAGAGTTGGACACGACTGAGCGACTTCACTTTCACTTTTCACTTTCATGCATTGGAGAAGGAAATGGCAACCCACTCCAGTATTCTTGCCTAGAGAATCCCAGGGACAGCAGAGCCTGGTGGGCTGCCGTCTATGGGGTCGCACAGAGTTGGACATGACTGAAGCGACTTAGCAGCAGTAGCAGCAGCAGTATTAAATTTGTAAATGTAGGTTAAAAGAAGAATTTCATTAAAGAAATTTGTAAAAGGGGCTATTTCATACATCAAATTTAGCCTATTGAAATGTAATCTGTCTGATTTAGGTCAGTTTAATTTGATGGTACTTATTTTACTTAAACAGCAAGAAACAAGTTCTAGGACTTCCCTGGTGGTGCAGTAGATAAGAATCTGCCTGCCAATGCAGGGGACACAGGTTCCATCCCTCGTCCCAGACGCTTTCACCTGCCACACGAACAACTCAGCCGGTTCACCACAACTACTGAGCCTGTGCTCTAGAGCCCAGAAGCTGCAAACACTGAGCCGATGAGCACACCCCAGAGCCTGTGCTCTACA